>NC_137129.1:24023569-24623569 GCF_949319135.1 Squalius cephalus
TTAGAGCACGAAAGTTGTTCGGCCCGATGAGATCTATATGTGTACTGAGTTTCATATTATTACATGCAAGCGTGTTTGATTTATGGACCAATTTTTCCGACATAATTCCAGGGGGCGCTGTCGAGCCCCCGTGCCACGCCCGGGTACCAGCTTCAGTCCGGCCCTGATGGCCGCGGGTTCTGACGTGTGTGCAAAATTTCAAGAGTTTTTGAGCATGTTAAGGGCCCCAAAAGTGCCCGAGAAGTAGAAAAAAATAATAATAATAATAATAATAATAATAATTAAAGCTGCAAGCAGCGATGAAAGGGCCCTCGCACCCGTGCCATCAACACTCGGTGGCTTTAGGAAGGCAGAGCATGGTTGGGAAATGTACATTTAAGGAGGTATATATAGTAAGAGTATGTCAAAGTCAGTTACAAAATGTTTTGTATAATGGTGATAATAGCATGCTTCATGACTCAGCTAAGTGTTGCTAGCATGTTCAGTCTGTTTCTAGCATGCTTAGTACACAATAATTATGTGGTTAGTACTGCATTACTGTGTTAACCATGTCAGTTTCTGTTGCCAGTAGGTGGCGTTATGACTATAACTGAATATGAGCATGGATGTGTGTTCAGGACAGAACTCTTATCAAACATGTGAAGTTTGGTGCAAATTGGACATTGCCTTCTTGAGTAACAACAAAGTCATGTTTCATTGAATTAGCATTCTTTAGAACTTAGCTAAGCATTGTTAGCATGTTTTAACATGTTGCTAGAACGGCATCAACGTGTTAAACATGTCACTTCCTGTTGCCAGTTGGTGGCGCTATTACTATAACTGAACATTCTCATGTAGATGTGTTCAGGCCATGACTCTTATCAAAAGTGTGAAGTTTGGGGCAGATTGGACATTCCATGCCTGAGTTACAGCAAATTCCTATTTAATTGCAATAATAGCATGCTTTAGCACTTGGCTAAGAGTTTGCTAGCATGTTTTAGCATGTTTCTAGTATGTTGTTAGCATGTTTAACACTTGCTGGCACTTTTTTATATGTTATTAGGAGTCCACAACAGTGTTAAACATGTCACTTCCTGTTGCCAGCAGGTGGCGCTATGACTGTAACTGAATATAAGCATGGTCATGTGTTCAGGACAGAACGCTTATCAAAAGTGTGAAGTTTGGGGCAGATTGGACATTCCATGCCTGAGTTACAGCAAATTCATATTTAATTGCAGTAATATCATTCTTTAGCACTTAGCTAAGTGTTTGCTATTATGTTTTAGCATGTCTCTAGTATGTTGGTAGGATGTTTAGCACCTACTGGCATTTTTTTATATGTTATTAGGAGTCAAGAACAGTGTTAAACGTCACTTCCTGTTGCCAGCAGGTGGCGCTATGACTATAACTAAATATGAGCATGGACATGTGTTCAAGAGATAACTCTTATCAAACGTGTGACGTTTGGGGTAGATTGTACATTGCCTTCTTGAGTAACAACAAAGTCCTTTTTCATTGAATTAGCATGCTTTAGCACTTAGCTAAGTATTGCTAGCATGTTTTAATATGTTTCTAGCATGTTTAGAACTCAATGGCATTTTTAACATGTTGCTAGAACGGCATCAACGTGTTAAACATGTCACTTCCTGTTGCCAGTAGGTGGCGCTATTACTATAACTGAATTTGAGCATAGGCATGCGTTCAGGCCATGATTCTTATCAAACATGTGAAGTTTGGGGCAGATTGGACGTTCCATGCCTGAGTTACAGCAAATTCCTATTTAATTGCAGTAATAGCATGCTTTATCACTTAGCTAAGTGTTTGCTAGCATGTTTCTAGTATGTTGCTAACCTGTTTAGCACTTGCTGGCTCTTTTATATATGTTATTAGGAGACCACAACAGTGTTAAACATGTCACTTCCTGTTGACAGCAGGTGGCGCTATTACTATAACTGAATATTCTCATGTAGATGTGTTCAGGCCATGACTCTTATCAAACGTGTGAAGTTTGGGGCAGATTGGACATTCCATGCCTGTGTTACAGCAAATTCCTATTTAATTGCAGCAATAGCATGCTTTAGCACTTAGCTAAGTGTTTGCTAGCATGTTTTAGCATGTTTCTAGTATGTTGTTAGCATGTTTAGCACTTGCTGGCACTTTTTTTATATGTTTTTATATGTCCACAACAGTGTTTAACATGTCACTTCCTGTTGCCAGCAGGTGGCACTATGACTGTAACTGAATATGAGCATGGTCATGTGTTCAGGACAGAACGTTTATTAAAAGTGTGAAGTTTGGCGCATATTGGACATTGCCTTCTTGAGTAACAACAACATCCTGTTTCATTGAATTAGCATGCTTTACCACTTAGCTAAGTATTGCTAGCATGTTTTAACATTAGCTAGCATGTTTTAACATGTTTCTAGCATGTTTAGACCTCAATGGCATTTTTAACATGTTGCTAGAATGGCATCAACGTGTTAAACATGACACTTCCTGTTGCCAGTAGGTGGCGCTATTACTATAACTGAATATTATCATGTAGATGTGTTCAGGACAGAACGCTTATCAAAAGTGTGAAGTTTGGGGCAGATTGGACATTCCATGCCTGAGTTACAGCAAATTCCTATTTAATTGCAATAATAGCATGCTTTAGCACTTAGCTAAGAGTTTGCTAGCATGTTTTAGCATGCTTCTAGTATGTTGTTAGCATGTTTAGCACTTGCTGGCACTTTTTTATATGTTATTAGGAGTCCATAACAGTGTTAAACATGTCACTTCCTGTTGCCAGCAGGTGGCGCTATGACTATAACTGAATATGAGCATGGCCATGTGTTCAGGACAGAACTCTTATCAAACGTGTGAAGTTTGGGGCAGATTGGACATTCCATGCCTGAGTTACAGCAACTTCCTGTTTCATGGCGAAACATCGAAATTTGTAAGGCCGCCGAGGACCCGCCCTTCGACGAAAACTCAAGATCTTCGCAATTTAACGTCGCAAAGGCCTTAAGATTACACTCACCAAATTTGAAGATGATCAGATTAAAACTGTAGGAGGAGTTCGCTAAAGTACGAGGCCTGAAAATGGCAAAAACTGCACAAAAATCTGAGAGGAAGTTCAAAATGGCTGACTTCCTGTTGTGTTTAGGGCTATGCTCCAAGAGACTTTTTTGTAGGTATTAGGTCATTACACGTATGTACCGAATTTCGTGCACGTACGTTGAACGTTGCGGGAGGCGCACTCCGTTGAACTTTTATAGGTGGCGCTATCGAGCCATTTTGCCCCGTCCAATTCTGAAACCTATATCAGATGTAAATTTTCGCCAGTTCTGACGCGTGTGCAAAGTTTCGTGAGTTTTCGCGCATGTTTAGGCCCTCAAAAATGCAATTCAATGCGGAGAAGAATAATAATAATAATAATAATAATAATAAACAGAGCAATTCCAAGAGGGTCCTCACACCATCGGTGCTCGGGCCCTAATAATAATAAACAGAGCAATTCCAAGAGGGTCCTCACACCATCGGTGCTCGGGCCCTAATAATAATAAACAGAGCAATTCCAAGAGGGTCCTCACACCATCGGTGCTCGGGCCCTAATAATAAACAGAGCAATTCCAAGAGGGTACTCACACCATCGGTGCTCGGGCCCTAATAATAATAATAAATATAGCTGCGAGCAGCGATTACGGGCCCAAGCCGGTGGCACCGCAACCCCGGTGCCTTTAGTTACCTAAAGGCACCGGGGTGGCGGTACCGCCGGCTTTGGCCCTTCATCACTGCTCGCAGCTATATTTATATATATATATATAAAAGACCAAAAATATTACTTGACTTACCTTATTCTGATTTTATGATACACTCAAAATATTCCACAACAAATCCTTTAAATTTAATGTAAAAATAAAAATGAAAGAAAGCAGTGTTGGGCTCACGTAACCCTCTTGTTTCAACATTTGCGATGTATTTGGATGCTAAACTATTCTTTATTATAGGCTTTGTTCTTCACTCATGTTCCAATATCGATGGAAAAAATCATCCTCTTCACAAGCGCAAAAATGTGCTTGGAAACATCACAGTGGAGCGGTGCTTACTGTGAATGTATGAATTGTACTACTGACTATTTAGAGCAGTGTAATTTTTATATGTTAGGTTGACTATTTTATTATTATATTTTATGAAGGCTATAATGAACAGGCTGCGATGTCAAGATTACAATGCTGTAATGTGTGTGTGTGTGTGTGTGTGTGTGTGTGTGTGTGTGTGTGTGTGTGTGTGTGTGTGTGTGTGTGTGTTCATGTTTTTCTATCCCGGTGGGGACTTCAACCTGAATGCACACCGACTCATGGGGACTCGTGTCACAGTGGGGACCTAAATAGAGGTCCCCATGGGTAAACAAGCTTATAAATCATACAGAATGAGTTTTTTTGGAAATGTAAAAATGCAGAAAGTTTTCTGGGATAGGTAGGTTTAGGGCTAGGGTTAGTGTGAGGAGATAGAATATACAGTTTGTACAGTATAAAACCATTAAGTCTATGGAGAGTCCCAACAAAGATAGTAAACCGTGTGTGTGTGTGTGTGTGGCGTGGGTGCGATTGAAAAAAAAAAACATACTCCGTCATTATACAGGACGACATTCAAACTGCAAAGTGTTAACTTATATTTGTGTACAGTTGCAATAAAACACAACATTGTGCTTTTGTAAAATAATTTCAAGCAATCCTCCCCCCAAAAGGTGCTAATTTTAAAATTAAACTAAAATGCTCATATTAGCTATTTAAAACGGTGCACATCCACGGTGAGGAACGAGCAGAACAGAGTGAACGTTTTTCAGTTAATTCCTACTTCTATAGGAATTCATTTGAAACGCTCGCTCAACCACTATCAATGTCAGTGCGGACTAACATATTTTACTTTCGTTTTTAAGTTGGCAATTCAAAAGCCCCCAGCGGTGTCACACGTCGATTAATCGGTGGGAAAATATCCTCAGACACATACCTAATAAATGTATATTTAAATACATTATTGGCCTAGCTGGTAAAAAGTTTTATATATTATTTTGATGTCCTTTTGGACACAAGAGGGCAGTATAGCCCTATGTTTGCTTTTTTGTTTAACCAAATAGCACTAAATAGCCTGTTTTTAACTTTTTCATTCTCCTTGAATTGCAAAAACAGAATAAAATGGGTTTAGTTGTGATATTTGTTTACTTTTATATAGAAATAAATGGTATATAATTACATTTTTAGAAGATTTTTAGTGTTTCCTTTTTGGACATTACTTTAATCCCTCGCCATAGCAAAACCGTTTAAGATATTTATTATCCATTCACAATTTAGCATATGTAATGTATTTTCATCATGTTGAAAAAGTTTGGTGGGAATAAAATAAATAGTTTAAGAGGAGTGGCTAAAAATTCAGAGGCTGATTTAGCAAAAAAAATCCACATTCAGACCAAAATATCTGACTTCCTGATGGCTGGAGCTAATGAATGTAAATTAGAAAGTTGTCCGGCTTGATGAGAACAATATACAAACAATTTTTTTTTTACTGTAGTTAAAACTAACCCCCCCCACTTTTGTCAAAAGCATGTTGAAAGTGACACACTTCCTGCTGCCAGTTGGTGGCGCTATAACTTTGACTCACAATAGCTACATCCATCTGATCGGCCTCTTACCACGAACACACTGCTGAAGTTTCATCAAGATCAGTTAATGTATGCAGAAGTTATTCCACTTCGTGTTTCTCTTTTCTCGCCATAAATTCGATTCCTCGCCACGGCCAAACCGTTCGAGATATCAAAAATCCGTCCGCAATTTAGCATCCTCAAAGTCTTGACTACATGCTGACTGAGTTTGGAGGTGATTGAATGAATTCTCTAGGAGGAGTACATCACATTCCACAGCAAGCGTTTTCCAAACAACCCATAATAGCCGACTTCCTGTTGGGCTGGCGTGAAACTTGACAGAGGGAAAGTTGTTCGGCCCGATGACATCTATATGTGTACCGAGTTTCATATTAATTCATGCAAGCGTGTTTGATATATGGACCAAGTTTTCAGACCCCGTTCAAGGGGGCGCTGTTGAGCCCCCCTGCCACGCCCGTTTCTGAAACTTTTCACATGTCTACTGGCTAATAAGTGTTATGTGTCTGTCGAGTTTCATCCAATTTCAAGCATGCTAAGAGTCTCAAACGCATCCGAAAAGAATATTAAAGTTTGATGCGTTGCCACGGCAACAGTATCTAAGATATCAATAATCCTTTCACAGGTCTACATCTGCCATGTGTCTACATTATACACATAAAGTTTGAAGCAAATCGGGTAAAACTAAGAGGGTGATTTCAAAGCATTTTGAAAGTGACAAACTTCCTGCTGCCAGTTGGTGGCGCTATAACTTTGACTCACAATAATTACATCCATCTGATCGGCCTTTTACCACGAACACATTGCTGAAGTTTCATCAAGATCAGTTAATGTATGCAGAAGTTATAACACACTTCCTGTGTCCCATTATTCGCCATAAATTCGTTTCCTCGCCACGGCCAAACCGTTCGAGATATAAAAAATCCGTTCGCAATTTAGCATCCTCAATGTCTTGACTTCATTCACACCGAGTTTGGTGGCGATCGGATGAATTCCCTAGGAGGAGTATTTCACATTCCATTGTATGCGTTTTCCAAACAACGTATAATAACCGACTTCCTGTTGGGCTGGTGTAAAACTTAGAGCACGAAAGTTGTTCGGCCCGATGAGATCTATATGTGTACTGAGTTTCATATTATTACATGCAAGCGTGTTTGATTTATGGACCAAGTTTTCAGACACCATTCCAGGGGGCGCTGTCGAGCCCCCGTGCCACGCCCGGGTACCAGCTTCAGTCCGGCCCTGATGGCCGCAGGTTCTGACGTGTGTGCAAAATTTCAAGAGTTTTTGAGCATGTTAAGGGCCCCAAAAGTGCCCGAAAGGTTGACAAAATAATAATAATAATAATAATAATAATAAAATATAGCTGCGAGCAGCGATTACGGGCCCAAGCCGGTGGCACCGCAATCCTGGTGCCAGGGTGGCGGTGCCGGCGGCTTTGGCCCTCCATCGCTGCTCGCAGCTATATTTATATTTATATATATATATATATATATATATACACACACACACATACATACATATATATATATATATATATATAAATAAATTTAAGGGACAAGACACAGATAATTTTACTTGCCTGACCTAATTAGAACAAAGAAAAAAATAAAATAAAATAATAAGTAGGGGATCAC
Organism: Squalius cephalus; assembly: GCF_949319135.1. Classification (NCBI taxonomy): domain Eukaryota; kingdom Metazoa; phylum Chordata; class Actinopteri; order Cypriniformes; family Leuciscidae; genus Squalius; species Squalius cephalus. The sequence goes on from NC_137129.1 coordinate 24,030,827, forward strand.
TAAATCGAGAGAATTATTCTGATTTTATGATACACTCAAAATATTCCACAACAAATCCTTTAAATGTAATGATATTCAGAACGGAACAAGAATAAAAAATTTAAAATAAACTATAAACAAAGCCAAAACGAAAAAATAAATATAATTAAAAAAATTAATTTCAAGCAATCCATGGCATGATTTATTTATTTTTTGGACTAAAACATTCTGGCTTTTTTTAAACTCAAACATAATTCTTAAATTGAATAATAATAATAATAAAAGAATAAAATGGGTTTAGTTCTGATTTCGTTGAAATCGCTCGCTCTCCGTACCTAACTTTTCCTGAATACAATCACTATTGAAACTGTGACATTGATTTCATACAACAGGTTATTAACAGTTAAAATGAAGTCATTTACATTTTAGATGCAATATTGACTGTTTTTGTTCTGTTTCAGCAGCGGAAATAGTTAAACAAAGATCACAGAAGAACGCATCTCACAGGAACGTGTTTTCTCATAACTGAATGATTCAGCATTTTGAACGAATTGGTTGACTCAAAGATTGAATGATCAATCCATAAACATCTGTTTATGTTTATGGATTGGATGTTTATGGATCCATGTTTATGGATCTGTATGTTATGGATTACGAATCATTTGAACGAATGAATCAATGACTCGCTCATTAAGACGGTCACTTGGCGACATCTAATGGCGGTTTAGTGTTGTTTAAAAGCATAATTCTTTCCAACGTGTGTGTGATTTGTGTGTGCACCATTATAAATGTCCGTGCGGACGTCCGTATTTTTCTTTCACTTTTATATTAGCGATACAAAAGCACCCGCTCGTGTCAAACACGTCGATTAACCGGTGGGAAAATATCCTCAGACACATACCTAATAAATGTATATTTAAATACATTATTGGCCTAGCTGGTAAAAAGTTTTATATATTATTTTGATGTCCTTTTGGACACAAGAGGGCAGTATAGCCCTATGTAACTCTTGAATTTTTTTTTTACTTTACTGTTTTAAAATTTAGAATAAAATTAGAATAAAATTCTTTTTAAAAACAGAATAAAATGGGTTTAGTTGTGATATTTGTATACTTTTATATAGAAATAAATGGTATAAAATTACATTTTTAGAAGATTTGAGGCTTTTAGTGCCTTTTGGAGGCTGATTTTGCAAAAAATCCACATTCAAACCAAAATATCTGACTTCCTGATGGTCGGAGCTAATGACTTTAAATTAGAAAGTTGTCCGGGTCGATGAGATCAACATACGTACTGAGTTGTGCTACTGTAGGTAAAACAACCCCCCCAACTTTTGTCAAAAGCATTTTGAAAGTGACACATTTCCTGCTGCCAGTTGGTGGCGCTATAACTTTGACACACAATAGTTACATCCATCTGATCGGCCTCTTACCATGAACAAACTGCTGAAGTTTCATCAAGATCAGTTAATGTATGCATTAGTTATAACACTTCGTTTTTCTCTTTTCTCGCCATTAATTCGTTTCCTCGCCACAGCCAAACCGTTCGAGATATCAAAAATCCGTCCGCAATTTAGCATCATCAATGTCTTGACTTCACGCTGACCGAGTTTGGAGGCGAATCGATGTATTTCCTAGGAGGAGTACATTAAATTCCACAGCAAGCGTTTCCAAACAACCCTAAATAGCTGACTTCCTGTTGGGCTGGCGTAAAACTTAGAGCACGAAAGTTGTTCGGCCCGATGAGATCTATATGTGTACCGAGTTTCAAATTAATTCATGCAAGCGTGTTTGATATATGGACCAAGTTTTAGAACCCCGTTCAAGGGGGCGCTGTTGAGCCCCCCTGCCACGCCCGGCTACCAGATTCAGCCCCGCCCTGATGGCCGCGGGTTCTGACCTGTGTGCAAAGTTTCAAGAGTTTTCGAGCACGTTTAGGGACCCAAAAGCCCCAGAAACCTTGAAAAACAAATGAAAAAGTAAATCTCACTCAACTGACAAATCACCCCCACCCCTCACACACTCAGAGACAGAGAGAGAGAGAAATTTCTCCAAAAAATCACATTCAAACCAAAATATCTGACTTTCTGTTGCTTTGAGCTAATAAGTGTAAATTAGAAAGTTGTCCGGCTCGATAAGAACAATATACATACCAAGTTTTGTGATTCTAGGTAAAACTAAGCCCCCATTTTTGACTAAAGGTGGCACTACTGAGCCCCTCACCACGCCCGTTTCTGAAACTTTGCCCATGTCTACTGGATAATAAGTGTGATGTGTCTGTCGAGTTTCATGCAATTTCAAGTATGTTAAGAGTCTCAAAAGCATCAAAAAAGAATATTAAAGTTTGATGCGTTGCCATGGCAACAGTATCTAAGATATCAATAATCCTTTCACAGGTCTACATCTGCCGTGTGTCTACATCATACACATAAAGTTTGAAGCAAATCAGGTAAAAATAAGAGAGTGATTTCAAAGCATTTTGAAAGTGACACACTTCCTGCTGCCAGTTGGTGGCGCTATAACTTTGACTCACAATAATCACATCCTTGTGTTCGGCCTCTGAAAACGAACACACTGCTTAAGTTTCATCAAGATCAGATAATGTATGCTGAAGTTATAACACACTTCCTGTGTCCCTTATTCGCCATAAATTCGTTTCCTTGCCACGGCCAAACCGTTCGAGATATCAAAAATCCGTCCGCAATTTAGCATCCTCAATGTCTTGACTTCATGCTGACCGAGTTTGGAGGCGATTGGATGAATTCTCTAGGAGGAGTACATTAAATTCCACAGCATGCGTTTCAAAACAACCCATAATAGCCGACTTCCTGTTGGGCTGGCGTAAAAAGTAAAAGTACGAAAGTTGTTCGGCCCGATGAGATCTATATGTGTACCGAGTTTCATATTATTACATGCAAGCGTGTCTGATTTATGGACCAAGTTTTCGGACCCCGTTCAAGGGGGCGCTGTCGAGCCACCCTGCCACGCCCGGGTACCAGCTTCAGCCCAGCCCTGATGGCCACGGGTTCTGACCCGTGTGCAAAGTTTCAAGAGTTTTCGAGCACGTTAAGGGTCTCAAAAGTGCCCGAAAGGTTGACAGAAAAATAATAATAATAATAATAATAATAATAAATTAAAGCTGCAAGCAGCGATGAAAGGGCCCTCGCACCCGTGCCATCAACACTCGGTGGCTTTAGGAAGACAGAGCATGGTTGGGAAATGTACATTTAAGGAGGTATATATAGTAAGAGTATGTCAAAGTCAGTTACAAAATGTTTTGTATAATGGTGATAATAGCATGCTTCATGACTCAGCTAAGTGTTGCTAGCATGTTTAGTCTGTTTCTAGCATGCTTAGTACACAATAATTATGTGGTTAGTACTGCATTACGGTGTTAACCATGTCAGTTTCTGTTGCCAGTAGGTGGCGTTATGGCTATAACTGAATATGAGCATGGATGTGTGTTCAGGACAGAACTCTTATCAAACGTGTGAAGTTTGGTGCAAATTGGACATTGCCTTCTTGAGTAACAACAAAGTCATGTTTCATTGAATTAACATTCTTTAGCACTTAGCTAAGCATTGTTAGCATGTTTTAACATGTTTCTAGCATGTTTAGAACTCAATGGCATTTTTAACATGTTGCTAGAACGGCATAAAAGTGTTAAACATGTCACTTCCTGTTGCCAGTAGGTGGCGCTATTACTATAACTGAATTTGAGCATAGACATGTGTTCAGGCCATGATTCTTATCAAATGTGTGAAGTTTGGGGCAGATTGGACATTCCATGCCTGAATTACAGCAAATTCCTATTTAATTGCAATAATAGCATGCTTTAGCACTTAGCTAAGAGTTTGCTAGCATGTTTTAGCATGTTTCTAGTATGTTGTTAGCATGTTTAGCACTTGCTGGCACTTTTTTATATGTTATTAGGAGTCCATAACAGTGTTAAACATGTCACTTCCTGCTGCCAGCAGGTGGCGCTATGACTGTAAGCATGATCATGTGTTCAGGACAGAACGCTTATCAAAAGTGTGAAGTTTGGGGCAGATTGGACATTCCTTGCCTGAGTTACAGCAAATTCATATTTAATTGCAGTAATATCATTCTTTAGCACTTAGCTAAGTGTTTGCTAGTATGTTTTAGCAAGTCTCTAGTATGTTGGTAGGATGTTTAGCACCTACTTGCATTTTTTTATATGTTATTAGGAGTCAAGAACAGTGTTAAACGTCACTTCCTGTTGCCAGCAGGTGGCGCTATGACTATAACTAAATATGAGCATGGACATGTGTTCAAGAGATAACTCTTATCAAACGTGTGACGTTTGGGGTAGATTGTACATTGCCTTCTTGAGTAACAACAAAGTCCTGTTTCATTGAATTAGCATGCTTTAGCACTTAGCTAAGTATTGCTAGCATGTTTTAATATGTTTCTAGCATGTTTAGAACTCAATGGCATTTTTAACATGTTGCTAGAACGGCATCAACGTGTTAAACATGTCACTTCCTGTTGCCAGTAAGTGGCGCTATTACTATAACTGAATTTGAGCATAGGCATGCGTTCAGGCCATGATTCTTATCAAACATGTGAAGTTTGGGGCAGATTGGACGTTCCATGCCTGAGTTACAGCAAATTCCTATTTAATTGCAGTAATAGCATGCTTTATCACTTAGCTAAGTGTTTGCTAGCATGTTTCTAGTATGTTGCTAACCTGTTTAGCACTTGCTGGCTCTTTTATATATGTTATTAGGAGACCACAACAGTGTTAAACATGTCACTTCCTGTTGACAGCAGGTGGCGCTATTACTATAACTGAATATTCTCATGTAGATGTGTTCAGGCCATGACTCTTATCAAACGTGTGAAGTTTGGGGCAGATTGGACATTCCATGCCTGTGTTACAGCAAATTCCTATTTAATTGCAGCCATAGCATGCTTTAGCACTTAGCTAAGTGTTTGCTAGCATGTTTTAGCATGTTTCTAGTATGTTGTTAGCATGTTTAGCACTTGCTGGCACTTTTTTTATATGTTTTTATATGTCCACAACAGTGTTTAACATTTCACTTCCTGTTGCCAGCAGGTGGCACTATGACTGTAACTGAATATGAGCATGGTCATGTGTTCAGGACAGAACGTTTATTAAAAGTGTGAAGTTTGGCGCATATTGGACATTGCCTTCTTGAGTAACAACAACATCCTGTTTCATTGAATTAGCATGCTTTACCACTTAGCTAAGTATTGCTAGCATGTTTTAACATTAGCTAGCATGTTTTAACATGTTTCTACCATGTTTAGACCTCAATGGCATTTTTAACATGTTGCTAGAATGGCATCAACGTGTTAAACATGACACTTCCTGTTGCCAGTAGGTGGCGCTATTACTATAACTGAATATTATCATGTAGATGTGTTCAGGACAGAACGCTTATCAAAAGTGTGAAGTTTGGGGCAGATTGGACATTCCATGCCTGAGTTACAGCAAATTCCTATTTAATTGCAATAATAGCATGCTTTAGCACTTAGCTAAGAGTTTGCTAGCATGTTTTAGCATGCTTCTAGTATGTTGTTAGCATGTTTAGCACTTGCTGGCACTTTTTTATATGTTATTAGGAGTCCATAACAGTGTTAAACATGTCACTTCCTGTTGCCAGCAGGTGGCGCTATGACTATAACTGAATATGAGCATGGCCATGTGTTCAGGACAGAACTCTTATCAAACGTGTGAAGTTTGGGGCAGATTGGACATTCCATGCCTGAGTTACAGCAACTTCCTGTTTCATGGCGAAACATCGAAATTTGTAAGGCCGCCGAGGACCCGCCCTTCGACGAAAACTCAAGATCTTCGCAATTTAACGTCGCAAAGGCCTTAAGATTACACTCACCAAATTTGAAGATGATCAGATTAAAACTGTAGGAGGAGTTCGTTAAAGTACGAGGCCTGAAAATGGCAAAAACTGCACAAAAATCTGAGAGGAAGTTCAAAATGGCTGACTTCCTGTTGTGTTTAGGGCTATGCTCCAAAAGACTTTTTTGTAGGTATTAGGTCATTACACGTATGTACCGAATTTCGTGCACGTACGTTGAACGTTGCGGGAGGCGCACTCCGTTGAACTTTTATAGGTGGCGCTATCGAGCCATTTTGCCCCGTCCAATTCTGAAACCTATATCAGATGTAAATTTTCGCCAGTTCTGACGCGTGTGCAAAGTTTCGTGAGTTTTCGCGCATGTTTAGGCCCTCAAAAATGCAATTCAATGCGGAGAAGAATAATAATAATAATTAAAGCTGCAAGCAGCGATGAAAGGGCCCTCGCACCCGTGCCATCAACACTCGGTGGCTTTAGGAAGGCAGAGCATGGTTGGGAAATGTACATTTAAGGAGGTATATATAGTAAGAGTATGTCAAAGTCAGTTACAAAATGTTTTGTATAATGGTGATAATAGCATGCTTCATGACTCAGCTAAGTGTTGCTAGCATGTTCAGTCTGTTTCTAGCATGCTTAGTACACAATAATTATGTGGTTAGTACTGCATTACTGTTTTAACCATGTCAGTTTCTGTTGCCAGTAGGTGGCGTTATGACTATAACTGAATATGAGCATGGATGTGTGTTCAGGACAGAACTCTTATCAAACATGTGAAGTTTGGTGCAAATTGGACATTGCCTTCTTGAGTAACAACAAAGTCATGTTTCATTGAATTAGCATTCTTTAGAACTTAGCTAAGCATTGTTAGCATGTTTTAACATGTTGCTAGAACGGCATCAACGTGTTAAACATGTCACTTCCTGTTGCCAGTTGGTGGCGCTATTACTATAACTGAACATTCTCATGTAGATGTGTTCAGGCCATGACTCTTATCAAAAGTGTGAAGTTTGGGGCAGATTGGACATTCCATGCCTGAGTTACAGCAAATTCCTATTTAATTGCAATAATAGCATGCTTTAGCACTTGGCTAAGAGTTTGCTAGCATGTTTTAGCATGTTTCTAGTATGTTGTTAGCATGTTTAACACTTGCTGGCACTTTTTTATATGTTATTAGGAGTCCACAACAGTGTTAAACATGTCACTTCCTGTTGCCAGCAGGTGGCGCTATGACTGTAACTGAATATAAGCATGGTCATGTGTTCAGGACAGAACGCTTATCAAAAGTGTGAAGTTTGGGGCAGATTGGACATTCCATGCCTGAGTTACAGCAAATTCATATTTAATTGCAGTAATATCATTCTTTAGCACTTAGCTAAGTGTTTGCTATTATGTTTTAGCATGTCTCTAGTATGTTGGTAGGATGTTTAGCACCTACTGGCATTTTTTTATATGTTATTAGGAGTCAAGAACAGTGTTAAACGTCACTTCCTGTTGCCAGCAGGTGGCGCTATGACTATAACTAAATATGAGCATGGACATGTGTTCAAGAGATAACTCTTATCAAACGTGTGACGTTTGGGGTAGATTGTACATTGCCTTCTTGAGTAACAACAAAGTCCTGTTTCATTGAATTAGCATGCTTTAGCACTTAGCTAAGTATTGCTAGCATGTTTTAATATGTTTCTAGCATGTTTAGAACTCAATGGCATTTTTAACATGTTGCTAGAACGGCATCAACGTGTTAAACATGTCACTTCCTGTTGCCAGTAGGTGGCGCTATTACTATAACTGAATTTGAGCATAGGCATGCGTTCAGGCCATGATTCTTATCAAACATGTGAAGTTTGGGGCAGATTGGACGTTCCATGCCTGAGTTACAGCAAATTCCTATTTAATTGCAGTAATAGCATGCTTTATCACTTAGCTAAGTGTTTGCTAGCATGTTTCTAGTATGTTGCTAACCTGTTTAGCACTTGCTGGCTCTTTTATATATGTTATTAGGAGACCACAACAGTGTTAAACATGTCACTTCCTGTTGACAGCAGGTGGCGCTATTACTATAACTGAATATTCTCATGTAGATGTGTTCAGGCCATGACTCTTATCAAACGTGTGAAGTTTGGGGCAGATTGGACATTCCATGCCTGTGTTACAGCAAATTCCTATTTAATTGCAGCAATAGCATGCTTTAGCACTTAGCTAAGTGTTTGCTAGCATGTTTTAGCATGTTTCTAGTATGTTGTTAGCATGTTTAGCACTTGCTGGCACTTTTTTTATATGTTTTTATATGTCCACAACAGTGTTTAACATGTCACTTCCTGTTGCCAGCAGGTGGCACTATGACTGTAACTGAATATGAGCATGGTCATGTGTTCAGGACAGAACGTTTATTAAAAGTGTGAAGTTTGGCGCATATTGGACATTGCCTTCTTGAGTAACAACAACATCCTGTTTCATTGAATTAGCATGCTTTAGCACTTAGCTAAGTATTGCTAGCATGTTTTAACATGTTTCTAGCATGTTTAGACCTCAATGGCATTTTTAACATGTTGCTAGAATGGCATCAACGTGTTAAACATGACACTTCCTGTTGCCAGTAGGTGGCGCTATTACTATAACTGAATATTATCATGTAGATGTGTTCAGGACAGAACGCTTATCAAAAGTGTGAAGTTTGGGGCAGATTGGACATTCCATGCCTGAGTTACAGCAAATTCCTATTTAATTGCAATAATAGCATGCTTTAGCACTTAGCTAAGAGTTTGCTAGCATGTTTTAGCATGCTTCTAGTATGTTGTTAGCATGTTTCGCACTTGCTGGCACTTTTTTATATGTTATTAGGAGTCCATAACAGTGTTAAACATGTCACTTCCTGTTGCCAGCAGGTGGCGCTATGACTATAACTGAATATGAGCATGGCCATGTGTTCAGGACAGAACTCTTATCAAACGTGTGAAGTTTGGGGGAGATTGGACATTCCATGCCTGAGTTACAGCAACTTCCTGTTTCATGGCGAAACATCGAAATTTGTAAGGCCGCCGAGGACCCGCCCTTCGACGAAAACTCAAGATCTTCGCAATTTAACGTCGCAAAGGCCTTAAGATTACACTCACCAAATTTGAAGATGATCAGATTAAAACTGTAGGAGGAGTTCGTTAAAGTACGAGGCCTGAAAATGGCAAAAACTGCACAAAAATCTGAGAGGAAGTTCAAAATGGCTGACTTCCTGTTGTGTTTAGGGCTATGCTCCAAGAGACTTTTTTGTAGGTATTAGGTCATTACACGTATGTACCGAATTTCGTGCACGTACGTGGAACGTTGCAGGAGGCGCACTCCGTTGAACTTTTATAGGTGGCGCTATCGAGCCATTTTGCCCCGTCCAATTCTGAAACCTATATCAGATGTAAATTTTCGCCAGTTCTGACGCGTGTGCAAAGTTTCGTGAGTTTTCGCGCATGTTTAGGCCCTCAAAAATGCAATTCAATGCGGAGAAGAATAATAATAATAATAATTAAAGCTGCAAGCAGCGATGAAAGGGCCCTCGCACCCGTGCCATCAACACTCGGTGGCTTTAGGAAGGCAGAGCATGGTTGGGAAATGTACATTTAAGGAGGTATATATAGTAAGAGTATGTCAAAGTCAGTTACAAAATGTTTTGTATAATGGTGATAATAGCATGCTTCATGACTCAGCTAAGTGTTGCTAGCATGTTCAGTCTGTTTCTAGCATGCTTAGTACACAATAATTATGTGGTTAGTACTGCATTACTGTGTTAACCATGTCAGTTTCTGTTGCCAGTAGGTGGCGTTATGACTATAACTGAATATGAGCATGGATGTGTGTTCAGGACAGAACTCTTATCAAACATGTGAAGTTTGGTGCAAATTGGACATTGCCTTCTTGAGTAACAACAAAGTCATGTTTCATTGAATTAGCATTCTTTAGAACTTAGCTAAGCATTGTTAGCATGTTTTAACATGTTGCTAGAACGGCATCAACGTGTTAAACATGTCACTTCCTGTTGCCAGTTGGTGGCGCTATTACTATAACTGAACATTCTCATGTAGATGTGTTCAGGCCATGACTCTTATCAAAAGTGTGAAGTTTGGGGCAGATTGGACATTCCATGCCTGAGTTACAGCAAATTCCTATTTAATTGCAATAATAGCATGCTTTAGCACTTGGCTAAGAGTTTGCTAGCATGTTTTAGCATGTTTCTAGTATGTTGTTAGCATGTTTAACACTTGCTGGCACTTTTTTATATGTTATTAGGAGTCCACAACAGTGTTAAACATGTCACTTCCTGTTGCCAGCAGGTGGCGCTATGACTGTAACTGAATATAAGCATGGTCATGTGTTCAGGACAGAACGCTTATCAAAAGTGTGAAGTTTGGGGCAGATTGGACATTCCATGCCTGAGTTACAGCAAATTCATATTTAATTGCAGTAATATCATTCTTTAGCACTTAGCTAAGTGTTTGCTATTATGTTTTAGCATGTCTCTAGTATGTTGGTAGGATGTTTAGCACCTACTGGCATTTTTTTATATGTTATTAGGAGTCAAGAACAGTGTTAAACGTCACTTCCTGTTGCCAGCAGGTGGCGCTATGACTATAACTAAATATGAGCATGGACATGTGTTCAAGAGATAACTCTTATCAAACGTGTGACGTTTGGGGTAGATTGTACATTGCCTTCTTGAGTAACAACAAAGTCCTGTTTCATTGAATTAGCATGCTTTAGCACTTAGCTAAGTATTGCTAGCATGTTTTAATATGTTTCTAGCATGTTTAGAACTCAATGGCATTTTTAACATGTTGCTAGAACGGCATCAACGTGTTAAACATGTCACTTCCTGTTGCCAGTAGGTGGCGCTATTACTATAACTGAATTTGAGCATAGGCATGCGTTCAGGCCATGATTCTTATCAAACATGTGAAGTTTGGGGCAGATTGGACGTTCCATGCCTGAGTTACAGCAAATTCCTATTTAATTGCAGTAATAGCATGCTTTATCACTTAGCTAAGTGTTTGCTAGCATGTTTCTAGTATGTTGCTAACCTGTTTAGCACTTGCTGGCTCTTTTATATATGTTATTAGGAGACCACAACAGTGTTAAACATGTCACTTCCTGTTGACAGCAGGTGGCGCTATTACTATAACTGAATATTCTCATGTAGATGTGTTCAGGCCATGACTCTTATCAAACGTGTGAAGTTTGGGGCAGATTGGACATTCCATGCCTGTGTTACAGCAAATTCCTATTTAATTGCAGCAATAGCATGCTTTAGCACTTAGCTAAGTGTTTGCTAGCATGTTTTAGCATGTTTCTAGTATGTTGTTAGCATGTTTAGCACTTGCTGGCACTTTTTTTATATGTTTTTATATGTCCACAACAGTGTTTAACATGTCACTTCCTGTTGCCAGCAGGTGGCACTATGACTGTAACTGAATATGAGCATGGTCATGTGTTCAGGACAGAACGTTTATTAAAAGTGTGAAGTTTGGCGCATATTGGACATTGCCTTCTTGAGTAACAACAACATCCTGTTTCATTGAATTAGCATGCTTTAGCACTTAGCTAAGTATTGCTAGCATGTTTTAACATGTTTCTAGCATGTTTAGACCTCAATGGCATTTTTAACATGTTGCTAGAATGGCATCAACGTGTTAAACATGACACTTCCTGTTGCCAGTAGGTGGCGCTATTACTATAACTGAATATTATCATGTAGATGTGTTCAGGACAGAACGCTTATCAAAAGTGTGAAGTTTGGGGCAGATTGGACATTCCATGCCTGAGTTACAGCAAATTCCTATTTAATTGCAATAATAGCATGCTTTAGCACTTAGCTAAGAGTTTGCTAGCATGTTTTAGCATGCTTCTAGTATGTTGTTAGCATGTTTCGCACTTGCTGGCACTTTTTTATATGTTATTAGGAGTCCATAACAGTGTTAAACATGTCACTTCCTGTTGCCAGCAGGTGGCACTATGACTGTAACTGAATATGAGCATGGTCATGTGTTCAGGACAGAACGTTTATTAAAAGTGTGAAGTTTGGCGCATATTGGACATTGCCTTCTTGAGTAACAACAACATCCTGTTTCATTGAATTAGCATGCTTTAGCACTTAGCTAAGTATTGCTAGCATGTTTTAACATGTTTCTAGCATGTTTAGACCTCAATGGCATTTTTAACATGTTGCTAGAATGGCATCAACGTGTTAAACATGACACTTCCTGTTGCCAGTAGGTGGCGCTATTACTATAACTGAATATTATCATGTAGATGTGTTCAGGACAGAACGCTTATCAAAAGTGTGAAGTTTGGGGCAGATTGGACATTCCATGCCTGAGTTACAGCAAATTCCTATTTAATTGCAATAATAGCATGCTTTAGCACTTAGCTAAGAGTTTGCTAGCATGTTTTAGCATGCTTCTAGTATGTTGTTAGCATGTTTCGCACTTGCTGGCACTTTTTTATATGTTATTAGGAGTCCATAACAGTGTTAAACATGTCACTTCCTGTTGCCAGCAGGTGGCGCTATGACTATAACTGAATATGAGCATGGCCATGTGTTCAGGACAGAACTCTTATCAAACGTGTGAAGTTTGGGGGAGATTGGACATTCCATGCCTGAGTTACAGCAACTTCCTGTTTCATGGCGAAACATCGAAATTTGTAAGGCCGCCGAGGACCCGCCCTTCGACGAAAACTCAAGATCTTCGCAATTTAACGTCGCAAAGGCCTTAAGATTACACTCACCAAATTTGAAGATGATCAGATTAAAACTGTAGGAGGAGTTCGTTAAAGTACGAGGCCTGAAAATGGCAAAAACTGCACAAAAATCTGAGAGGAAGTTCAAAATGGCTGACTTCCTGTTGTGTTTAGGGCTATGCTCCAAGAGACTTTTTTGTAGGTATTAGGTCATTACACGTATGTACCGAATTTCGTGCACGTACGTGGAACGTTGCAGGAGGCGCACTCCGTTGAACTTTTATAGGTGGCGCTATCGAGCCATTTTGCCCCGTCCAATTCTGAAACCTATATCAGATGTAAATTTTCGCCAGTTCTGACGCGTGTGCAAAGTTTCGTGAGTTTTCGCGCATGTTTAGGCCCTCAAAAATGCAATTCAATGCGGAGAAGAATAATAATAATAATAATAAACAGAGCAATTCCAAGAGGGTCCTCACACCATCGGTGCTCGGGCCCTAATAAACAGAGCAATTCCAAGAGGGTCCTCACACCATCGGTGCTCGGGCCCTAATTAAAGCTGCAAGCAGCGATGAAAGGGCCCTCGCACCCGTGCCATCAACACTCGGTGGCTTTAGGAAGGCAGAGCATGGTTGGGAAATGTACATTTAAGGAGGTATATATAGTAAGAGTATGTCAAAGTCAGTTACAAAATGTTTTGTATAATGGTGATAATAGCATGCTTCATGACTCAGCTAAGTGTTGCTAGCATGTTCAGTCTGTTTCTAGCATGCTTAGTACACAATAATTATGTGGTTAGTACTGCATTACTGTGTTAACCATGTCAGTTTCTGTTGCCAGTAGGTGGCGTTATGACTATAACTGAATATGAGCATGGATGTGTGTTCAGGACAGAACTCTTATCAAACATGTGAAGTTTGGTGCAAATTGGACATTGCCTTCTTGAGTAACAACAAAGTCATGTTTCATTGAATTAGCATTCTTTAGAACTTAGCTAAGCATTGTTAGCATGTTTTAACATGTTGCTAGAACGGCATCAACGTGTTAAACATGTCACTTCCTGTTGCCAGTTGGTGGCGCTATTACTATAACTGAACATTCTCATGTAGATGTGTTCAGGCCATGACTCTTATCAAAAGTGTGAAGTTTGGGGCAGATTGGACATTCCATGCCTGAGTTACAGCAAATTCCTATTTAATTGCAATAATAGCATGCTTTAGCACTTGGCTAAGAGTTTGCTAGCATGTTTTAGCATGTTTCTAGTATGTTGTTAGCATGTTTAACACTTGCTGGCACTTTTTTATATGTTATTAGGAGTCCACAACAGTGTTAAACATGTCACTTCCTGTTGCCAGCAGGTGGCGCTATGACTGTAACTGAATATAAGCATGGTCATGTGTTCAGGACAGAACGCTTATCAAAAGTGTGAAGTTTGGGGCAGATTGGACATTCCATGCCTGAGTTACAGCAAATTCATATTTAATTGCAGTAATATCATTCTTTAGCACTTAGCTAAGTGTTTGCTATTATGTTTTAGCATGTCTCTAGTATGTTGGTAGGATGTTTAGCACCTACTGGCATTTTTTTATATGTTATTAGGAGTCAAGAACAGTGTTAAACGTCACTTCCTGTTGCCAGCAGGTGGCGCTATGACTATAACTAAATATGAGCATGGACATGTGTTCAAGAGATAACTCTTATCAAACGTGTGACGTTTGGGGTAGATTGTACATTGCCTTCTTGAGTAACAACAAAGTCCTGTTTCATTGAATTAACATGCTTTAGCACTTAGCTAAGTATTGCTAGCATGTTTTAATATGTTTCTAGCATGTTTAGAACTCAATGGCATTTTTAACATGTTGCTAGAACGGCATCAACGTGTTAAACATGTCACTTCCTGTTGCCAGTAGGTGGCGCTATTACTATAACTGAATTTGAGCATAGGCATGCGTTCAGGCCATGATTCTTATCAAACATGTGAAGTTTGGGGCAGATTGGACGTTCCATGCCTGAGTTACAGCAAATTCCTATTTAATTGCAGTAATAGCATGCTTTATCACTTAGCTAAGTGTTTGCTAGCATGTTTCTAGTATGTTGCTAACCTGTTTAGCACTTGCTGGCTCTTTTATATATGTTATTAGGAGACCACAACAGTGTTAAACATGTCACTTCCTGTTGACAGCAGGTGGCGCTATTACTATAACTGAATATTCTCATGTAGATGTGTTCAGGCCATGACTCTTATCAAACGTGTGAAGTTTGGGGCAGATTGGACATTCCATGCCTGTGTTACAGCAAATTCCTATTTAATTGCAGCAATAGCATGCTTTAGCACTTAGCTAAGTGTTTGCTAGCATGTTTTAGCATGTTTCTAGTATGTTGTTAGCATGTTTAGCACTTGCTGGCACTTTTTTTATATGTTTTTATATGTCCACAACAGTGTTTAACATGTCACTTCCTGTTGCCAGCAGGTGGCACTATGACTGTAACTGAATATGAGCATGGTCATGTGTTCAGGACAGAACGTTTATTAAAAGTGTGAAGTTTGGCGCATATTGGACATTGCCTTCTTGAGTAACAACAACATCCTGTTTCATTGAATTAGCATGCTTTAGCACTTAGCTAAGTATTGCTAGCATGTTTTAACATGTTTCTAGCATGTTTAGACCTCAATGGCATTTTTAACATGTTGCTAGAATGGCATCAACGTGTTAAACATGACACTTCCTGTTGCCAGTAGGTGGCGCTATTACTATAACTGAATATTATCATGTAGATGTGTTCAGGACAGAACGCTTATCAAAAGTGTGAAGTTTGGGGCAGATTGGACATTCCATGCCTGAGTTACAGCAAATTCCTATTTAATTGCAATAATAGCATGCTTTAGCACTTAGCTAAGAGTTTGCTAGCATGTTTTAGCATGCTTCTAGTATGTTGTTAGCATGTTTCGCACTTGCTGGCACTTTTTTATATGTTATTAGGAGTCCATAACAGTGTTAAACATGTCACTTCCTGTTGCCAGCAGGTGGCGCTATGACTATAACTGAATATGAGCATGGCCATGTGTTCAGGACAGAACTCTTATCAAACGTGTGAAGTTTGGGGGAGATTGGACATTCCATGCCTGAGTTACAGCAACTTCCTGTTTCATGGCGAAACATCGAAATTTGTAAGGCCGCCGAGGACCCGCCCTTCGACGAAAACTCAAGATCTTCGCAATTTAACGTCGCAAAGGCCTTAAGATTACACTCACCAAATTTGAAGATGATCAGATTAAAACTGTAGGAGGAGTTCGTTAAAGTACGAGGCCTGAAAATGGCAAAAACTGCACAAAAATCTGAGAGGAAGTTCAAAATGGCTGACTTCCTGTTGTGTTTAGGGCTATGCTCCAAGAGACTTTTTTGTAGGTATTAGGTCATTACACGTATGTACCGAATTTCGTGCACGTACGTGGAACGTTGCAGGAGGCGCACTCCGTTGAACTTTTATAGGTGGCGCTATCGAGCCATTTTGCCCCGTCCAATTCTGAAACCTATATCAGATGTAAATTTTCGCCAGTTCTGACGCGTGTGCAAAGTTTCGTGAGTTTTCGCGCATGTTTAGGCCCTCAAAAATGCAATTCAATGCGGAGAAGAATAATAATAATAATAATAAACAGAGCAATTCCAAGAGGGTCCTCACACCATCGGTGCTCGGGCCCTAAATATAGCTGCGAGCAGCGATTACGGGCCCAAGCCGGTGGCACCGCAACCCCGGTGCCTTTAGTTACCTAAAGGCACCGGGGTGGCGGTACCACCGGCTTGGGCCCTCCATCGCTGCTCGCAGCTATATTTATATATATATATATATATATATATATATATATATATATATATATTAGGGGTGTAACGGTACGTGTATTCGTACCGAACCGTTTCGGTACAGGGCTTTCGGTTCGGTGCACGTGTGTACCGAATGACTGAATGCAATATTTTGTGTGCGGAACATAGGTACATTTTCGTGTTTCCACACGAACATATTAAGTGGCGGAAGTCTCCGCGTTCAGCGCAAATCCCGCCCTGCAGCTGATTCTAATGTTTTTTCCTATTAGACATTCTCTGGTTTTACCCGTGTTTTACCCGTCGTCACTGTAACAATGAAATAGACTGCATGGCGAAAAAAAGCTTTTCCGCTTCGTGTGCGCCGCCGCACTCTCCGTTCCGTGGCGTGCGCGCGCGCGCGCGTGTGTATGTGTGTGTGTGTGTGTGTCGGCCCGCTGCGCTCTCTGCTCAATGTTCGAGTCCGTGTTTGCGCTGCGCGTTCTGCTCTGTCGTTAACGGCCCAAACACTCCAATCATGTACCGATCACGCACTGGAAAAGCAAAGTCCGCTCAAATAAGGTGAAATTTCTCAGTAGTAACTTAGATTTCTGTTTGCTGAGCTGGTATAGTCATGCTGGCAACAATGGTAAAATGACCTGCTCTGATCACATGCTCTGGTAATAATAGCTTTGTACTATAGCTTTGGACTATATTTTATTTTGATAATTATTAAAAAAGTGGGAAAAAAAATCGTAAATTGATTGTTGATTGATTATTGAAAAATAATAATACATTAATATATTTGTTTAATATTATTTTAATATAGGGCTATTTTCTGTTCCTGCACTGTAATCATAGTTATTTATTTATATTTTTCATTATATTTTATTATGTGATATTGGTTTGAGACTGAGAGTATTTTATTTAGTGGAGAACTTTGCAGCAGTATTTTATTTCTTATTCTTTTTTATTTTATATCTATTTTATTATATTTTATTAAAAAGTGTTTAAAAAAGTGTAAACAACTTGTTAAAAAAAGTTTATAGTAATAAACAACCTGCAGTTTAATGTTTGCATTTCTTTCCCTTACTGTACCGAAAATAAACCGAACCGTGACTTTAAAACCGAGGTACGTACCGAACCGTGATTTTTGTGTACCGTTACACCCCTAATATATATATATATATATATATACATACATACATACATACATACACACACATACATATATATGTATATATATATATATATATATATATATATATATATATATATATATTTATTATTGTTTAAAAGTTTGGGGTCAGTAAGATTTTTAATGTTTTTAGGAGAAGTCTCTTCTGCTCACCAAGGCTGCATTTATTGATTAAAAATACAAACAAAAACAGTAATATTGTGAAATATTATTCCAATTTAAAACAGCTGTTTTCAATTTTTAAATATTTTACATAGTAATTCATTTCTGTGATCAAAGTTGAGTTTTCAGCATCATTACTCCAGTCTTCAGTGTCACATGATCCTTCAGAAATCATACTAATATGATGATTGATGCTCAATAAATATTCATTATTATTTTCAATGTTGAAAACAGTTTTTTTTTCAAAATGCTTTGATGAATGTAAAGTTCAAAAGAACAGCATATATTTCAAATATATATATTTTTAACATTATAAATGTCTTTACTGTAACTGTTGATCAGTTTAACTCATCCTTCATAAATAAAAGTACTGATTTATTTTATTTATTTCCCCCCAAAATAAAATTTTAATTATTAGCCTACTAACCCAAAACTTTTGAGCGGTAGTGTTTAACGTTACAAAAGCTTTAGATTTCAGATAAATGCTGTTCTTTTGAACTTTCTATTCATCAAAGACTGTACACAACTGTTTTCGACATTTAAAATAATAATGAATGTTTCTTGAGTTTTAATCATCATATTAGAATAATTTCTGAAGGATCATGTGACAGTGACGACTGGAGTAATGATGCTGAAAACTCAGCTTTGATCACAGGAATAAATAACAGTTTAAAATATATTAAAATAGAAAGCAGCTGTTTTAAATTGGAATAATATTTTACAATATTACTGTTTTTGTTTGTATTTTTAATCAAATAAATGCAGCCTTGGTGAGCAGAAGAAACTTCTCTGTTATGTGCGCGCCACAGACTGCACGCACGTCCGCTTAGAGTTCCGCCTTTTGCCTTCCGTCAATATTACGTTATTAGAAAAATATTTTTTTAGAGAATCGATTTTTTGACATTTGTGAATCGATTCAGAATCGTCCACGTCCGCATCGCGATGCATCTAAGAATAATTTTTTTCTCCCACCCCTAGATTTCATACAACAGGTTAATAAACAGTTACAATTAAGTCACTTACATTTTAGATTCAATGTTGACTGTTTTTGTTCTGTTTCAGCAGCGAAAATAGTTAAACAAAGATCACGGCAGAACCATCACGTGTTTTCTCATAACTGAACGATTCAGCATTTTTAACGAATCGGTTGACTCAAAGATTGAATGATCAATCCATAAACATCTGTCTTAATCATGATCGACTCATTCGAACGAATCGTTTGAACGAATGAATCAATGACTCGCTTATTAAGATGGATGCCTGGCGACACCTAATGGCGGTTTAGTGTTGTTTAAAAGCATCATTCTTTCCCACATGTGTGTGATTTGTGTGTGCAACATTATCATTATTTTTCTTTCACTATTATATTAGCGATTTAAAAGCACCCACTCGTGTCACACGTCGATTAACCGGTGGGAAAATATCCTCAGACACATACCTAATAAATGTATATTTAAATACAATATTGGCCTACCTGGTAAAAAGTTTTATATACTATTTTGATGTCCTTTTGGACACAAGAGGGCAGTATAGCCCTATGTTTGCTTTTTTGTTGAACCAAATAGCACTAAATAGCCTGTTTTAACTTTTTCATTCTTCTTGAATTGCAAAAACAGAATAAAATGGGTTTAGTTGTGATATTTGTATTCTTTTATATAGAAATAAATGGTATATAATTACATTTTTAGAAGATTTTTAGTGTTTCCTTTTTGGACATTACTTTAATCCCTCGCCATAGCAAAACCGTTTGAGATATTTATTATCCATTCACAATTTAGCATATTTAATGTAGTTTCATCATGTTGAAAAAGTTTGGTACGAATAAAATAAATAGTTTAAGAGGAGTGGCTAAAAATTCAAAGGCTGATTTTGCAAAAAAATTCACATTCAGACCAAAATATCTGACTTCCTGATGGCCAGAGCTATTGAATGTAAATTAGAAAGTTGTCCGGCTTGATGAGAACAATATACAAACTATTTTTTCTTTACTGTAGTTAAAACTAACCCCCCCACTTTTGTCAAAAGCATGTTGAAAGTGACACACTTCCTGCTGCCAGTTGGTGGCGCTATAACTTTGACTCACAATAGCTACATCCATCTGATCGGCCTCTTACCACGAACACACTGCTGAAGTTTATGTTTTATCAGTTAATGTATGCAGAAGTTATTCCACTTCCGTGTTTCTCTTTTCTCGCCATAAATTCGATTCCTCGCCACAGCCAAACCGTTCGAGATATCAAAAATCCGTCCGCAATTTAGCATCCTCAAAGTCTTGACTACATGCACACCGAGTTTGAAGGGGACACGGTGAATTTTCTAGGAGGAGTATTTCACATTCCACAGCAAGCGTTTTCCAAACAACCCATAATAGCCGACTTCCTGTTGGGCTGGCGTAAAACTTGACCGGGGTAAAGTTGTTCGGCCCGATAAGATCTATATGTGTACCGAGTTTCATATTAATTCATGCAAGCGTGTTTGATATATGGATCAAGTTTCAGAACCCCGTTCAAGGGGGCGCTGTTGAGCCCCCCAGCCACGCCCGGGTACCAGCTTCAGCCCGGCCCTGATGGCCGTGGGTTCTGACCTGTGTGCAAAGTTTCAAGAGTTTTTGAGCACGTTAAGGACCCCAAAAGCCCCTGAAACCTTGATTAACAATTTAAAAGCAATAGTCAAATCCCCCCCTCCCCTCACACACACACAGACACAGAGAGAGGGAGAGAAAATTCTTCAGAAAATCCACATTCAAACCAAAATATCTCTCTTCCTGTTGGTCGGAGATGGTTCATGTAAATTAGAAAGTTGTCCGTCTTGATGAGAACAATACACATACCAAGTTTTGTGATTCTAGGAAAAACTAAGCCCCCATTTTTGACTAAAGGTGGCGCTACTGAGCCATTCCACCACGCCCGTTTCTGAAACTTTGCACATGTCTACGGGCTAATAAATGTGATGTGTCTGTTGAGTTTCATGCAATTTCAAGTATGTTAAGAGTCTCAAAAGCATCAAAAAATGATATTAAAGTTTGATGTGTTGCCACGGCAACAGTATCTAAGATATCAATAATCATTTCACAGGTTTACATCTGCCGTGTGTCTACATTGTACACATAAAGTTTGAAGCAAATCGGGTAAAAATAAGACACTGATTTCAAAGCATTTTGAAAGTGATGTACTTCCTGCTGCCTGTTGGTGGCGCTATAACTTTGACTCACAATAGTCACATCCATGTGATCGGCCTCTTACAACGAACACACTGCTGAAGTTTCATCAAGATCAGTTAATGTATGCAGAAGTTATAACACACTTCCTGTTTCATTTTTTCGCCATAAATTTGTTTCCTCGCCACGGCCAAACCGTTCGAGATATCAAAAATCCGTCCGCAATTTAGCATCCTCAATGTCTTGACTTCATGCACACCGAGTTTGGAGGCGAATCGATGAATTCCCTAGGAGGAGTACATTAAATTCCACAGCATGCGTTTCCAAAGAACGCTAAATAGCCAACTTCCTGTTTGGCTGTCGTAAAACTTAGAGCACGAAAGTTGTTCGGCCCGATGAGATCTATATGTGTACCGAGTTTCATATTATTACATGCAAGCGTGTTTGATTTATGGACACGTGTTTGGATCCCGTTCCAGGGGGCGCTGTCGAGCCCCCCTGCCACGCCCGGGTACCAGCCTCAGTCCGGCCCTGATGGCCGTGGGTTCTGACGTGTGTGCAAAATTTCAAGAGTTTTCGAGCATGTTAAGGGCCCCAAAAGTGCCCGAAAGGTTGACAAAATAATAATAATAATAATAATAATAATAAATATAGCTGCGAGCAGCGATTACGGGCCCAAGCCGGTGGCACCGCAACCCTGTTGCCTTTAGTTACCTAAAGGCACCGGGGTGGCGGTGCCACCGGCTTTGGCCCTTCATCGCTGCTCGCAGCTATATTTATATATATATATATATATATAAAAGACAGAAACCTTATTACCTTATTCTGATTTTATGATACACTCAAAATATTCCACAACAAATCTTTTAAATTTAATGTAAAAATAAAAACGAAAGTAAGCACTGTTGGGCTCACGTAACCCTCTCATTAGAATCAAAATGTTTCAGCATTTGCGATGTATTTGGATGCTAAACTATTCTTTATTATAGGCTTTGTTCTTCACTCGTGTTCCAATATCGACGGAAAAAATCATCCTCTTCACACGCGCAAAAATGTGCTTGAAACATCACAGTGGTGTGGTGCTTACTGTGAATGTACGAATTGTACTACAGACTATTTAGAGCAGTGTAATTTTTATATGTTAGGTTAACTATTTTATTATTATATTTTATTAAGGCTATAATGAACAGGCTGCGATGTCAAGATTGCAATGCTGGAATGTGTGTGTGTGTGTGTGTGTGTGTGTGTGTGTGTGTGTGTGTGTGTGTGTGTGTGTGTGTGTGTGTGTGTGTGTGTGTGTGTGTATGTGTGTTCATGTTTTTCTATCCCGGTGGGGACTTCAACCTGAATGCACACAGACTCATGGGGACTCATGTCACAGTGGGGACCTAAATAGAGGTCCCCATGGGTAAACAAGCTTATAAATCATACAGAATGAGTTTTTTTGGAAATGTAAAAATGCAGAAAGTTTTCTGGGATAGGTAGGTTTAGGGGTAGGGTTAGTGTGAGGAGATAGAATATAGTTTGTACAGTATAAAACCATTAAGTCTATGGAGAGTCCCCACAAAGATAGTAAACCGTGTGTGTGTGTGTGTGTGTGTGGCGTGGGCGCGATTGAACAGTGGACACATAAAAACATACTCCGTAATTATACAGGACGACATTCAAACTGCAAAGTGTTAACTTATATTTGTGTACAGTCGCAATAAAACACAACATTGTGCTTTTGTAAAATAATTTCAAGCAATCCACCCCCGAAAGGCGCTCATTTTAAAATTAAACTAAAATGCTCATGGCTGCACGGGCATTCATAACGGTGCGCATCCACGGTGAGGAACGAGCAGAACAGAGTGAACGTTTTTCAGTTAATTCCTACTTCCATAGGAATTCATTTGAATAGCTTGCTCAACCACTATCAATGTCAGTGCGGACGAGCATATTTTACTTTCGTTTTTAAGTTGGCGATTCAAAAGCCCCCAGCGGTGTCACACATAGATTAACCAGTGGTAAAATATTCTCACCGTCACAAACCTAGTATATTTTTATGTAGATACAATAGGCCTACCTGATTTTGAACACAAGAGGACAGTATAGCCCTATGTATGACTTGACTTTTATGGGACTAAATAGTACAATTACTATTTTTAAACTTATAAATAATTATTAAATTGAAAAAAAAAAAGAATAAAATGGGTTTAGTTGTGATATTTGTATACTTTTATATAGAAATAAATGTTTTTTAATTACATTTTTAGAAGATGAGGCTTTTAGTTTCCTTTTTGTACATTACTTTAGTCCCTCACTATAGCAAAACCGTTTGAGATGTTTAATATCCGTTCACAATTTAGCATCTTTAATGTATTTTCATCATTTTGAAAAAGTTTGGTGTGAATAAAATAAACCAGTTAGGAAGAGAATCTAAAAACTCAGTCTGAAATATCCAAAAAATCCACATTCAAACCAAAATATCTGACTTCCTTTTGCTCTGAGCTAATAACTGTAAATTAGAAAGTTGTCTGACTCGATGAGACCAATATATATACTGATTTTTGGAACTGTTGGTAAAACTAACCCCCCCACTTTTGTCAAAAGCATGTTGAAAGTGACACACTTCCTGCTGCCAGTTGGTGGCGCTATAACTTTGGCTCACAATAGTTACATCCATCTGATCGGCCTCTTACCACGAACACACTGGTGAAGTTTCATGAAGATCAGTTAATGTATGCAGAAGTTATACCACTTCGTGTTTCTCTTTTCTCGCCATAATTTCGTTTCCTCGCCACGGCCAAACCGTTCGAGATATCAAAAATCCGTCCGCAATTTAGAATCCTCAATGTCTTGACTTCATGCACACCGAGTTTGGTGGGGATTGGATGAATTCTCTAGGAGGAGTACTTTCTAATTCCACAGCAAGCGTTTTCCAAACAACCCATAATAGCCGACTTCCTGTTGGGCTGGCGTAAAACTTGACGGGGGGAAAGTTGTTCGGCCCGATGAGATCTATATGTGTACCGAGTTTCATATTAATTCATGCAAGCGTGTTTGATCTATGGACCAAGTTTTGGGACCCCTTTCAAGGGGGCGCTGTTGAGCCCCCCTGCCACGCCCGGGTACCAGCTTCAGCCCGTCCCTGATGGCAGGGGGTTCTGACTTGTGTGCAAAGTTTCAAGAGTTTTTGAGCATGTTAAGGACCCCAAAAGCCCCTGAAACCTTGATTAACAATATAAAAGCAATAGTCAAATCCCCCCTCCCCTCACACACAGAGACAGAGAGAGGGAGAGAAAATTCTTCAGAAAATCCACATTCAAACCAAAATATCTCTCTTCCTGTTGGTCGGAGATAGATCATGTAAATTAGAAAGATGTCCGTCTTGATGAGAACAATCAACATACCAAGTTTTGTTGCTGTTGATAAAACTAACCCCCCCACTTATGACTAAAGGTGGCGCTACTGAGCCCCTCACCACGCCCGTTTCTGAAACTTTGCACATGTCTACGGGCTAATAAATGTGATGTGTCTGTCGAGTTTCATGCAATTTCAAGTATGTTAAGAGTCTCAAAAGCATAAAAAAAGAATATTAAAGTTTGATGCGTTGCCACGGCAACAGTATCTAAGATATCAATAATCCTTTCACAGGTTTACATCTGCCGTGTGTCTACATTGTACACATAAAGTTTGAAGCAAATCTGGTAAAAATAAGACAGTGATTTCAAAGCATTTTAATAGTGATGTACTTCCTGCTGCCTGTTGGTGGCGCTATAACTTTGACTCACAATAGTCACATCTGTGCGATCGGCCTCTTACAACGAACACACTGCTGAAGTTTCATCAAGATCAGTTAATGTATGCAGAAGTTATAACACACTTCCTGTTTCATTTTTTCGCCATAAATTCGTTTCCTCGCCACGGCCAAACCGTTCGAGATATCAAAAATCCGTCCGCAATTTAGCATCCTCAATGTCTTGACTTCATGCTGACCGAGTTTGGAGGAGATTGGATGAATTCTCTAGGAGGAGTACATTAAATTCCACAGCATGCGTTTCCAAACAACCCTAAATAGCCGACTTCCTGTTGGTCTGGCGTAAAACTTAGAGCACGAAAGTTGTTCGGCCCGATGAGATCTATATGTGTACCGAGTTTCATATTATTACATGCAAGCGTGTTTGATTTATGGACACGTGTTCGGATCCCGTTCCAGGGGGCGCTGTCAGGCCCCCTGCCACGCCCGGGTACCAGCCTCAGCCCGGCCCTGATGGCCGCGGGTTCTGACCTGTGTGCAAAGTTTCAAGAGTTTTCGAGCATGTTAAGGGCCCCAAAAGTGCCCGAAAGGTTGACAAAATAATAATAATAATAATAATAATAATAATAATAATAATCCTACCGAAAACAATAGGGCCTTCGCCCTTTCAGGGCTTGGGCCCTAATAATCCTACCGGAAACAATAGGGCCTTCGCCCTTTCAGGGCTTGGGCCCTAATAATCCTACCGAAAACAATAGGGCCTTCGCCCTTTCAGGGCTTGGGCCCTAATAATCCTACCGGAAACAATAGGGCCTTCGCCCTTTCAGGGCTTGGGCCCTAATAATAATAAACAGAGCAATTCCAAGAGGGTCCTCACACCATCGGTGCTCGGGCCCTAATAATAATAATAATAATAATAAACAGAGCAATTCCAAGAGGGTCCTCACACCATCGGTGCTCGGGCCCTAATAATAATAATAAACAGAGCAATTCCAAGAGGGTCCTCACACCATCGGTGCTCGGGCCCTAATAATAAACAGAGCAATTCCAAGAGGGTCCTCACACCATCGGTGCTCGGGCCCTAATAATAATAATAATAATAATAATAATCCTACCGAAAACAATAGGGCCTTCGCCCTTTCAGGGCTTGGGCCCTAATAAACAGAGCAATTCCAAGAGGGTCCTCACACCATCGGTGCTCGGGCCCTAATAATCCTAACGAAAACAATAGGGCCTTCGCCCTTTCAGGGCTTGGGCCCTAATAATCCTACCGGAAACAATAGGGCCTTCGCCCTTTCAGGGCTTGGGCCCTAATAATAATAAACAGAGCAATTCCAAGAGGGTCCTCACACCATCGGTGCTCGGGCCCTAATAATCCTACCGGAAACAATAGGGCCTTCGCCCTTTCAGGGCTTGGGCCCTAATAATCCTACCAAAAACAATAGGGCCTTCACCCTTTCAGGGCTTGGGCCCTAATAATCCTTACGAAAACAATAGGGCCTTCGCCCTTTCAGGGCTTGGGCCCTAATAATAAATAATCCTACCGGAAACAATAGGGCCTTCGCCCTTTCAGGGCTTGGGCCCTAATAATCCTACCGGAAACAATAGGGCCTTCGCCCTTTCAGGGCTTGGGCCCTAATAATAATAAACAGAGCAATTCCAAGAGGGTCCTCACACCGTCGGTGCTCGGGCCCTAATAATCCTACCAGAAACAATAGGGCCTTCGCCCTTTCAGGGCTTGGGCCCTAATAATCCTACCAAAAACAATAGGGCCTTCACCCTTTCAGGGCTTGGGCCCTAATAATCCTTACGAAAACAATAGGGCCTTCGCCCTTTCAGGGCTTGGGCCCTAATAATAAATAATCCTACCGGAAACAATAGGGCCTTCGCCCTTTCAGGGCTTGGGCCCTAATAAATAATCCTACCGAAAACAATAGGGCCTTCGCCCTTTCAGGGCTTGGGCCCTAATAATAATAATAAATAATCCTACCGGAAACAATAGGGCCTTCGCCCTTTCAGGGCTTGGGCCCTAATAAATAATCCTTACGAAAACAATAGGGCCTTCGCCCTTTCAGGGCTTGGGCCCTAATAATAAATAATCCTACCGGAAACAATAGGGCCTTCGCCCTTTCAGGGCTTGGGCCCTAATAAATAATCCTACCGAAAACAATAGGGCCTTCGCCCTTTCAGGGCTTGGGCCCTAATAATAATCCTACCGAAAACAATAGGGCCTTCGCCCTTTCAGGGCTTGGGCCCTAATAATAATAATAAATAATCCTACCGGAAACAATAGGGCCTTCGCCCTTTCAGGGCTTGGGCCCTAATAAATAATCCTACCGAAAACAATAGGGCCTTCGTCCTTTCAGGGCTTGGGCCCTAATAATCCTACCGAAAACAATAGGGCCTTCGCCCTTTCAGGGCTTGGGCCCTACTAAATATCCTGGACTTGCGTACATCAAAAGTCGGAAGAGCCTGTAAATACCATATATGGACAAGTGTGACGAGGCTTTGACGTTTCCATGGCGCCAGAAGGACAAACTGTGGTTGGACTAACGTTTAGGTCAGAATAAAAAGCGCTCCATATCGCAAACTATGTTTTGCTGTCGTTATGACGTCAGTAATACTGTCAGTTATCAATGAGGTATTTCTATATTGAAAGAAATTAGACGTTTACTGAGATCCTAACCCTAACCCTATAGTGTAACTACACACTTCAATGAACTACAATTTACAGTACCCGTCCTATCGACACAGTAATAGAGGCTTATGGGTAATGTAGTTTAAAAACGTCTAGTAATATAATTAAATAAATACAATCTTTAATGAACAAAGGGACATCCAAATATGTTCATTATACAAACCTCTTTGACATATTTGAGAGCCAGACTGAAATTTGGTATTTTACTGTGGGCACCATTTAAAATGTTTTTATAACACCTTTCCATGTATGCCAGACATCTCTGTCCAACATTATGTATTAAACATAACCTAAATAATTGTCCTACCAATTTTAACTTTGATACGCTTATCAGACTTTGCATTTGCAGACTTTGCAGAATGTGCATTTTTAGGGCAGTAAAACCTACACAGATGTACTCTCTTCATCATGGACAACAAACTGTATTGAGGCACATTTATATCTGAACATTTTTTTTCTTTCCCCCCTTTTCTATATTTACATCATGCTTGTGTTAGGTTTTGATTATATTGCAAGACTCTGAACTCGGAATACAAAAATACAGTAATATTTTACAAACGTTGTAAAATACACTTTTTCTGAATTGCTAAAACACTAAACCCCCCAAATTCTCAATAGCCTAATCTAATTTGTCGAACTGTACATAATACAAGTCAGTTCAGAGTGCCAAAATTGACTCAAAATGTTGCACTGAATGTTGATACCAACAATGAATGGAAACAATATAAGAGGGAGAGGAGGAAGAGTATGCGTGTAAGAGATGGTGAACAAGGAGGAATATAAAAAAGAGCAAGTGTGGAGAATGTTGTCAAGGCTGGATCTGCTTTAGGGTTTTTCCCTTTGCCTGCAGAGATGATATTGTCTGTGATGTGAATAAAGTCCTCAGTCTGAACCCAACATGAAGACGTGATGCTGAAGCAGAATCAATCTCTCTCTCTTACCTTGATTCTGCAGTTGCACATCTCTTCTGAGTGACTATAATGCTTTTCATTTAGAGTTTTTTACTGTAACCTTTTTGTCTTTTACAGTTGGGTCACTGTATTTTCACAGTATGCAAGTGCTGAATATACAGACATTCAATACTATACAATATTCAGTACGATACTATACTTGCAGTGCATACAGTATACAAGTTATTCACCTTATGCAAGTTGTAATTACTATACTTTTGCTATGTAATTGCAAAATTTGTTTACTTAGTTACGATACACTTTTTTTCGGTAACTGCGTGCTTTGGATTCTGTGTTCTTAATATTTTGATGTACTGTAGTGTCTAACGAATGATCGGTAGTGTTTATAATATTGACTCACTGTGTGTATGATTGAGACTGAGCATTGTTTAATTTATGGTTTTGAGGCAATTGTTTGATTTTGCAGAAGAGTCAGAGGTTTTCTGAATGTGGTTTGAAAATTTGGTTTTGTGTTTAAGGTTTTGAGAATGTGAGTGATGGTTTCAAGAAATGTGGTTTAGCAATCCAGAAAACTGTAACATTATACTGTTAATCAGGTCACAGCTGATAAATCTACACAATTGAGTGGTGAAATGTTTTGAGTACCACAGAATCACATCAGTTGACTATGAAACCTGTACTAGATTATACAGAAAGCACATTGAATATTATATTGGGGAGAAAATTATTCCTCCCCATTATTATGGTTTTCTTCCTCATAATCTGCTTCTTCCATGTCTCTAAACAGGTTTCAATTGTTATACAGCACCCTAGAGTCTAGCCAAATTGTTGAACTTTTGCTGATTCCAGCGCATGGCCATGAGAGTCAGCATGTCTGTACGTCCTGCAAACACAGAAAATATGATGTTACCATATCACCTTACTTATTATGTAAGGATGTAACTAGTGCAACATGTGGTCATCTTACCTGCTTTTGACATATGCTTAGTGGTTACTGCAATCCTAGAGAGGAAGGCATTGCACTGTTCCACCTCCTCCCCTAGAGTTAAACCAGCACCGTCCTGATAAGCCCCACTCCATTTCACCTGGTTAAGAATAAAATGAAAATGTCCATGAGCAAGACACCTAACCCCAGCTGCTCCCGACAAGCTGGATGGCGCCTTGCATGGCTGACACCGCCGTCAGTGTATGAATGTGTGTATGAATGGGTGAATGTGAGGCAATATGTAAAGCACTTTGGTGGTCATGGGTCTGTTAAAACGCTATATAAATGCAGTCCGTTTACCATTTATCACATAGCAACATTTCCTTACCTCGCATTTAAAATCATGGGCTTTGGCATGAAATACCGAAAGAAATGGCTTCATGTTAAGAAGATGCTGGAGCTCTGGACAGCTTTTTGCAACTCTTTGGAGGTAAGGCCAATATTTGCAGGTCACATCCATACAAAAAAAAAAAAAAAGTGATTTGCCTACTGGCCAGCTTTTCTTGCAGGTACAGGGGATAGGCAAAAATTTCCCCCCATACATATTTAAGGCAGAGAGCAGGACTCCGTGCCGACACACCGCAAGCTCCAATCCCTCCTCGTCAACCTTGCTGGCAGATCTTTGGGAGGTCTCTCTGGCTGCTGACCACTCCCCTCCACAAACACCTCTTCCACTGACCTACAATATGGAAAATGGTTGATGAAAATAAGACTCTCCTAAACAAACTCTTCAGAAAGAGGTTATTATAGTGCTGTAGTCTAATTATCATCTAGAATTTTACGTTTGGTTGTGTTGTGAATGTGGTCCACAAATCTTTTCACGTCTTCGTCCTTGGCTATGAAGACGCCTTCAAAGATAGCCTGTTCCTCAGATCTAAAAAACAACAAACAACAACAATTGATGATTGACAACAATTTATGATAACTTAGAATCTGAGATTACTTGGTTCACAGCTATGTTTTCTTATTAATACAAACACTGTGATACAGTTTGGTGTACCTAGCAGCATTCTTGAAACAGTAATGCTTGCGGTTTCCATCAACTGAAACTGCAAGCATATCTGGGGTGCATGCAGGACAGTTGAAGGGCTCTTCCTTGCATATATTGTCCACCTCAAATCGCACAGCCTCCCACTCAAAAAAACTTTTCTGAAAACTGTCTGCTGAGATCTTGCCAGTCTATTAAAAGTAAGGAAACCAACAGCTATTAAATGTACAACAAATACATAAGCATCAAACAGCTTATCAACCCACAACTCAAAGATATCAACAACACTGCAGGATAGATAAATTCAATACTCACACGACCAAAGCGGACAGTTCGCTGATTCAGCATTCTTAGAAATGCTTGGCAGGACAGTCCTGGTGCCGCCATCTTCATTTCTTCAAATGAAAAAAAGACATCTGTGGCATAAACTGTGGCAAATTGAAGGGTTGCAGGCCAGTAGTCACTTCGGTTTAGGTCAGCGACTCCAGCAGTCCAAGTGGCTTGGCATGCCTCACAAATTAACTCTGGCATGCTTAGATCATGTCGTCCTGGAAATATCAAAAACACATCCACTGTAATGTAAACCTTAGCTGATTAATCAGGGTTTGGGTTCTTTGTACAATTTATACATTACTTTGTATACTTCATATATATTTTTAAGTTTTATATCTATGTCAAACGTGTAGGGAGTCACATATGGATAGATATTTATTTTTAAGATGCTTCTCAAACAGGACAAAATAAAGTTCTTCACATTCTTACCATTCATTGTGACCACAGCAACAATCTTTCCTGGACTAACCCTCAATGACTCTGGTGAACAACCACAGATTTTGTCAGGCATCTCCACAGGTACAAGCCGGACTGAAAACACAGAATATCCACATACATTCAAGATAAAGCAATAAGAGACAAAAAGGCATAATTTAAATAGTAAAGCTTATGAGCTTAACTATTCTAAGAATGATATATATGTTGTACACTGTTACAATAGCAGTAGCGGATGGAGGCCCAAAGTGACAGAAGAAGCCGTTGGTCAGGTTCACGAACACATTTTATTTGCCACACGATGAGTCTCAATAATTGGGAAACAAAACACAAAAACAAAAAAAAATTAAATACAAACTGCACCAAACACAATCAAAATAAATTATATTAACAAGACAAACTCTGACCTGTACGTGCAGCCGCACGACACAAACAGCACTTCCCATCCCCATACTAAATTTCTGGAGCCTTTTTATAGGCCTAACTCCTCCCATGGTCCGGGACATACCATTTGAAAGGTAATTATGTTTCACATAAATCACATATACATATAATAATAACAATAATACATACAACAACTCATATCTGCAGATACACACATAACACACACATTATGTACACACAAATAAATAAAACAAATAACTCATAAAACATTTCTTTTGCACAGCTATGACGGATGGAAGCCCCGGTGACGTCACACACACGGAATACCAAGATGGCGCAAACACCATGTATAAATAGACCGGATTTTTAACTGAACAGGTTTGACAAATGACTCGTCAAATGTCGTAAGTATATTTGTATCACTCTTAACACTGTACTTAATAAACCATATAAACCAAATAATAATGGTGAGGTGATTTATTTCGGGACATAAGACAACAATCCTATCATGTTATATACACTGATGTTACAGCCACTGATTCCCCATATAACTCACGTAAACCAGGTAATACTAACATACAGGACATAATACACCACAACACACCTTTAAACATACAATAACATCAAATTTTACACAAGTCCGTGTATACATGATTGTCAGTGCCGGCAAACAGACCGTGTTAACATGACGCCGATGTATGTATGAAATGTGTGTGTGTGTGTGCGTGTTCAGTCCGTGCATAGTCACAGGCTTACCCTGTGACATACACACACAAACCAGAACTTACCACAATGGGAAAGAGCCTTATCCACCACGAAAGTTGTTGGAGGCAATGGCTGGAAGAATCCAGCAGTCATGGCATCTCTGTTGTGGAGGACATGTCTGGTGTGCATGCTGACGTCACAATCAGCACAGAGGAAGGGACGTGGTCGACAGTCACAACACCGGACAGCAGCAGGATTTCTCCCACACTGTTGGCAGATGCGTGTTGCCACATTTTCTTGTGCCGCAGCAGTGTTCACCAGACGGGGTCTCTCTGCCCTCCACCTCTCTGAAAAGAGACTTTGCCGTGTGCTCCAGTTCAAGGAAGCCAGAAGTTTTGGGGTTTCAAGAGGTGATGCCTCATCACCTGAGGATTCGCTTAGTGAGTGCTGGAGATCTTGTAGAAAACACTCTGTAAATGGTAAGGAATATTAAAAAACAATAATTTCCTTCTATGTACATATATATTTTTACAATATTAAAGTGTACTTCATTATTTGTCTGCGAAAGGATCAGTATTCTAGCAAATTTTAAAATAGAAACATTTATTTACATTTTAACCCACTGTCATATATATATATATATATATATATATATACACACACACACACACACACACACACACACACACACACACACACACAGATACAAGGGCTAATGGAAACACAATGAAGTACACACCAACAGTCTCTGGAGTAAAGGCCACTTCACAGTTAGTGTAAGGAGCAATGAAGGGAGGATCAGTCTTACGAATGTGATCAGCTGTAGAGGATAAAAACAACACAAATCAGCATTTATAACATTCAAATTTCCAACTTGTCCCAAGGCCTGGTTACCAGCCTAAATTGGTGCAAGGTCACTGTTTAACATATAGCTAGAGAGAAATACTAGTACACTTTTTATTTCCCAAACCCTAACAGAGACAGTCCAATTACTGTCGGTTATCTGCATACAAGGTGTCACTAGATAATGACAACAAATAGGAATGCTTATATAGAAGGAAGCTGGCTGGCCATTGACAACACACTCTGAAGAACAAACTGTTTCAAACACAGCCTTGCCAAGACCAACAACTTGCAAGAGATTTAGTGCAAGCTAGCTCATTTGACATCATAACCATATTGACAAGATTTTCTGACAATGTCAATAAAGCCCACAATAAAACTAATTTTTATGCGCTAACTTGCTAGTTTATACTGCTTTACACAAATATTTAATATTAGCCTTAATCTGTCTCTTTCACTTAATCCAAGACTAGTGACATATTTAATAAATCTACTTTTTATGTAAAAAAATCAAATGATTGGTTCTGGTTTGATTGTTTTCCTGACATATCAAGCTATACATATATTCCTTGATTTTATACACTCATACAGTAAGTGCCTAAACAATGTAAATCTTCAAAATATCTTGAATGAAAAACAATACTGACCCTTATTTGACTGATTCCTGCTTGATCTTGGCCTCGCATAGACAATATTTCCAGTAATGTCTCTTTTTCTCCATTCCACCCTCGGCTCAGGTGTCTTCAGTGGTGCTGCTGCCTCCTCTTCTTGCAGCTCACCAAGAAGGTCATCAAGACTTTGGAGCTCATCCTTCAGTTCTTGGTCATCAACCAGGTTATCCAAGATCATGAGGTGTTCTTGGATTTCTGAATCACTCTTGGACATTGTGATGGACAGAAACACAAACAGACAGAAAGACTCACAACGAAGAGATGGACAGATAAAACAAATATAGATGTAAACAGAGAGAGACAGAGAGAGAGAGAGAGAGAGAGAGAGATAGCTACAGAGAGACTGATGAGTACAGGTTAACAAGACGGACGTGGCTCTTAAAAGTGCCTTTGTTTCTGTGTGTGTGTATGTATGTATATGTGGTGTGGGGTTAGAATAAAATGAAATTGAAGCTACCAAGTTTGAAGGACCTAAAGGAAAAAACAACAACAGATTTGAACATTTTACACCAGTATTCTCTTCATCTGTGTTGCCAGAATGGGCTAGAGTGTATTGATTTTATACAGTTCAATAAACAAGAAGTTAATATTGTTAATTACATTTTAGACCAAAAAAATAAATGATGTAAGTTTTGCTCTATTTTGCCAAAAAAGCCACAGCAGAACTTTTAAATATATATATATATATATACATATACACACACACACACATATATATATATATATATATATATATATATATATATATATATATATACATATGAATCAGTCAATAAGTTATACTTATTACATTAATTATACACATTAATTGTTTTATTTCATATTGAAAACTTGTGATGAGGCACAAGGTTGTAGTTATGAATTAATCTGTATTGTTTATTATAGATTTATTTGGGTGTTTATTATATAATTTTGTGTGGATTTTAAACAATTACTGGGCTGTAAAACAAACCAATCTGGCAACACCGTTCTTCATCTGAACATTTATAATGTTGGATAATAATTGTGGGCCAATACTGGAAATCTTACATTCCCCTATAATTGTACCTTGCATGATTATATGCAACAAAAATTAACTTTCAGTATTTGATTAGCTAACTTTGCTAGCCTGCACATTTGGTGTAGCAAGCTATGATATGTTTTAATAATGTCTTCTATCATTTTCCGTCATATGAAAAAATTGCCACCTTACACGTCTAAAGGTTCTAAACACAACTTATTGTCCTGATTCAAAAGTTTTTGATGTGTACATTTAAGAATAGTACCCATCTCTATTAATTAACTCTTCTACTTACCGAGTGGAAAATCGCAATGGACCTTGGGATCGCCCCATACAGTAACGTCAGCGTTATTAATTAAGAGGATTTAATAAATATAAATAAATAAATAAACAAAACTTTGATTAATTGAACACAATCGTAGCGTATTATATATATTAACATCAACAAACAACCTCCGATAAAAATACGTTATCCAGCATGCTCTAGTTAACCCTCTGGGGACCAAGGTGTTTTTGGGGCCCTTGAGATGTTCTGACATGCCTTGACATTTGTGGTTTTTTCAGTTATTTATAAACATGTTAATGGCTACGGTGTAAATTCACTCTATATAGCACAAACAGGGCTACCATAATATGCGAGCAACGTGTATGTAGATGTTTGTATTTTTAAGAGAATAATGTTTATGCGTGGTTATTGGAAAAAATAAAAATGAAAGTTGCTGAATTAAGACCACAAAACACATATTAAATATGTGTTCACAAGACTTTTGACTAATGGATGTTGTCCCTTTGAGTTCTAGCTTCAAAATTATGTGAAAATAGTCTTGCTTTATCGTTCACAAAAAAAAAATACATTGATTTAAATGGTGTAAAACAGGTTTTGCTTGGAAAGCCATTATGCGAGGGGGGCGTGGAGGAGGAGTAGTTTGTCCCACCCACTCTGCATAATGACTCTGCCTAATGCCCATTCATTCAGGTGTGACACTGACTGAGCCACAATGCAAGGACAAAAGATGTATTTAGAAGAAGACTTATATTGACCATTTAAGATTTCGCTTACATCTCTCTTGTAAATATGTTTTGCTATTTTATTAAAAATGTTACAATTACAACAATAATTACAATTTCAACAATATTTCAAGTGTACTCTTTCTTTGTAAAAAAAAAAAAAAAAAAAAGATTATAGGCCTACATTTTATCATATGTATTCATTAGTTTGAATATAGCCAACATTGGAACATCTAACATCTTAGTCTATGACTTTATTTTTGACAAAAATAGTATATATATATATATATATATACACTCACCTAAAGGATTATTAGGAACACCTGTTCAATTTCTCATTAATAAAATTATCTAATCAACCAATCACATGGCAGTTGCTTCAATGCATTTAGGGGTGTGGTCCTGGTCAAGACAATCTCCTGAACTCCAAACTGAATGTCAGAATGGGAAAGAAAGGTGATTTAAGCCATTTTGAGCGTGGCATGGTTGTTGGTGCCAGACGGGCCGGTCTGAGTATTTCACAATCTGCTCAGTTACTGGGATTTTCACACACAACCATTTCTAGGGTTTACAAAGAATGGTGTGAAAAGGGAAAAACATCCAGTATGCGGCAGTCCTGTGGGTGAAAATGCCTTGTTGATGCTAGAGGTCAGAGGAGAATGGGCCGACTGATTCAAGCTGATAGAAGAGCAACTTTGACTGAAATAACCACTCGTTACAACCGAGGTATGCAGCAAAGCATTTGTGAAGCCACAACACGCACAACCTTGAGGCGGATGGGCTACAACAGCAGAAGACCCCACCGGGTACCACTCATCTCCACTACAAATAGGAAAAAGAGGCTACAATTTGCACGAGCTCACCAAAATTGGACAGTTGAAGACTGGAAAAATGTTGCCTGGTCTGATGAGTCTCGATTTCTGTTGAGACATTCAGATGGTAGAGTCAGAATTTGCCGTAAACAGAATGAGAACATGGATCCATCATGCCTTGTTACCACTGTGCAGGCTGGTGGTGGTGGTGTAATGGTGTGGGGGATGTTTTCTTGGCACACTTTAGGCCCCTTAGTGCCAACTGGGCATCGTTTAAATGCCACGGCCTACCTGAGCATTGTTTCTGACCATGTCCATCCCTTTATGTCCACCATGTACCCATCCTCTGATGGCTACTTCCAGCAGGATAATGCACCATGTCACAAAGCTCGAATCATTTCAAATTGGTTTCTTGAACATGACAATGAGTTCACTGTACTAAAATGGCCCCCACAGTCACCAGATCTCAACCCAATAGAGTATCTTTGGGATGTGGTGGAACAGGAGCTTCGTGCCCTGGATGTGCATCCCACAAATCTCCATTAACTGCAAGATGCTATCCTATCAATATGGGCCAACATTTTTAAAGAATGCTTTCAGCCCCTTGTTGAATCAATGCCACGTAGAATTAAGGCAGTTCTGAAGGCGAAAGTGGGTCAAACACAGTATTAGTATGGTGTTCCTAATAATCCTTTAGGTGAGTGTATATATATATATATATATATTATATATATATATATATATATATATATATATATATATATATATATTATATATTATATATATATATAACGTTAGATATGAGCAGAAATCGCTAAACAAAAGCTTTTTTGATGTGGCGGTATATTCTACAGTAGCCTAAAAACTGTACCCTAGTCTAGTCAACAAAATGTTGTCTTTCATACTTCGCCTGACTGTAATGTTGTTTTTATGAAATATTAGGGCATATAAATGCTAATTTGCAGTTTAATACGTTGCTTATACAAATACATTTTATTTCAACATATTCCAGTCGATTTTTACTCATCTCAGTAGGCTATAGCAAAGCAGTTTATTATTTTACACACAGACGCGCGATTCATATTTAGGCTAAACAGTCTTTACAAATATGTCCCCTTCATTCATCTCACAGAAAGGCGAGTCATATTATAGAAATGGGATTCATCTTTTTGCGGTTTACATAGGCCTACACTAACGTTATTCCATAACGTTATTCCACACGTGAGAAAAGAAAACAGCCTACCTCACTCCTCAGCGGAATCTGCTCCTCATTTCAGGAGATATTGCTCCTCATCAGCACTGTTCTGAGGAATCGTTTCTCCATAAGGTAGGCTATAATGTCTCACTCGCGAGGAGTCGCGACGCGCTTTGTTTACAGCTGATGTGGGCGTTTCACAGCTCTGAAATGGTTCTCAGAATTTGCGTTTGAATAGCACGCGCTCTCCGGGGCGTGGTCACATTACTGTGAATCATCTCGTAATGAGGTCGACTGGAGTCGCTCTCTTTTTATACAGATTACAGAAGCTGAGAATATTTGTTTTTTATATAAATGACATCATTTAAAAGATGCGATCTCAAGCTTTATGCCCGTGGGTCTGTTTGCCTGTTTGACTGAATTTTCGCGGAGTTATAGATCATTTTCGAACGCGTTTCAAATGGGAGTTTACTGACAGAGAGAAGGCAGAAATCGCATCATGTTAATTTTTCTTTATTTGTCAAAAAGCAAAACACTTTATTTTTATTGTGAGTATACAGAAAAAAAATAGACACTGAACAGGATCGATTGATGTATTACACGAAAATGAAAGATCAAAATTAACAGAGCATTTAGTGTTTATTTTCATTGCTAAAAAAAAAAAACGAGCAAAACGCGCGGGCGCGTTTTTGGTCCCCAGAGGGTTAAAGCAGTGTCACTTAACGTTACCTATGACAAGAAAACGCTTAAATGCTTACTTAATTGCCATGGAGTGTTGTTAAACTTACCTCTGAATGCCGTTTTACCTGCAGTTGAGTGTTGTTTTGGTTAAGCTCACCTCTGAATGCCGTTATACCTGCGTTGTTAAACTCACCGCTGAATGCTGTTGCTCACCATGTGCGTTGTTAAACTCACCGCTGAATGCTGTTGCTCACCACAATGAGCGTTGTTAAACTCATCGCTGAATGCTGTTGCTCACCATATGCGTTGTTAAACTCACCGCTGAATGCAGTTGCCTATGAACGCGCTAAACCTTTGCGCAGAGGGCACTTTGATATCAGATTGCGAGAGGTTTTAAACATCACAAACTAGTTGGAGGGCCAGATAAAGATAATCTGGGGGCTGCCATTTGACTAGCCCTGGCATAGATCATTTATTGTAGATTATTCCTTTTAATTTTGTATTTATTGTAGTCTCGACCCATTCATCGCAGACAAGGGGCTGTGTTATGCTTACCCAAAACGTCAAATTTCAACGCCGCAGGCTCCAGTTCAGAGTTCTATAGAAGTCTATCGAACTACCCTGCATGTTGAAAATTGACGCTAAAGGTATACCCAGATCGTTGAAAAGTGACGCCAAGGGGTCCTGGCCAAGCGTCCATATGTGACGAGTTGGGAGTGAGAATGTGTTGTCTTGAAAGACATGTTATTGCAAAGTACATTCCTTTTGCTAAGATTGTTACTACCGAAAGGCCAGCAAAGAGCTATAAAAGGTGCCGTGATTTCTGTTGCATCTGAAGTAGAAACAACAGTGAATTCCTTACCCAGACCAAGTAGTGAATCACAACTGCTTACAGTGAAACTCAAAAGACGTCTGTGTTACCAAGGCCACTATCAGTTTCAGACTTTGAACATGCAAAAGGTTTTGTCTGCTTTAAGAAAGCTAAAAGATATCCATTCAGAATATAAAGATATCTTCATTAATGCAGAACTCTCTGAAGAAGAAATGTTTAATGAGCATGAAGAGTGTGCAAATGACATCGATGCCCCTGATGAGGAAATGGATATTGAGAACACTGAAGAACAGAGCAATGAGAATGAACACAATGAGAATGACCACAATGATTCTAACGATGACACTACTGCAGAAGAGCAATCGAGAGGCCTTGTCTTGGACACATGTCTTCAGCCCCCAGATCTCGGCCAGCAGCTGTTGACTTATGATGATGGAATATTTTGCATTGCCCCAGCAGAGAGAAACACTCCTGTAAACACTTTCAAAATCCCTAAGCTTGAGTCTATGGTGTTTCCAGTGCAGTTTCCTGATGGCAAGAACACCTTTGATGAGCCTGGTAGAGCAAAACATGTTTCCCCCAGCAGATACTTTAACTCTAGACTATTCTCTATTGACAATCGTTGTGCGAAGGATACCAACTATATCTTCTTTGCGCAGTTTGTGACTGAAATGCACATGGCCACATCTAGTATGTCTATACAACTACGGAAAGGAAAACCCATGACCCGTGATGGACGCAGAATAAACTGTTCAATGCTGCAGGACAAACAGGAGTTAGAAAAGCTTGTAATAAATAAGGAAGCTACAAGATTCATGCAACCATTAAGAGGGACTCCAGCATACTGGGAGAAATCTCTCCATGATTTGTTTGCTATGCTAAGACAGCTGGGCACTCCTACATTTTTCTGTACGTTTAGTGCTGCTGAGATGAGATGGCCTGATGTGATTACTGCTATTAAAGCACAACAAGATGAAACCGTGAACTTTGCTGAATTAGACTGGTCTGAAAAATGTGAAATCCTCAGAAGTAACCCTATGACAGCGATGAGAATGTTTGAGAAACGAGTTGAAGCCTTGATGAGAGATTTGATCAATTCCCCTGCTCGACCTATCGGTGAAGTAATTGACTTTTTTTACAGAGTAGAGTTCCAGCTACGTGGCTCTCCGCACATTCACTGCTTATTTTGGGTTAAAGATGCTCCAGAGTTTGAAAAAGATCAAGATCAGGGGGCTGTTCCATAAACCAAGATTAGAGTATAAGCCAGGCTTATTTCGGTTAGTCAGGCTTATTTTTGGTAGATTCGGTTTCATAAAGCAAACTTAAAATAGTTCAAACTCAGTTACCCTGGCAACTTATGCTGGGAAACTAGCCTGGTCCAGGGCAGGCTAACTGTCAGGCTAAGCCTCAGTTGTTACACAGATCCTCTAACACACCATTATTGGACTTTATTAACCACTATTAGTCCAAAAATAAATACACAGTATACAGAAAATCAACTTAAATAAGGCTACAATGATAAATTAGACAATATAGACCTATATATATATAGATAGATACATAGGCCTAAATACAATATATATACTACAGGTTTTTTTACTGGCTGAATGTTTTGTGCCCAAGATTTAATTAGATTGTTTTAAAGATTTATGAATACATTTCTCTCTGGTTTTGTTTGGCAGCTGTAGTACATGTTTATGATTAGAAGAAAATTAGAACACAATCTGAAAAAAGCTTTGTAAAGCAGAAGTTAAAATCACAAAATTAAAAATAAATAATTACAAAAGCAGAGTATAAATTTTAACTGGTAAGATGAATCTGAGCTTAGTAATTGACAGTATATTAGCCTACATTTGATTTACCCCATTACAATAGTCCCTTTACAGTTATTGCTATCATAAAAATACACACAGGTTTAAAATTCTAAATAAGGCACATCTAATGTCCAAATAACAAATATTTTAGTATATATATATATAAATAATGTACTTTATTATG
This sequence comes from Squalius cephalus, assembly GCF_949319135.1. Classification (NCBI taxonomy): domain Eukaryota; kingdom Metazoa; phylum Chordata; class Actinopteri; order Cypriniformes; family Leuciscidae; genus Squalius; species Squalius cephalus. The sequence continues at coordinate 24,071,915 of NC_137129.1, forward strand.
TCTTTCAATTCAAACACATTTAACACAATTATACAAATTGACAGTTCCTTTAAAGACATCATATTTTCCCCCAATAAATATTCCTTATTTTTCCTTCTACTATTTTTCTTTTGTGATAATACCCACCAACACATAGCCTAAAAACACACATGATTAGAACAATAACCAAAAAGTACATAGACACTTTTACATATGATTTAAGGGGGAAAAGACAAAAAACAATAAATAAATAGTAATAAAAATTTAACATTAACATATTTATATCAAACTCTTATAATGACACATAATTCCTAATAGTTATTCAAGTAATATTATTTGAATATCAAATATTCGATATTAAATAAGTAAATAAATAAAATAACAAATAACTAGAAATAAAAGGGAGGGAGGGTTATATAAAAATGTAGTTAATGTAGGCTAATATATATTCCTTTATTTTATGGAATATTCTTTGATTTTAGAGTTGCACATATCTTTTCAAAATGTATACATTTGCTCTTAATTTAATGTTATCCTCTCCATAATGTACTTTAGAAACTAAATCTACTCATTTAAAACTGGGGATTCTTGCTTTCTCCAAAAAAGTATTGCATTAAAAGCTGTAATTCTCAGCATTCTAAATAAGTATATGTCATCTTTATTAAGTAGCATAGGTCCTATACCCAAAACTATATTTTGTATCTTTATATATTTAGTTTCTTCCCTGAAAAAGAAAAAAAATCTTCCCTGAATTATAGGCTACTTCACTGAAGTACTTCTGTTCGCTAGAAGTTCACTGCAACTTATCCAACATCCTAAAGATAAATTATTATAATTAGAAGATATTTCTAGTGTTATAAAATATCACATATTAATTTTCCAAGCAAAATGTATATTTTAGTCAGAATTATTGCGCTCCTATTTGGCGCGCATGCGCGCAGCAGCGCTCGTTCAATATGAAAATTAGCTGCAAAATGGATACATTTGCATGACTTTCGAACATTTACAGATGGAGAATATAACTGTAAAATGTCAGTTTTGAACTAAGGGGGGGAAAAAACATGTCACAAACGCATAAAACAGCACAAAATATACGCTGTATGATGGTGGATCGATTTGATCCACGATCGACCTCTAGGGCTGCTTAACCCTCTGGGGACCAAAAACGCGCCGGCGCGTTTTGCTCGTTTTTTTTTTAGCAATGAAAAATAAACACAAAATGCTCTGTTAATTTTGATCTTTAATTTTCGTGTTATACATCAATCGATCCTGTTCAGTTTCTATTTTTTTTCTGTATACTCACAATAAAAATAAAGTGTTTTACTTTTTGACAAATAAAGAAACTTTAACATGATGCGATTTCTGCCTTCTCTCTGTCAGTAAACTCCCATTTGAAACGCGTTCGAAAATGATCTATAACTCCGCGAAAATTCAGTCAAACAGGCAAACAGACCCACGGGCATAAAGCTTGAGATCGCATCTTTTAAATGAAGTAATTTATATAAAAAACAAATATTATCAGCTTCTGTAATCTGTATAAAAAGAGAGCGATTCCAGTCGAGCTCATTACGAGCTCATTGACTTTAATTCGTTCACGCCTACTCACGGAGCGCGCTATTCACAAGATAATGTGCTAAGCCATCTATGCAAAACAGGTAAACGCCCCCAAGCAAATGCATTAAACGCTTCAAGTTTCATCATTTCGTCACCTGCGCGTTGGGAAGGTACACCGGTGCGGAAGCCCTTCAGTTCTTCCTGGATACTAGCGACGAAGAGTCCAGATTTTCATCAGAAGAGGAGCGTGACTACTCTGATGACGACCGTTTGTATTTTGAAGAGCGACTTGATCCAGCCGTGGATAGAATTTCGGATGAGTAAGTATTTATTCTTACTTGCATTAGTTGACAAGCTATTCAAAACATGAGCTTACATATTATACTGGGTGGACTTGCCATCCAGAGTATTGACATTTGATATCTACCTATATTCAACACGATCTAATGAAAGTGCATATCTATACCATGAATTTAATATCTCGTACCATTTCAATGTCAAAAATGTTTTGTTTTGTTTTTTTGTGTACATATGCTACACCCCTTGGTTAGGAAATTTGTATTTGTATGTGTAGCCTAAATGATATGTTTAGATCATTATGTATGAAAGATAGAATTTAGAAATTATTTTAGAAAGTAGGCCTAGTAGGTGTTTAGATTATATTTTGACTATATAAATGCTGCCTCATTATCATTAACGATGCATGCTCGCAAATATCAGTTGTAAATGTGTGTAAATGTGCTGAAATGTGTAAATATACCCAGTTAATGAAGTGCACAAAATGTGTTAGGCTAATGTTTGCGGTGTGCCTCTCCGGTAATGGCCCATTGACACGCATATAGGCTTATTGCACGCGTCTAAAATTATTTACATCAGTTATTCATTATAGACTAATGCTACTATAGTTATATTTATGTAATAATATTCTTCAACTTTTTTAAAAGGAATGTAGCTTCATCACTACCTCCGCCTGCAACTCGGAGTGCGCTTAGCAACACAGTCAGAAATCAGAAAGAGTAAGTACATATTTACCCACTATTTTACAGATGTTAGTTCAATTTTGTTTATACTTAGTGTTAATAATATGAGCCTGTATGACTTTATTATTTATTTTTGGAGATTGGTTGATGCCTTTACTTTTGTTTATTTTGGTCACATTTGATTTGCTTAGAGCTCGCATCAACGGGGCATAAGCATTTACTGTGAGATACCTGCCTTTACTTTTGTTTATTTATCGCTCACAATTGCTTTGTTTATAGCCGACTGATTATTTATTTTGGTCACATTTGATTTGCTTAGAGCCCGCATCAACGGGGCATAAGCATTTACTGTGAGATACCTGCCTTTACTTTTGTTTATTTATCGCTCACAATTGCTTTGTTTATAGCCGACTGATTATTTATTTTGGTCACATTTGATTTGCTTAGAGCTCGCATCAACGGGGCATAAGCATTTACTGTGAGATACCTGCCTTTACTTTTGTTTTTACAAAATTACAATAAAACAGATTGTAAAACAAAACATTTGAATCTCCTCATTCTTTGTTCAGGCTGCCTCACTTGATGGCCCATTAGCACTTGGGGGAGCGTCTATGTCACACCCCTGGTCTGAATCTCATTAATATTGATGACCCATTACCACTCCCACGCATAAACCTCTTCTGACAAAAAAACTGTTTTACAATGTTTAAATCAATGTAGTGTTTTATGTGAACAATTAGGCAGGATGATTTTCACATAATTTTGAAGCTAGAACTCAAAGGGACAACATCAATTAGTCAAAAGTCTTGTGGACACATATTTAATATGTGTTTTGTGTTCTTAAATCAGCAACTTTCATTTTATTTTTTTCCAATAACCACGCATAAACATTATTCTCTTAAAAATACAAACATCTACATACACGTTGCTCGCATATTATGGTAGCCCTGTTTGTGCTATATAGAGTGAATTTACACCTTTGCCATTAACATGTTTATAAATAACTGAAAAAAGCACAAATGTCAAGGCATGTCAGAACATCTCAAGGACCCCAAAAACAGCTTGGTCCCCAGAGGGTTAAGAAACGCGTGCACACGCAATTATCTAGACTAGATAAACCTGGATCAAATTAGTGAGATTGCGTGAGCTTCAATTACCTTTTATGGAACCACTTTAGCCCCAACTCATTTGTTAGGCTCATTCAAGTCCGGTTTTGGAGTTTAATCCCCGCTTTTCTAAGCGGCTTTTATGGAACAGCCCCCTGGATGTGTGTGATTTCATTGATAAATACATCTCGTGCAAATTACCAGACCCAAACAAAGACCCAGAACTGCATAGAATTGTGAGTGAAGTACAGATGCACAGTCGTAACCACTCAAAATCCTGTAGAAAGAACAAGAAGCACTGCCGGTTTGGATTTCCTAAACCACCCATTAAAAGAACCATGATATCACGCCCCAGGCCTCCTCCTGTAGATCAGTCTGATGAAGGTAATGAAGCAGAGGAAAGAAATTATGCCAGTTTCACAAAAGAACAGCTACAGAAGGTGTGGGATCTACTGAATGACTCAACTCAGAGTTTTGATAGCGTTACACAGCTACTTCATAAAGTAAACATGACGTATGAAGAGTATGAGAAACATATTGATGCTATTTCTACTTCAAGTTCAATATTTATGGAGAGACGACCACAGGACTGCTGGGTTAACGGCTATAATCCAATGTTGTTAAGAGCCTGGGATGCAAACATGGACATACAGTTCATTCTGAACCCCTACAGCTGCATCATGTATATTGTCTATTATATTTCAAAAGCTGAACATGAGATGAGTGATTACCTTAAGAAAGTGATAAAAGACTCGAGCCATGATAACCTGTCTGAACGTGAGTGCATGAAGCAGGTCATGAATGCCTATTCAAAGAACAGAGAAGTCAGTGCTCAGGAGGCAGTCGCTCGAACATGCAGTCTGAAATTAAAATCATCATCACGTGCTGTCATATTCATACCTACTGATGACAACGCTGTAAAGATGAGTTTACCGATGAGCTGCTTGCAGACCATGGATGATGACATAGAGAATGTGTGGATGACAGGATTGCCAGACAAGTACAAGGCCAGACCAAACAGACCTGAATTTGAGAACATGTGCATGGCTGAATTTGCAAGTGAATACCGCATTGTTTATGCAGGAAAGACAAAAGGTAAAAATGTTTTGCCACTTCAAAAAAACCTGGGACACATACAGAAAAGAACGAGGGGAAAACCTGCTGTCATCAGATTTGCTCGTTTCTCACAGCAGAAAAACCCAGAAAAATTCTTTGGAACGCTTCTAAAGCTTTACTTGCCATATCGCTCAGATGAGCAGCTGAAGTCGGCCAGATTCCAGACATACGAATCATTTTATGCATTCGCTTCAGTAATTGTTCTTCAGGCTAATGAACAGGCAATTGAGGATTTTGAACAGAATGGTCCAGTTGAAGATGCATGGACTGCATTGGCTCCAGCAAATGAACTGATCCGTTTGGAGAGCATATCAGAACGTGAACCCACTGATCCTAATCAGTGTTGGGGAAGTTACTTTTAAAAAGTAGTGTTTGCTCGTTACTCGTTACTTTTTTAAAAAAGTAATCCGTTACTTTACTTAGTTACCCCATTTGGAAAGTAACTTTTTACGTTACTCGTTACTATTATGTTACTTTTATGTTGTTTGACTTTGGGCAGAACCCAATATCTGTTCCTAAATATGTAGACATAAAGTTATACAATGCAAGACATAACAGGTAATTATTTTGTGCTCTTTATTATAAAAAATAGTATCAATTTCGAAAGAAAAAAAGTCCTTCTCATTGGCGCTGCTGTGTGCGCAACTTTTATTCTCAGCCGGCTCTGCATCATGGGGTAGAGTGCGACACTCCGCGATGAGCAGCTCGCCCGCGTCACTTCTCTCCGATCCGCTCCCCCTATCCACCGAACTTTAAATTTCGGCAACAGCCAATAAAGCGCTCCTGCTCTCTAACACCGGTGCGAATCGCGTCTTGATAGCATAGGACAAAATGATATAGAAGACATAAGCTTAGTTTTCAGACATACGACTCACTCGGGAGTAGGAGAAAAAAAAAGAGATTTTGAGAGAAAAAAATATATATTTTGTTTAAAAGTACACATATTCAAGCTTTCTATATATTTCTCAGGTCTGTGAGACAAGTATAGCTTATCTGAGTTTCGGTTCATTTACAATATGGAGACGAGCTCCAGTTCACGCGCTGGTGCCGTCATGATTATTTTGCATGCCATATTTACTTATTTATTAAATTCAGGCAATTAATTGGTTGGTAAAACATTGATTAAAATTAAAATACAATTAATACATAACGAAATTCGTTTTAAAGAAAGTCTTTCTACAAAAACAAACTTAATAAAGTGGTCTAAATCATGTCTGCCCACTCCATTTATCTCCCGATATATTGCACAAAATTATGATCTTACTCATGCTTTTCACTTTTCATATAATCAACATAGATTAAATTATTTATTTATTTATTTATTTTATTTAAACATAAATATGAAACTAAATAGTTTTCTTTAATTTACTTCTTATTAAATTCAGGCAATTGATTGATAAAACATTGATTAAAATTAAGATACAATTAATACAAAACGAAATTCACTTTAAATACAGGTTTTCTGCAAAAACAAACTTAATAAAGTGGTCAAAATCATGTCTCCACACAAAATTGTTATTTTATTTAATTTAAACATAAATATGAAACTAAATCGTTTTCTTCAGTTCTCAACAGTTCTCTTCTCTCAAGCGCGCAGCTGAGGCAGTGTCGCTGTCAAATATATCCATGAGAAAAGTAACGTTGCGCCGAATTGAAAAAGGAACTACGTTTCGTTACCAAATTTTTAGTAGTAACGCGTTACACTACTTTTTACCCGAAAAAGTAGTTACGTTACTGTAACGCGTTACTTTGTAACGCGTTACACACAACACTGATCCTAATGACGTGAACGAGCAGGACGATATTCCTGAATACACAGCATCTACCTCTGTCAGTAACACAGCTATGCCACTCGTGGAAGCTACCCAACAAAATCATGCACAGATTCGCAAAATGTACCAGAGTTTGAATCAAACACAAGCTTCCATATTTTATGCAGTCCGAGACTGGTGCAAAAGATGTGTCTCTGGTGAAAACCCACAACAATTTCTGTATTTCTTGAATGGAGGAGCAGGAGTTGGTAAATCACACGTTATCAAATCTATTTATGCAGAAGCAACTAAGATTTTGCGCAGGCTTCCATGCATACGAGAGCATACTGACATTTCCAAGCCAACCGTTCTTTTAACAGCATTCACAGGAACTGCAGCCTTTAACATCTCTGATAAAACACTGCACTGTCTTCTGAAACTCCCGAGAAGTCTGAAGCCTCCATACCAAGGCCTGGGAAACAGCTTGGATGAAATCAGGGCAGACCTTTCTAATGCACACATTTTAATTATTGATGAAATATCAATGGTGTCAAAACAGTTGTTTGCCTATGTGAACTGGAGACTGCAACAGATTAAAGGAAACCAGAAACCTTTTGGTGGATTATCTATACTGGCTGTAGGAGATTTTTTCCAGCTACCGCCTCTGGGAAGAGCAAAACCACTCTGTGTGTATGAAGACCATGTGCTGGACTTCTGGACAGATCATTTTCAAATGACAACTATGACTCAGATCATGAGACAGAGAGATGATCTTGCATATGCTGAGCTGCTCAACAGACTGAGAGTAAAAAAGAAGCACAAGAAGCTGACTGATGCAGACAGGTGCATGTTAGAAACTGTAATAAGATCCTCCCCTGAAGAGTGTCCAGCTGATGCATTGCACATCTATGCAACCAATAAAGAAGTAAACAATCACAACAGTGAAGCCATATCCTCCCGCTTTTCAAATATCATTAACATCGATGCACATGATTACAAAAAAGATCCCCGAACAGGAGAAATGAAAAGGCAAGCGGCACCATTTTAAAGGAGACAATCGTGACCTTATTGACACACTGCAGATTGCTATTGGTGCACGAGTGATGCTAACCAGAAATATTGATGTGTCAGACGGTTTGGTTAACGGCACCTTTGCCAAGGTGGCAAATATAACAACTCATACCCGAGATGGATATGTTCAATTAATTGGTCTTTATTTAGACAATGTGACTGCTGGACAGAAACATCGCAACAAAGCACCTGGTGGAGATGACAACATTGTCTATATTGAGAGGTCAGAGGAACCACTGAAAAGAAAAGGAACAGTTCGAAGACAATTTCCCATGAAGCTTGCTTTCACATGTACCATCCATAAAGTGCAAGGAATGACGACTGATCGCGCTGTTGTATCTCTGAAGCACATATTCGAATCAGGCATGGCATACGTTGCACTCAGCAGAACAACATCACTCAGTGGACTGCACATTAATGACTTTGATGAAAAGAAAAACTTCTGTGATCCAGAAATAAGTGCCTCCTTGGAGAAGATGACAAAAGCAGATTTTCACAGTATCCAACCCATCCTACATATTGTACAGGACTCCAACCTGAATTCAGCTCTTAAAATAATTCATCATAACACAGAGGGGCTGGAGTGTCATATGGAGGATTTAAAATGCCACCATGAGCTTCTCTTGGCTGATGTTTTGTGCCTCACTGAAACACACCTGTCAGGCTCAGCTGTTCCTGCACATCTACATCTGGATGGATACACCATGTACAAACGCAACAGGCATGCATCCTACACAAACTATACACATTTGGCAAACAAGAACGGTGGTGGAGTGGCCATTTATGTGAAGAACAGCTTTAAAGTTTGTCCTCTGATGTACATACAGAATGTTACTGACTTGGAATATTTGGTTTTGAAGATAGAAGCCACCAAACAAGCACTTCTTGCAGTGATCTACAGACCACCAAGTTATAATTTGGCAGAGTTTTTGGCACATCTCAACGCCCTCTTGACATCTCTGGCGATAATCGATTTCAGGCCTCTAATCGTCTGTGGCGACTTCAATGAAGATCAGCTTTCTCATTGCAACAAACCTATTCTCAATTTGTTTGAAGATAAAGGATACACACAGCTAATCAGCACCGGAACGACAGAAAAAAACACTCTTCTGGACCCTGTGTTCATAAGCGGCGCACACTCAAAGGTGAGAGCCGGAGTTCTACAGACGTATTACAGCTATCATGATCCTGTGTATTGTGTTTTAGAATAGATACATCAAATATATCAAAATCTGCATCAAAAATTCAACACTGCTGTAAGATAACATCTTTATTTTTAGGAAAAATAATGCTTAACCCTAACCATAACCTCTAATTACTTAACTGTTGACATTTTGTCTACTTCTTGTGTGCATGTGTGTGAATGTGTTAGATATAAATTGTGTGTGTGTATGTGTGTGCATGCATACGTGTGTGCGTGTGTGTGTGTGTGCATGCGTGTGTGCTTGCGTGCGTGTGTGTGTGTGTGTGTGTTAGATAAGGAATGAATGGGGAGTGAATGTCCTTTCCAAGGATCGCCACCTTGGCGTGGTGGAAAGGCTTGTGTGTTCCAGTGATCCTAAGAGTGAGTAATTCTGAGTTTTTTACTCCAGTTTGACTTGCTTAAGGGTGAGGTTCCAGACTAAGTGCGATCCAAATGGGCATTAAATAAAATTAATTTAAGCATAATTAATTGATTTTGTCTTTCTTGATCCACAGACACACACTATGATAGATAGATAGATAGATAGATAGATAGATAGATAGATAGATAGATAGATAGATAGATAGAAAGATATAGTATATAAAATGGCATATAGTTTAGAAAGAAAGATGGATTAGTTAGAAAGAAAGAAAGAAAGAAAGAAAGATAGATTAGTTAGAAAGAGAGAAAGATAGATTTGTTAGAAAGATAGATTAGTTAGAAAGAAAGAAGGATTAATTAGAAAAAAGATAGAATAGTTAGAAAGAAAGAAATAAAGAAAGATAGATTAGTTAGAAAGAAAGAAAGATAGATTAGTTAGAAAGAAAGATAGATTAGTTAGAAAGAAATATGAATAAGTTAGAAAGAAAGAAAGATGGACTAGTTAGAAAGAAAGAAAGATGGATTAATTAGTTAGAAAGAAAGAAAGATAGATTAGTTAGAAAGAAAGATAGATTAGTTAGAAAGAAATATGAATAAGTTAGAAAGAAAGAAAGATGGACTAGTTAGAAAGAAAGATGGATTCATTAGAAAGAAAGAAGGAAAGATGGATTGAGTAGTTAGAAAGATAGATGTATTAGTTAAAAAGAGATAGAATAGTTAGAAAGAAAGATAGATAGATTAGTTAGAAAGAAAAAAATATGGATAATTTAGAAAGAAAGATGGATTAGTTTGAAAGAAAGAAAGATGGATTGATTAGTTAGAAAGAAAGATAGATGTATTAGTTAGAAAGAGATAGATTAGTTAGAAAGAAAGATAGATTAGTTAGAAAGAAATATGGATAAGTTAGAAAGAAAGAAAGATGGACTAGTTAGAAAGAAAGATGGATTCATTAGAAAGAAAGAAGGAAAGATGGATTGATTTGTTAGAAAGAAAGATAGATGTATTAGTTAAAAAGAGATAGATTAGTTAGAAAGAAAGATAGATAGATTAGTTAGAAAGAAAAAAAGATGGATAATTTAGAAAGAAAGATGGATTAGTTAGAAAGAAAGATGGATTAGTTAGAAAGAAAGAAATATCGATTAGTTAGAAAGAAAGATGGATTAATTAGTTAGAAAGAAAGATAGAAAGAAAGATGGATTAATTATAAAGAAAGAAAGAAAGAAATATGGATTAGTTAGAAAGAAAGAGATAAGTTAGAAAGAAAGAAAGATGGATTAGTTAGAAAGAAAGAAAGATAGATCAATTAGAAAGAAAGATAGATTAGTTAGAAAGAAAGAAAGATAGATAGATAGATAGATATATAGATAGATAGATAGATAGATAGATAGATAGACAGATAGATAGATTAGTTTAAATGAGTCTCAATGGTTTAGATATAGTATATAGAATGGCATATAGTTTAGAAAGAACGATGGATTAGTTAGAATAAAAGAAAGAAAGAAAGAAAGATATATTAGTTAGAAAGAAAGATAGATTTGTTAGAAAGAAAGATAGATTAGTTAGAAAGAAAGAAGGATTAGTTAGAAAGAGAGAAAGAAAGAAAGATAGATTAGTTAGAAAGAAAGATAGATTTGTTAGAAAGAATGAAAGATAGATAGATTAGTTAGAAAGAAAGAAAGAAAGAAAGATAGATAGATAGATAGATAGATAGATAGATAGATAGATAGATAGATAGATAGATAGATAGATAGATAGATAGATAGATAGATTAGTTAAAAAGATAGATTAGTGAAAAAGAAAGAAAGATTAGTTAGAAAGAAAGATAGATTAGTTAGAAAGAAAGATAGATTAGTTAGAATGAAAGAAAGATAGATTAGTTAGAAAGAAAGAAAGAAAGAAAGAAAGAAAGAAAGAAAGAAAGAAAGAAAGAAAGAAAGAAAGAAAGAAAAAGAAAGAAAGAAAGAAAGAAAGAAAGAAAGATTAGAAAGAAAGAAAGATAGGTTAGTTAGAAAGATAGAAATATAAATTATTTAGAGAGAGAAAAAAGATAGATAGGTTAGTTAAAAAGAAAGAAAGATAGTTAGATTAGTAAGAAAGAAAGAAAGAAAGAAAGATAGATTAGTTAGAATGAAAGATAGATTTGTTAGTTAGAAAGAAAGAAAGATAGATAGATAGATAGATAGATAGATGATAGATAGATAGATAGATAGATAGATAGATAGATAGATAGATAGATAGATAGATAGATAGATAGATAGATAGATTAGTTAAAAAGATAGATTAGTTTGAAAGAAAGAAAGACGGAATAGTTAGAAAGAAAGAAAGATGGATTAATTAGTTAGAAAGAAAGATAGAAAGAAAGATGGATTAATTATAAAGGAAGAAAGAAAGAAATATGGATTAGTTAGAAAGAAAGAGATAAGTTAGAAAGAAAGAAAGATGGATTAGTTAGAAAGAAAGAAAGATAGATAAATTAGAAAGAAAGAAAGAAAGAAAGATAGATTAGTTAGAAAGAAAGATGGATTAGTAAGAAAGAAAGATGGATTAGTTAGAAAGATAGATAGATGATAGATAGATAGATAGATAGATAGATAGATAGATAGATAGATAGATAGATAGATAGATAGATTAGTTTAAATGAGTCTCAATGGTTTAGATATAGTGCATAGAATGGCATATAGTTTAGAAAGAACGATGGATTAGTTAGAATAAAAGAAAAAGAAAGAAAGAAAGAAAGAAAGAAAGAAAGAAAGAAAGAAAGAAAGAAAGAAAGAAAGAAAGATCGATTAGTTAGAAAGAAAGATAGATTTGTTAGAAAGAAAGATAGATTAGTTAGAAAGAATAGATAGATAGATAGATAGATAGATAGATAGATAGATAGATAGATAGATAGATAGATAGATAGATGAGTTTCATTGAGTCTCAATGGTTTAGATATAGTATATAGAATGGCATATAGTTTAGAAAGAAAGATGGATTAGTTAGAATGAAAGAAATAAAGAAATAAACAAACAAAGAAAGAAAGAAAGAAAGAAAGAAAGAAAGAAAGAAAGAAAGAATGAAAGAAAGAAAGATAGATTTGTTAGAAAGAAAGATGGATTTGTTAGAAAGAAAGATAGATTAGTTAGAAAGAAAGAAGGATTAGTTAGAAAGAGAGAAAGATAGATTTGTTAGAAAGAAAGATAGATTAGTTAGAAAGAAAGAAAGAGATTTGTTAGAAAGAAAGAAAGAAAGAAAGAAAGAAAATGGATGAGTTAGAAAGATAGATAGATTAGTTAGAAAGAAAGAAAGAAAGAAAGAAAGAAAGAAAGAAAGAAAGAAAGAAAGATAAGTTAGAAAGAAAGAAAGATTAGTTAGAGAGAAAGAATGAAAGAAAGATTAGTTCGAAAGAAAGAGATTAGTTAGAAAGGAAGAAATAAAGATAGATTAGAAAGAAAGTAGATTAGTTAGAAAGAAAGAAAGATTAGTTAGAAAGAAAGAAATATAAATTATTTAGACAGAAAGAAAGAAAGAAATATAAATTATTTAGACAGAAAGAAAGAAAGATAGATTAGTTAGAAAGAAAGATGGATTAGTAAGAAAGAAAGATGGATTAGTTAGAAAGATAGATAGATGATAGATAGATAGATAGATAGATAGATAGATAGATAGATAGATAGATAGATAGATAGATAGATAGATAGATAGATTAGTTTAAATGAGTCTCAATGGTTTAGATATAGTGCATAGAATGGCATATAGTTTAGAAAGAACGATGGATTAGTTAGAATAAAAGAAAAAGAAAGAAAGAAAGAAAGAAAGAAAGAAAGAAAGAAAGAAAGAAAGAAAGATCGATTAGTTAGAAAGAAAGATAGATTTGTTAGAAAGAAAGATAGATTAGTTAGAAAGAATAGATAGATAGATAGATAGATAGATAGATAGATAGATAGATAGATAGATAGATAGATAGATAGATAGATAGATAGATGAGTTTCAATGAGTCTCAATGGTTTAGATATAGTATATAGAATGGCATATAGTTTAGAAAGAAAGATGGATTAGTTAGAATGAAAGAAATAAAGAAATAAACAAAGAAAGAAAGAAAGAAAGAAAGAAAGAAAGAAAGAAAGAAAGAATGAAAGAAAGAAAGATAGATTTGTTAGAAAGAAAGATGGATTTGTTAGAAAGAAAGATAGATTAGTTAGAAAGAAAGAAGGATTAGTTAGAAAGAGAGAAAGATAGATTTGTTAGAAAGAAAGATAGATTAGTTAGAAAGAAAGAAAGAGATTTGTTAGAAAGAAAGAAAGAAAGAAAGAAAGAAAATGGATGAGTTAGAAAGATAGATAGATTAGTTAGAAAGAAAGAAAGAAAGAAAGAAAGAAAGAAAGAAAGAAAGATAAGTTAGAAAGAAAGAAAGATTAGTTAGAGAGAAAGAATGAAAGAAAGATTAGTTCGAAAGAAAGAGATTAGTTAGAAAGGAAGAAATAAAGATAGATTAGAAAGAAAGTAGATTAGTTAGAAAGAAAGAAAGATTAGTTAGAAAGAAAGAAATATAAATTATTTAGACAGAAAGAAAGAAAGAAATATAAATTATTTAGACAGAAAGAAAGAAAGATAGATTAGTTAGAAAGAAAGATGGATTAGTAAGAAAGAAAGATGGATTAGTTAGAAAGATAGATAGATGATAGATAGATAGATAGATAGATAGATAGATAGATAGATAGATAGATAGATAGATAGATAGATAGATAGATAGATAGATAGATAGATAGATAGATAGATAGATTAGTTTAAATGAGTCTCAATGGTTTAGATATAGTGCATAGAATGGCATATAGTTTAGAAAGAACGATGGATTAGTTAGAATAAAAGAAAAAGAAAGAAAGAAAGAAAGAAAGAAAGAAAGAAAGAAAGAAAGAAAGAAAGAAAGAAAGAAAGAAAGAAAGAAAGATCGATTAGTTAGAAAGAAAGATAGATTTGTTAGAAAGAAAGATAGATTAGTTAGAAAGAATAGATAGATAGATAGATAGATAGATAGATAGATAGATAGATAGATAGATAGATGAGTTTCAATGAGTCTCAATGGTTTAGATATAGTATATAGAATGGCATATAGTTTAGAAAGAAAGATGGATTAGTTAGAATGAAAGAAATAAAGAAATAAAGAAAGAAAGAAAGAAAGAAAGAAAGAAAGAAAGAAAGAAAGAATGAAAGATAGATTTGTTAGAAAGAAAGATGGATTTGTTAGAAAGAAAGATAGATTAGTTAGAAAGAAAGAAGGATTAGTTAGAAAGAGAGAAAGATAGATTTGTTAGAAAGAAAGATAGATTAGTTAGAAAGAAAGAAAGAGATTTGTTAGAAAGAAAGAAAGAAAGAAAGAAAGAAAGAAAAATGGATGAGTTAGAAAGATAGATAGATTAGTTAGAAAGAAAGAAAGAAAGAAAGAAAGAAAGAAAGAAAGAAAGAAAGAAAGATAAGTTAGAAAGAAAGAAAGAAAGATTAGTTAGAGAGAAAGAATGAAAGAAAGATTAGTTCGAAAGAAAGAGATTAGTTAGAAAGGAAGAAATAAAGATAGATTAGAAAGAAAGTAGATTAGTTAGAAAGAAAGAAAGATTAGTTAGAAAGAAAGAAATATAAATTATTTAGACAGAAAGAAAGAAAGAAATATAAATTATTTAGACAGAAAGAAAGAAAGGTTAGTTAAAAAGAAAGAAAAAAGATAGATTAGTGAAAAAGAAAGAAAGATGGATTAGTTAGAATGAAAGATAGATTAGTTAGAAAGATAGATTAGTTAAATTGAAAGAAAGATAGATTATTTAGAAAGAAAGAAAGAAAGAAAGAAAGAAAGAAAGAAAGATTAGAAAGAAAGAAAGAAAGATAGGTTAGTTAGAAAGAAATATAAATTATTTAGAGAGAAAAAAAGAAAGAAAGATAGGTTAGTTAAAAAGAAAGAAAGATAGTTAGATTAGTAAGAAAGAAAGAAAGAAAGAAAGAAAGATAGATTAGTTAGAAAGAAAGAAAGATAGATAGATTAGTTAGAAAGAAAGATAGATAGATAGATAGATAGATAGATAGATAGATAGATAGATAGATAGATAGATAGATAGATAGATAGATAGATAGATAGATAGATAGATTAGTTAAAAAGATAGATTAGTGAAAAAGAAAGAAAGATAGATTAGTTAGAATGAAAGAAAGATAGATTAGTTAGAGAGAAAAAGAAAGATAGGGTAGTTAAAAAGAAAGAAAGATAGTTAGATTGGTAAGAAAGAAAGAAAGATAGATAGATAGATAGATAGATAGATAGATAGATAGATAGATAGATAGATAGATAGATAGATAGATAGATAGATAGATAGATAGATAGATTAGTTAGAAAGAAAGATAGATTTGTTAGAAAGAAAGATAGATAGATAGATAGATAGATAGATAGATAGATAGATAGATAGATAGATAGATAGATAGATAGATAGAAGATGGATAGATTACTTAGAAAGAAAGATAGATTTGTAGAAAGAAAGAAAGAAAGAAAGATTAGTTGAAAAGAAAGAAAAAAGATAGATTAGTGAAAAAGAAAGAAAGATAGATTAGTTAGAATGAAAGAAAGATGGATTAGTTAGAAAGAAAGATAGATTAGTTAGATAGAAAGAAGTTACAAGAAAATATGATAGATAGATAGATAGATAGATAGATAGATAGATAGATAGATAGATAGATAGATAGATAGATAGATAGATAGATAGATAGATAGATAAAGTTTGAAGATAGATAGATAAAGTTTATTAGTACACAGAATAGTAGTTTAATTGAGTCTAGGGCTTCAGGGAGTTTAGATTTGAGTTTTTGGGTTGTTCACTAATGGGCCACCGTAGTCTTGGCTCAATTTGAACAGTGCGCAATGAAAGTCTATGGGATTTTTAACATTAATTTTTAAAGGAGTCATAACCTAGTATTACCTTGGATACCTACTGCTGTATTATAGTCTTTCAGGCCCTTCTAAAAAAGAAAAGTGGAAAAAAAATAAACACAGAGCTCCTCAGACCCTTATTTCTGAAGGCATTATTGTCTCGCGAGATCTGATGCGATATTTTGGCTGTCGTGGACGGTCATTTTAATAATGCAAATGAGGGGCGCGTTGATTGGTGGCAGGAAGGAGGGGGGTTGACAACGCAGGTAACGCTTTAGCATATCATTCCAAAATGACATCATGGCGCAAGTTATGAATGAACCCGACCAGGGGTGCGTTTCCCGAAAGCATCGTTGGCCAACTATGGTTGCAAGTTCCGTCGTTACCAATAGAGTTCAATGGACATTGCGATGAACTTGCGACCATAGTTGGCCAACGATGCTTTCGGGAAACGCACCCCTGGCCGCGACCGGCAATATACAATAGTCGAATTCATGATGATCTCAGTCATTTGTTGTTTGCAAAGTAACGTTAGTAGCCATTCCCCATGTTTACCTCGAAGCTAATACTCCCGCTAGCATACAATAGCCGCATTAGCAGTTAGCTGCTGTTTGTTACACACAGTAGAGCAATAAAAACTCAGTCTTACCGTTTCAATTTCAGGCAAGTCTCTGATGGTTGGAATTGCACCTTTTTCCAAACAGAGCTTCGAGGCCAACTTCGCCTGATATTGCCCCAAATTTGTGTATGATTCCTGTGTGAAATGTTTAGCGCAGACTCCTAAAGATAAGCCAGTTGAAAGGGTTGTTGGGACAGCGTCATTAAAAATGAATTTCATCCACTGGTCCCTGATAGTTTGGTCCGTTTTTGGTAGAGAAAACACATTTACATGTTGTTTGTGGCAGTCAACCACAGAGCAACTCAGGTGTGTACTCGTTTCTCCATCTTTCTCGACTGAACTGAATATGAGGGGGAGAGGGGCGGGCTTCCCGCGGCATAGGTTTGCGGTGTCCATATATGGTATATCCTGCCCCGTCATGACGTCAAGACGGGGCTGAAATCAAAATCTCGTATTTGAGTGCGCGTGCACGCGCGCTGGTTTATTTACCCTGAGGTAAACAAACGCTTCACTTTTAAATATCGGCTTCCCGGCCAGTGTATAATCGTTAGGCAATCATAACATACATTGATTCTCGTGGAAAAGTGAAAATTGCAGGTTATGACTCCTTTAAGAAAACTGAAAGTCAAATCAGTCTGAAAAGATATAGCATACCGAGTCAGAACAGTCTGAAGGTCTGACCCAAGTTTGGAGTTTGTAGAGTTAAAGCTCTAGGAGGAGTTAGAATTGTAAATTTAGTCTCAGAAGAATAATAATAAGTTTAAATAGGATTTCAGTAAGTTGGCTTTCCCAAGCCAACTTAATAACTCTGCAATGATCAATCCGCATTTTTAAGCCAGTTAATTTTACAGTAGGCTCATATTCAGAATGTCATTCTCGTATAACGCCAACGACCGCACAAATGGGCTTCCTTTGTGAAATATAGCAGACCACCTTTTTTAAATAACAGACAGACAGACAGACAGACAGATAGATAGATAGATAGATAGATAGATAGATAGATAGATAGATAGATAGATAGATAGATAGATAGATAGATAGATAGATAGATAGATAGATAGATTCTATCTAAATTTAGGAACATAACAAGCATTACAAACTACAATAGCCCAAACAGAACTGGAACCTTTGTAAGATATGCGCTCGTCTTCACAAAAACTATATGCAGGGTTTTTAAACATCTTGTGTGGAGAAAATATTGTTTATTCTGGGCAAGTATGGCAAGCCATGGCAAAAAGCAGGATAACTTGTAGGCTATAGCCTACTTGAAAGGAAAACAAATTTGCAGAGTAAAAACAGAGTTTGTGTTGTTGAATCATTTTTTTTTCTAGTACATCTTAAATATAGAGCTCATGACAAATAAAAGTTCAAGATGGACAAATTCAAATGCAAAAACCAGTGGAATAACAATATCTTAAAAGAAACGACAGAGTGGCAAACTTTGAAGTAGGGTTAAAGTTTTAATTAGTTGTAAAGCTTGAAGTGTAAATCTTGTTCTCATACACAGATATGGCCTATTTATGAATGAAATTAATGCATTTCTTTGTCATTTAAACTGATTCAAACAGGTAAAGAGAGTAGAAAAGACTTATTATCCTGTCGCCCCCTCTAGTGGACAGCTTTAAGTATTACGGCCTTCATTGCTCAGATAATGCAAGTCGATGGATTGTTTTTAAAAGTCAGTCTGACCAGTTACTAGTTAGAAAAGATATAAGCGAGTCAGACCAGTCTGAAGGTCTGAGCTGAGTTTGGTGAAGCATTAAAGTTCTAGGCGGAGTCAGTTTCTCATAATAATAATAATAATACATAATAATAATGTTTAAATATGCTGGCTTTCTCAAGCTAACATAATAAAGACAACTCAGAGAAACATCGACCAATTCAGTATGTAATAAAATTGTATTAGTTTTATAATAAAACTAATAAAATGTTAAAGGTATGCCGACATGATTTTAATTAATCCCAAACTCTGCTAATTTTGTCAGTATGAATGTACGTTCACTTCTAGCTTCTCTCTTTTATGTCTTCTTTTCATGTGAACTGAGTAGGCTACACATGCATGCATTCATAAATATAATCTTTATTTCTGTTCAATTTTCGAAATGATTTATACGTCACACACGCCTACCTGCCTTTTGATGTAAATAAAAGACTAGAGTGGTAAATGTTACGAACATATTATCATGGTACCGTTCAGCCATTTATTGATTTTTATTTCCACTTCCCTTTTATCTAGGAACTATTTGCACTGTATTTATCAATGGGAAATACATCATGCTAAAATAATCTGTCATATACTGTGGCTCACATTACTTGGTCGCTCGCTTGCAAGTCGCAGCAGTACGAATTACGTGACCAGAAACATATTTCTGCTTCAAATATTGTGCGTAGTTAACAGTGAGTGGTGGTTTCAGACATCATTTTATTAAAGTGCATTTGTCAGTGCCGCACTCGTACTGACTCTATTCTGCTTGACAGAAAGAAAAGCTCGTAGCTTACTGAAGGCGGAGCGTTTTGACCAATCATCTGCAAGCGGCGTTTCAGCGCCGCCCACGTGTGCAAATGAAATACTGAACCCATAAACCCATTTGTAAACCACAAACGAAAAATGAAAAATCGAGCCAAAATCTAATTTCTCGTTATTCCATTCCAAACAGGGAATGAAATGATCAAAAAGTACACGGACCAATATAACTTTAAGTAAATATTAATCAAAGGCAATAAACTGATAAATTAAAAAACGATTCGTTTTTTCGTTTTCTGTTTTTTTAACTGAAAACGGATTTGGAATGGACGTAAGCTACGAGCAGGCAGAATAAGAGTCAGTACGAGTGCGGCACTGACAAATGCACTGTAATAAAATAATGTCTGAAACCACCACTCAATGTTAACTACGCACAATATTTGAAGCAGAAATATGTTGCTGGTCACGTAATTCGTGCTGCTGAGACTTGCAAGCGACCCCAATAATGTGAGCCACAGTATATGACGGAACTATTTCTTTGGATAAAAGGGAAGTGGAAATAAAAATCAATAATTGGCTGAACTGTACCATGATAATATGTTCGTAACATTTTCCACTCTCGTCTTTTATTTACATCAAAAGGCAGGTAGACGTGTGAGACGTATAAATCATTTTGAAAATTTAACAGAAATAAAGTTTATATTAATGAATGTGTAGCCTACTCAGTTCACATGAAAATAAAGAGACAGAAAAGAGAGAAGCTAGAATCAGTGAAAGTACATTAATACTGACAAAATTACCAGGTTTGGGATTAATTAAAATCATGTCGGTTGAAGAGCACGGCATACCTTTAAAATGTTATTAGTTTTATTATAAAACTAATACAATTGTACTTACATACTGAATTGGTCGATGTTTCTCTGAGTTTTCTTTATTATGTTGGCTTGAGAAAGCCAGCATATAATTAAACATTATTATTATTTATTATTATTATAAGAAATCGACTCCGCCTAGAACTTTAATGCCTCACCAAACTCAGCTCAGACCTTCAGACTGGTCTGACTCGCTTATATCTTTTCTAACTGGTCAGACTTACTTTCCCAAAAAATCCATTGATTTGCGTTCTCTGAGCAATGAAGGCCGTAATACTTAATGCTGTCCACTAGAGGGGGCGACAGGATAATTAGTGTTTTCTACTCTCTTTCCCTGTTTGCATCAGTTTAAATGACAAATAATTGCATGAATTTCATTCATAAATAGGCCATATCTGTGTATGAGAACAAGATTTACACTTCAAGCTTTACAACTAATGACTTTAACCCTACTTCAAAGTTTGCCACTCTGTCGTTTCTTTTAAGATATTGTTATTCCACTGGTTTTTGCATTTAATGTTTGTCCATCTGGAACTTTTATTTGGCATGAGCTCTATATTTAAGATGTACTAGAAAAATATATGATTCAACAACACAAACTCTGTTTTTACTCAGGAAATTTGTTTTCCTTTCAAGTAGGCTATAGACTACAAGTTGTCTTGCTTTTTGCAGGCTTGCCACACTGCCCAGAATAAACTATATTTTCTCGACACGAGATGTTTAAAAACCCTGCATGTAGTTTTTGTGAAGACGAGCGCATATCTTACAAAGCTTCCAGTTTTGTTTAGGCTATTGTAGTTTGTAATGCTTGTTATGTTCCTTAATTTAGATCTATCTGTCTGTCTGTTTGTCTGTCTGTCTCTGTCTGTCTGTCTGTCTGACAATAACACACCACCTTTTTTAAACTTGTTATTTAAAAATCTGCTATATTTCACAAAGGAAGCCCATTTGTGAGGTCGTTGGCGTTATACGAGAATGACATTCTGAATATGAGCCTACTGTTAGCTGGCTTAAAAATGCGGATTGATCATTGCAGAGTTATTCCTTATTGCAATGCAATACAAGAAGTGCATAGCCTATGTTATTCTTCAGTGCACAACGTTAGATCGTTTGTGTAATGCAATGCAATGCAACAACACATATGTCATCTCTTTAATGAACATGGGAATGACTTACTTCAATGCAATGCAATGCGAAATGTGAGTGTTGATTATTCTTCACTGCACAACGTTAGATCGTTTGTGCAATGCAACAACACATATGTCATCTCTTTAATGAACTTTGGATTTAGTTAGTTTTGGTGTGCAATGCAATGCAATGCAAGTAGTGCATACCCTTTGTTATTCTTCAATGATGCACAGCGTTAGATCGTTTGTGCACTGCAATGCAACAACACATATGTTATCTCTTTATTGAACATAGGAATGAGTTAGTTCTGGTGTGCAATGCAATGCAATGCGTGCATAGCCTATATGTTATTCTTCAATGCACAATGTTAGATTGTTTGTGCAATGCAATGCAACAACACACATTATCTCTTTAATGAACATGGGAATGGGTTAGTTTGGGTGTGCAATGCAATGCAATGCAAGTGCATAGCCTATATGTTATTCTCCACTGCACAACGTTAGATCGTTTGTACAATGCAATGCTTGGTGCAGAATTAGTTCTGGTGTGATAGCATTTTGCATTGCATTGCACAAACGATCTAACGTTGTGCATTGAAGAGTAACATAGGCAATGCACTTTTTGCATTGCATTGCATTGCACACCAGATCTAACTACTTCCAATGTTCATTAAAGAGATAATGTGTGTTGTTGCATTGCATTGCACAAACAATCTAACATTGTGCATTGAAGAATAACATATAGGCTATGCACGCATTGCATTGCACACCAGAACTAACTCCTTCCCATGTTCATTAAAGGGATAAGAAGTTGCATTGCATTGCATTGCACAAACGATCTAACGTTGTGCACTGAAGAATAACATTTATGCACGTTTTGCATTGCATTGCATTGCACACCAGATCTAGCTCCTTCAAATGTTTATTAAAGAGAGAACATTTTGCATTGCATTGCACAAACGATCTAACGTTATGCACTGAAGAATAACATTTATGCACTTTTTGCATTGCATTGCATTGCACACCAGATCTAACTCCTTCCCATGTTCATTAAAGAGATAACATATTGCATTGCATTGCACAAACGATCTAACGTTGTGCGAGTAAGAGTACCATAGGCTATGCACCTTTTGCATTGCATTGCATTGCACACTAGATCTAACTCCTTCCCATGTTCATTAAAGAGATAACATGTTGCATTGCATTGCACAAACGATCTAACGTTGTGCATTGAAGAGTAACATAGGCTATGCACGTTTTGCATTGCATTGCATTGCACACTGAAACTAACTCCTTCCCATGTTCAGTAAAGAGATAACATGTTGCATTGCATTGAATTGCATTGCATTGTAGAAACGATCTAACGTTGTGCGCTGAAGAATTACATAGGCCATGCACATTTTGCATTGCATTGCACACCCGAACTAACTCCTTCCCATGTTCATTAAAGAGATAACATGTTGCATTGCATTGCATTGCAGAAACGATTTAACGTTGTGCACGTTGTGAAGAGTAACATAGGCCATGCACATTTTGCATTGCATTGCACACCAGAACTAACTCCTTCAAATGTTCATTAAAGAGATAACATTTTGCATTGCATTGCATTGCACACGATAACTAACTCCTTCCCATGTTCATTAAAGGGATAATTGCATTGCAGAAACGATCTAACGTTGTGCATTGAAGAGTAACATAGGCTATGCACGTTTTGCTTTGCATTGCATTGCATTGCACACCAGAACTAACTCCTTTCCATGTTCAGTAAAGAGATAACATGTTGCATTGCATTGAATTGCATTGCATTGAATTGCATTGCATTGTAGAAACGATCTAACGTTGTGCACTGAAGAATAACATTTAGGGTATGCACTTTTTGCATTGCACACCCGAACTAACTCCTTCACATGTTCATTAAAGAACCGGATAACATATGTTATGCAACATTGCATTGCTTTGCACAAACGATCTAACGCTGTGCATTGAAGAATAATATAAGCTATGCATTGCAAACACCAGAACTAACTCATTCCCATGTTCATTAAAGGGATAACAAGTTTCATTGCATTGCACAAACGATCTAACTCAATCCCATGTTCATTAAAGAACATACGTGTTGTTGCATTACATTGCACAAACGATCTAACGTTGTGCATTGAAGAAAAACATATAGGCTATGACCATTTTGCATTGCCTTGCAGAAACGATCTAACGTTGTGCATTGAAGAAAAACATATAGGCTATGACCTTTTTGCATTGCCTTGCAGAAACGATCTAACATTGTGCATTGAAGAGTAACATAGGCCATGCAATTGCATACCAGAACTAACTCCTTCAAATGTTTATTAAAGAGATAACATTTTGCATTGCATTGCACAAACGATCTAACGTTGTGCATTGAAGAGTAACATAGGCTATGCACGTTTTGCATTGCATTGCATTCCACACTGAAACTAACTCCTTCCCATGTTCAGTAAAGCGATAACATGTTGCATTGCATTGAATTGCATTGCATTGTAGAAACGATCTAACGTTGTGCACTGAAGAATAACATTTAGGCTATGCACTTTTTGCATTGCATTGCACACCAGAACTAACTCCTTCCAATGTTCAGTAAAGAGATAATATGTTGCATTGCATTGCACAAACAGTCTAACGTTGTGTATTGAAGAATAACATATAGGCTATGCATTTTTTGCTTTGCATTGCATTGCACAACAGAACTAATTCCTTCCCATGTTCATTAAAGAGATAACATGTTGCATTGCATTGCATTGCACAAACTATTTAACGTCGTACATTGAAGAATAACATATAGTCTATGCATTTTTAGCATTGCACACCAGAACTAACTCGGAAGGAGATAGCATGTTCATTAAAGGGATAACAAGTTGCATTGCATTGCATTGCATTGCAGAAACGATCCAACGTTGTGCATTGAAGAGTAACATAGGCCATGCACTTTTTGCATTGCATTGCACACCAGACCTAACTCCTTCAAATGTTTATTAAAGAGATAGCATTTTGCATTGAATTGCATTGCATTGCAGAAACGATCTAACGTTGTGCACTGAATAACATTTAGGCCATGCACTTTTTGCATTGCATTGCACACCAGAACTAACTCCAAATGTTTATTAAAGAGATAACATTTTGCATTGCACTGCACAAACGATCTAACGTTGTGCATTGAACAATTGAACATTTATTCACTTTTTGCATTGCATTGCATTGCACACCAGAACATATGTTATCTCTTTAATGAACATGGGAAGGAGTTAGTTCGGGTGAGCAATGCAAAACAATGCATGATATTACATATGTTATTGCAACCAATGCATATGTTAGTGTTAGATCGTTTGTGCAAAGCAATGCAATGTTGCATAACATAAATTATCTCTTTAATAAAAATGTAAAGGAGTTAGTTCTGGTGTGCAATGTAATGCAATGCAAAAAGTTCATACCCTAAATGTTATTCTTCAGTGCACAACGTTAGATCGTTTCTGCAATGCAATGCAATTCAATGCAATGCAACATGTTATATCTTTACTGAACATGGGAATGAGTTAGTTCTGTTGTGCAATGCAATGCAAAAGCAAAAAGTGCATAGCCTAAATGTTATTCTTCAGTGCACAACGTTAGATCGTTTCTGCAATGCAATGCAATTCAATGCAATGCAACATGTTATATCTTTACTGAACATGGGAAGGAGTTAGTTTCAGTGTGCAATGCAATGCAATGCAAAATGTGAACTTCAATGCACAACGTTAGATCGTTTCTGCAATGCAATGCAATTAAATGCAAAATGCTATCTCTATAATAAACATTTGAAGGAGTTAGTCCTGGTGTGCAATGCAATTCAAAAAGTTATCTCTTTATAGAACATTTGAAGGAGTTAGTTCTGGTTTGCAATGAAATGCAATGCAACATGTTATCTCTTTAATGAACATGGGAAGGAGTTAATTCTGGTGTGCAATGCAATGCATTGCAAAAAGTGCATAGCCTATATGTTATTCTTCAATGCACAACGTTAGATCGTTTTGTGCAATTTAATGCAAAATGCTATTTCTTTAATAAACATAGGAAAGTGTCCTCCAAATTTTTCAAACTATATAAAGTTATAGACTCCTTTTGATGATAAATCAGCTATACAGAGGTCCCCTTTTGACCTCCTGAAGTTATTTCTTTTGAGGACACTTTGACCACAAATAAGTTCAAAAGGTCAGATATGGACATCTATATGGCTTATGAAGCATCAGAAGGAGTCTATGAGTATTTATAGAAAGCCCAAGATCGAGGACTCTTTGGCCAGAAATATGTTCAGGAGGTCAATTATGGACTTCTGTAAGGCTGATTTAACATCAGAAGGAGTCGATAAGTTTATGATAGTAAAAAACATTTTTAGGATTCTTTGGCCAAAAATATGTTCAATTGGTCTTATATGGACTACAGTCTGGCTGATATAACATCATGAGAAGTCTGTATAGTAGGAGAAATATGTATAGTAAGTTAAATGTTCAAGGTCTCTAGCCAGAAATATCCAGACCATCTCGAAATATGTTCAGAAGGTCAAATATGGACTTCTGTATGGCTGATTTAACATCAGAAGGAGTCTATATTCGTTTATGGTTGACAACATCATTTTGAGAACTCTTTTGTCAATGATTTATTATCAGAAGGAAACTATAACTTTATATAGTTTGACAAATTTTGAGGACACTTTGACCAGAAATAAGTTCAAAAGGTAAGCCATATAGATATCCATATCTGTATGGATATCTATATGGCTTATGAAGCATCAGGAGTCAATGATGTATAGAAATCGAGGACTCTTTGGCCAGAAATATGTTACTTTGGTCAAATATGGACTTCTGTATGGCTGGATCAGGAGTCGAAGAGTATGTATAGAAAGTTAACATCAGCTGACTGAATGTATAAGTAGATTAATTAATGTGCAGTAAAGGAAAATCATTGCACTGGCTTTTGCTTTACAATGGACACAATTAACTAATTCCGTTGGACAACGATAGAATTCACTGAAGAATAAACATATAGATAATGCACTTTTCGCTTTGCATTGCACACCAGAACTAACTCCTTCCCATGTTCATTAAAGAGATAACATTTATGTTGTTGCATTGCATTGCACAAACGATCTAACGTTGTCCACTGAACAATAACATATAGGCTATGCACTTCTTGGATTGCATTGCATTGCACACTACAACTAATTCATTCCCATGTTCATTAAAGAGATAACATATGTTGTTGCATTGCACAAACGATCTATCGTTGTGCATCATTGAAGAAAAACATATGCACTTCTATCCCTGCATTGCACACCAGAACTAACTCCTTCCCATGTTCATTAAAGAGATAACATCTGTTGTTGCATTACATTGCACAAACGATCTAACGTTGTGCAATGAAGAGTAACATAGGCCATGCACTTTTTGCATTGCATTGCACACCAGATCAAACTCCTTCCCATGTTCAGTAAAGAGATAATATGTTGCATTGCATTGCACAAACGATCTAACGTTGTGCATTGAAGAATAACATACAGGCTAAATGCATGCATTGTATTGCATTGCACACCCGACCTAACTCCTTCACATGTTCATTAAAGAGATAACATATGTTATGCAACATTGCATTGCTTTGCACAAACGATCTAACGATGTGCACTGAAGAATAACATTTATGCACTTTTTGCATTGCATTGCACAGCAGAACTAACCTCTTCCCATGTTCATTAAAGAGATAACATTTTGCATTGCATTGCACAAAACGATCGTTTGTCTTAACGATCAATGTTGTGCATTGAAAAATAACATATAGGCTAAATGCATGCATTGTATTGAATTGCACACCAGAACTAACTCCTTCCCATGTTCATTAAAGAGATAACACATGTTGCATTGCATTGCATTGCATTGCTGAAACGATCTAACGTTGTGCACTGAAGAATAACATTTAGGGTATGCACTTTTGGCATTGCATTGCATTGCACACCAGATCTTATTCCTTCAAATGTTTATTAAAGAGATAACATTGGCCATGCACTCTTTGAATTGCATTGCACATTAGAACTAACTCCTTCAAATGTTCATCGAAGAGATAACATTTTGCATTGCATTGCGGAAACGATCTAACGTTGTGCATTGAAGAGAAACATAGACCATGAGACTTTTTGCATTGCATTGAATTGCACACCAGAACTAACTCTTTCCCATGTTCACTAAAGAGATAACATGTTGCATTGCATTGCATTGCATTGCATTGCAGAAACAATCTAATGTTGTGCACTGAATAATAACATTTATGCACTTTTTGCATTGCATTGCATTGCACACCAGAACTAACTCCATCAAATGTTAGAAAAGTTAGTTATGATGTGCAATGCAATGCAATGCAAAAAGTGACTAGCCAATGTTACTCTTCAATGCAAAACGTTAGATCGTTTGTGCATAACATATGCTATCTCTTCAATGAACATGGGAAGGAGTTAGTTCGGGTGTGTAATGCAATACAATGCATGCATTTAGCCTATATGTTATTCTTCAATGCACAACGTTATGCAATGCACAATGCAATGCAAAATGTTATCTCTTTAATAAGCATTTGAAGGTGTTAGTTCTGGTGTGCAATGCAATGCAAAAAGTGCATAAATGTTATTCAGTGCACAGCGTTAAATCGTTTGTGCAAAGCAATGCAATGTTGCATAACATATGTTATCTTATTAATGAACATGGGAAGGAGTTAGTTCGGCTGTACACAATCCATGCATTTAGCCTATATGTCATTCTTCAATGCACAACGTTAGATCGTTTGTGCAATGCAATGCAACATGTTATCTCTTTAATAAACATTTGAAGGAGTTAGTTCTTGTGTGCAATGCAATGCAAAGCAATGCAAAAAATGTATGGCCTATGTTACTCTTCAATGCACAACGTTAGATCGTTTGTGCAATGCAATGCAAAATGTTATCTCTTTAATAAACATGGGAAGTAGTTAGTTCTGGAGTGCAATGCAATGCAAAAAGTGCATAGCCTATATGTTTTTCTTCAGTGCACAGCGTTAGATCGTTTGTGCAATGCAATGCAACATGTTATCCCTTTAATGAACATGGGAATGAGTTAGTTCTGGTGTGCAATGCAACGCAAAGCAAAAAGTGAATAGCCTATGTTACTCTTCAATGCACAACATTGACTTCAATGATCGTTTGTGCAAAACAATGAAATGTTGCATAACATATGTTATCTCTTTAATGAACATGGGACGGAGTTAGTTCGGGTGTGCAATGCAATACAATGCATGAATTTAGCCTATATGTTATTCTTCAATGCACAACGTTAGATCATTTGTGCAATGCAATGCAAAATGGTATCTCTTTAATAAACATTTGAAGGAGTTAGTTCTGGTGTGCAATGCAATGCAAAAAATGCATAAATGTTATTCTTTAGTGCACAGTGTTAGATCGTTTGTGCAAAGCAATATAATGTTGCATAACATATGTTATCGTTTGTGCAATGCAATACAACATCATTGCATCTTATTTCTTTAAAGAAAATGGGAATGATATAGTTCTGGTGTGCAATGCAATGCAAGAATTGCATAGCCTGTGTGTTATTCTTCAATGCACAACGTAAGATCGTTTGTGCAATGCAATGCAACAACACTTGTTATCTCTTTAATGAACTTGGTAATGAATTAGATCTACTGTGCAATGCAATGCAATCCAAGAAGTGCATTGCCTATATGTTATTGTTCAGTGGACAACGTTAGATCATTTGTGCAATGCAACAACATAAATGCAAATCAAACTCATCTTTAATGAACATGGGAAGGAGTTAGTTCTGGTGTGCAATGCAATGCGAAAAGTGCTTTATCTATATGTTAATTGTTCAGTGCATTCTATCGTTGCCCAACGTAATGAGTTAATTGTGTCCATTGTAAAGCAACAGCTAGTGCAATGATTTTCCTTCACTGCACATTAACCTACTTGAAGTGAAAGTGAAAGTGACACGTGACGGCCAAGTATGGTAACCCATACTTGGAATTTGACCTCTGCATTTAACCCATCCAAGTTAATGCACACACATTAGGAGCAGAGTAGTGAGTAGTTAACACACACACACTGCAAACGTGGATACACACACCCAGAGCAGCGGGCAGCCTTTGTGTGGCGCCCGGGGAGCGATTAGGGGTTAGGTGCCTTGCTCAAGGGCACCTCAGTCATTTCCCACCGGTTCTGGAATCGAACCAGCAACCTTTGGGTTACCAGTCCAACTCCCTAACCACTAGTCCTTGACTGCCCCTTAACCTACTTATACATTCAGTCAACTGATGTTAACTTTCTGTACATACTCTTCGACTCCTGATGTACGTAAGTACATATTTGACCAAAGTAACATATTTCTGGCCAAACAGTCCTCCATTTCTATACATACTCATTGACTCCCGATGCTTCATAAGCCAATATAGATATCCACACAGATATGGCTTAAGGCTTACCTTTTGAAATTATTTCTGCTCAAAGTGTCCTCAAAATTTTTCAAACTATGTAAAGTTATAGTCTCCTTCTGATGATAAATCAGCTATACAGAGGTCCACTTTTGACCTCCTGAACATATTTCTGGCCAAAGAGTCCTAAAAGTTTAACACAATACATTCAGACTGATATCTTCGGATGTTATATCCTCCTGACAAAAGTCCATATTTGACCATACTGAATTTTTTTCTGGCCAAGGAGTATTCGAAACTTGGGCTTTCTATACATACTCGTTGACTCTTTCTGATGTTACGTCAACCATACAGACGTCCATTTTTGACCCAGGGAATATATTTCTGGCCAAAGAGTCCTCGATCTTGGGCTTTCTATACATGTTCATAGACTCCTTCTGATGCTTCATAATCCATATAGATGTCCATATCTGACCTTTTGAACTTATTTGTGGTCAAAGTGTCCTCAAAATTTTTCAAACTATATAAAGTTATAGAATTCTTTTGATGATAAATCAGCTATTCAGAGGTCCCCTTTTGACCTCCTGAACATATTTCTGGCCAAAGAGTCCTCGATCATGGGCTTTCTATACATACTCATAGACTCCTTCTGATGCTTCATAAGCCATATATATGTCCATATCTGACCTTTTGAACTTATTTGTGGTCAAAGGGTCCTCAAAATTTTTCAAACTATATAAAGTTATAGACTCTTTCTGATGATAAATCAGCTATTCAGAGGTCCCCTTTTGACCTACTGAACATATTTCTGGCCAAAGAGTCCTAAAAGATTAATACAATACATTCAGACTGATATCTTCGGATGTTATATCCTCCTGACAAAAGTCCATATTTGAGATACTGAATTTTTTTCTGGCCAAGGAGTATTCGTAACTTGGGCTTTCTATACATACTCGTTGACTCTTTCTGATGTTGGGTCAACCAGACAGAAGTCCATTTTTGACCCAAGGAATATATTTCTGGCCAAAGAGTCCTCGATCTTGGGCTTTCTATACATACTCATAGACTCCTTCTGATGCTTCATAAGCCATAAAGATGTCCATATATGACCTTTTGAACTTATTTGTGGTCAAAGTGTCCTCAAACTTTTTCAAACTATATAAAGTTATAGAATCCTTTTGATGATAAATCAGCTTTTTAGGGGTTTTGACCTCTTGAACATATTTCTGGTCAAAGAGTCCTCGATCTTTGGCTTTTTATACATACTCATAGACTCCTTCTGATGCATCTTAAGCCATATAGATGTCCATATCTGACCTTTTGAACTTATTTGTGGTCAAAGTGTCCTCAAAATATTTCAAACTATATAAAGTTATAGAATTCTTTTGATGATAAATCAGCTATTCAGAGGTCCCCTTTTGACCTCCTGAACATATTTCTGGCCAAAGAGTCCTCGATCTTTGGCTCATAGACTCCTTCTGATGCATCTTAAGCCATATAGATGTCCATATCTGACCTTTTGAACTTATTTGTGGTCAAAGGGTCCTCAAAATTTTTCAAACTATATAAAGTTATAGACTCTTTCTGATGATAAATCAGCTATTCAGAGGTCCCCTTTTGACCTACTGAACATATTTCTGGCCAAAGAGTCCTAAAAGATTAATACAATACATTCAGACTGATATCTTCGGATGTTATATCCTCCTGACAAAAGTCCATATTTGACATTGTGAATTTTTTTCTGGCCAAGGAGTATTCGAAACTTGGCCTTTCTATACATACTCCTTCTGATGCTTCATAAGCCATATATATGTCCATATCTGACCTTTTGAACTTATTTGTGGTCAAAGGGTCCTCAAAATTTTTCAAACTATATAGAATCCTTTTGATGATAAATCAGCTATTCAGAGGTTTTGACCTCCTGAACATATTTCTGGCCAAAGAGTCCTCGATCTTGGGCTTTCTATACATAGTCATAGACTCCTTCTGATGCTTTATAAGCCATATAGATGTCCATATCTGACCTTTTGAACTTATTTGTGGTCAGTGTCCCCAAAATTTTTCAAACTATATAAAGTTATAGACTATTTCTGATGATAAATCAGCTATTCAGAGGTCCCCTTTCTGACCTTTTGAACTTATTTGTGGTCAAAGTGTCCTTAAAATTTTTCAAACTATATAAAGTTATAGAATTCTTTTGATGATAAATCAGCTATTCAGAGGTCCCCTTTTGACCTACTGAACATATTTCTGGCCAAAGAGTCCTAAAAGATTAATACAATACATTCAGACTGATATCTTCGGATGTTATATCCTCCTGACAAAAGTCCATATTTGACATACTGAATTTTTTTCTGGCCAAGGAGTATTCGAAACTTGGGCTTTCTATACATACTCCTTCTGATGCTTCATAAGCCATATAGATGTCCATATCTGACCTTTTGAACTTATTTTTGGTCAAAGGGTCCTCAAAATGTTTTAAACTATATAAAGTTATAGAATCCTTTTGATGATAAATCAGCTATTCAGAGGTTTTGACCTCCTGAACATATTTCTGGCCAAAGAGTCCTCGATCTTGGGCTTTCTATACATACTCATAGACTCCTTCTGATGCATCATAAGCCATATAGATGTCCATATCTGACCTTTTGAACTTATTTGTGGTCAAAGTGTTCTCAAAATTTTTCAAACTATATAAAGTTATAGAATTCTTTTTATGATAAATCAGCTATTCAGAGGTCCCCTTTTGACCTCCTGAACATATTTCTGGCCAAAGAGTCCTCGATCTTTGGCTTTCTATACATACTCATAGACTCCTTCTGATGCATCTTAAGCCATATAGATGTCCATATCTGACCTTTTGAACTTATTTGTGGTCAAAGTGTCCTCAAAATGTTTCAAGCTATATAAAGTTATAGAATCCTTTTGATGATAAATCAGCTATTCATGGGGCCCCTTTTGACCTCCTGAACATATTTTTGGCCAAAGAGTCCTAAAAGATTAATACAATACATTCAGACTGATATCTTCGGATGTTATATCCTCCTGACAAAAGTCCTCGATTTTGGGCTTTCTATACATACTCATAGACTCCTTCTGATGCATCATAAGCCATATAGATGTCCATATCTGACCTTTTGAACTTATTTGTGGTCAAATTGTCCTCAAAATTTTTCAAACTATATAAAGTTATAGAATTCTTTTGATGATAAATCAGCTATTCAGAGGTCCCTTTTTGACCTCCTGAACATATTTCTGGCCAAAGAGTCCTCGATCTTGGGCTTTCTATAAATACTCATAGACTCCTTCTGATGCTTCATAAGCCATATATATGTCCATATCTGACCTTTTGAACTTATTTGTGTTCAAAGTGTCCTCAAAATTTTTCAAACTATATAAAGTTATAGAATCCTTTTGAAGATAAATCAGCTTTTTAGAGGTTTTGACCTCCTGAACATATTTCTGGCCAAAGAGTCCTCGATCTTTGGCTTTCTATACATACTCATAGACTCCTTCTGATGCATCTTAAGCCATATAGATGTCCATATCTGACCTTTTGAACTTATTTGTGGTCAAAGTGTCCTCAAAATTTTTCAAGCTATGTAAAGTTATAGAATTCTTTTTATGATAAATCAGCTATTCAGAGGTCCCCTTTTGACCTCCTGAACATATTTATGGCCAAAGAGTCCTCGCTCTTGGGCTTTCTATACACACTCATAGACTCCTTCTGATGCTTCATAAGCCATATTGTCCATATAAGCCATATATATGTCCATATCTGACCTTTTGAACTTATTTGTGTTCAAAGTGTCCTCAAAATTTTTCAATCTATATAAAGTTATAGAATCCTTTTGATGATAAATCAGCTTTTTAGAGGATTTGACCTCCTGAACATATTTCTGGCCAAAGAGTCCTCGATCTTGGGCTTTCTATACATAGTCATAGACTCCTTCTGATGCTTCATAAGCCATATATATGTCCATATCTGACCTTTTGAACTTATTTGTGTTCAAAGTGTCCTCAAAATTTTTCAATCTATATAAAGTTATAGAATCCTTTTGATGATAAATCAGCTTTTTAGAGGATTTGACCTCCTGAACATATTTCTGGCCAAAGAGTCCTTGATCTTGGGCTTTCTATACATACTCATAGACTCCTTCTGATGCTTCATAAGCCACATATATGTCCATATCTGACCTTTTGAACTTATTTGTGTTCAAAGTGTCCTCAAAATTTTTCAAACTATATAAAGTCATAGAATTCTTTTTATGATAAATCAGCTATTCAGAGGTCCCCTTTTGACCACCTGAACATATTTCTGGCCAAAGAGTCCTCGATCTTGGGCTTTCTATACATACTCATAGACTCCTTCTGATGCTTCATAAGCCATATAGATGTCCATATCTGACCTTTTGAACTTATTTGTGGTCAAAGTGTCCTCAAAATTTTTCAAACTATATAAAGTTATAGAATTCTTTTGATGTTAAATCAGCTATTCATGGGGCCCCTTTTGACCTCCTGAACATATTTCTGGCCAAAGAGTCCTCGATCTTGGGCTTTCTATACATACTCATAGACTCCCTCTGATGCTTCAAAACCCAAAAAGATGTCCATATCTGACCTTTTGAACTTATTTCTGGTCAAAGGGTCCTCAAAATTTTTCAAACTATATAAAGTTATAGACTCTTTCTGATGATAAATCAGCTATTCAGAGGTCCCCTTTTGACCTACTGAACATATTTCTGGCCAAAGAGTACTAAAAGTTTAATACAGTACATTCAGACTGATTTCTTCGGATGTTATATCCTCCTGACAAAAGTCCATATTTGACATACTGAATTTTTTTCTGGCCAAGGAGTATTCGAAACTTGGGCTTTCTATACATTCTCGTTGACTCTTTCTGATGTTACGTCAACCATACAGAAGTCCATTTTTGACCCAAGGAGTATATTTCTGGCCAAAGAGTCCTCGATCTTGGGCTTTCTATACATACTCATAGACTCCTTCTGATGCTTCATAAGCCATATAGATGTCCATATCTGACCTTTTGAACTTATTTGTGGTCAAAGTGTCCTCAAACTTTTTCAAGCTATATAAAGTTATAGAATCTTTTTGGTATAAATCAGCTATTCAGAGGTCCCCTTTTGACCTCCTGAACATATATCTGGCCAAAGAGTCCTCGATCTTGGACTTTCTATACATACTCATAGACTCCTTCTGATGCTTCATAAGCCATATAAATGTCCATATCTGACCTTTTGAACTTATTTGTGGTCAAAGTGTCCTCAAAATTTTTCAAACAATATAAAGTTATAGAATCCTTTTGATGATAAATCAGCTATTCAGAGGTTTTGACCTCCTGAACATATTTCTGGCCAAAGAGTCCTCGATTTTGGGCTTTCTACACATACTCATAGACTCCTTCTGATGCTTCAAAAGCCATATATATGTCCATATTCTGACCTTTTGAACTTATTTGTGGTCAAAGTTTCCTCAAAATTTTTCAAACTATATAAAGTTATAGAATCCTTTTGATGATAAATCAGCTTTTTAGGGGTTTTGACCTCTTGAACATATTTCTGGCCAAAGAGTCCTCGATCTTTGGCTTTTTATACATACTCATAGACTCCTTCTTATGCATCTTAAGCCATATAGATGTGCATATCTGACCTTTTGAACTTATTTGTGGTCAAAGTGTCCTCAAAAATTTTCAAGCTATATAAAGATATAGAATTCTTTTTATGATAAATCAGCTATTCACAGGTCCCCTTTTGACCTCCTGAACATATTTCTGGCCAAAGAGTCCTCGATCTTGGGCTTTCTATAAATACTCATAGACTCCTTCTGATGCTTCTTAAGCCATTTAGATGTCCATACCTGACCTTTTGAACTTATTTGTGGTCGAAGTGTCCTCAAAATATAGATATGTATCATATATATCATATATATATATCATATATATCATATATATAGATAGATAGATATCAGTCTGAAAGTATTGTATTAATCTTTTAGGACTCTTTGGCCAGAAATATGTTCAGTAGGTCAAAAGGGGACCTCTGAATAGCTGATTTATCATCAGAAAGAGTCTCTAACTTTATATAGTTTGAAAAATTTTGAGGACCCTTGACCAGAAATACGTTCAAATGATCAGATATGGACATCTATATGGGTTTTAAAGTATCAGAGGGAGTCTATGAGTATATAAAGAAAGCCCAAGATCGAGGACTCTTTGGCCAGACATATATTCAGGAGGTCAAAAGGGGACCCATGTATAGCTGATTTATCATCAAAAGGAGTCTATAACTTTATATAGTTTGAAAAATTTTGAGGACACTTTGACCACAAATAAGTTCAAAAGGTCAGATATGGACATCTATATGGCTTATGAAGCATCAGAATGAGTCTATGAGTATGTATAGAAAGCCCAAGATGGAGGAGTCTTTGGCCACAAATATGTTCAGGAGGTCTGAACCTCTGAATAGCTGATCTATCATCAAAAGGATTCTATAACTTTATATAGTTTAAACATTTTTGAGGACACTTTGACCACAAATAAGTTCAAAAGGTCAGATATGTACATCTATATGGCTTATGAAGCATCAGAAGGAGTCTATTATGTATAGAAAGCCCAAGATTGAGGACTCTTTGGCCAGAAATATGTTCAGGAGGTCAAAACCTCTGAATAGCTGATTTATCATCAAAAGGATTCTATAACTTTATATAGTTTGAAAAATTTTGAGGACACTTTGACCACAAATAAGTTCAAAAGGTCAGATATGGACATATATATGGCTTATGAAGCATCAGAAGGCGTATGTATAGAAAGCCCAAGTTTCGAATACTCCTTAGCCAGAAAAAAATTCAGTATGTCAAATATGGACTTTTGTCAGGAGAATATAACATCCAAAGATATCAGTCTGAATGTATTGAATTAATCTTTTAGGACTGTTTGGCCAGAAATATGTTCAGTGGGTCAAAAGGGGACCTCTGAATAGCTGATTTCTCATCAGAAAGAGTCTCTAACTTTATATAGTTTGAAAAATTTTGAGGACCCTTGACCAGAAATATGTTCAAATGATCAGATATGGACATCTACATGGGTTTTGAAGCATCAGAGGGAGTCTATGAGTATATATAGAAAGCCCAAGATCGAGGACTCTTTGGCCAGAAATATGTTCAGAAGTTCAAAAGGGGACCCATGTATAGCTGATTTATCATCAAAAGGATTCTATAACTTTATATAGTTTGAACATTTTTGAGGACACTTTGACCACAAATAATTTCAAAAGGTCAGATATGGACATCTATATGGCTTGTGATGCATCAGAAGGAGTCTATGAGTATGTATAGAAAGCCCAAGATCGAGGACTCTTTGGCCAGAAATATGTTCAGGAGGTCAAAACCTCTGAATAGCTGATTTATCATCAAAATGATTCTATAACTTTATATAGTTTGAAAAATTTTGAAGTCGATAAGTTTATAATAGTAAAAAACATTTTGAGGATTCTTTGGCCAAAAATATGTTCAATTGGTCTTATATGGACTACAGTCTGGCTGATATAACATCATGAGAAGTCTGTATAGTAGGAGAAATATGTATAGTAAGGTAAATGTTCAAGGTCTCTGGCCAGAAATATGTTCAGAAGGTTAAATATGGACTTCTGTATGGCTGATTTAACATCAGAAGGAGTCTGTATTCGTTTATTGTAGACAACATCCTTTTGATAACTCTTTTGTCAATGATTTACTATCAGAAGGAGACTATAACTTTATATAGTTTGAAAAATTTTGAGGACACTTTGACCAGAAATAAGTTCAAAAGGTAAGCCATAAGCCATATAGATATCCATATCTGTATGGATATCTATATGGCTTATGAAGCATCAGGAGTCAATGATGTATGTATAGAAATCGAGGACTCTTTGGCCAGAAATATGTTACTTTGGTCAAATATGGACTTCTGTATGGCTGGATCAGGAGTCGAAGAGTATGTATAGAAAGTTAACATCAGCTGACTGAATGTATAAGTAGATTAATTAATGTGCAGTGAAGGAAAATCATTGCACTGGCTTTTGCTTTACAATGGACACAATTAACTCATTTCGTTGGACAACGATAGAATGCACTGAAGAATAAACATAATGCACTTTTCGCATTGCATTGCACACCAGAACTAACTCCTTACCATGTTCATTAAAGAGATAAAATTTATGTTGTTGCATTGCATTGCACAAACGATCTAACGTTGTCCACTGAACAATAACATATAGGCTATGCACTTCTTGGATTGCATTGCATTGCACACCACAACTAATTCATTCCCATGTTCATTAAAGAGATAACATATGTTGTTGCATTGCACAAACGATCTATCGTTGTGCATCATTGAAGAAAAACATATGCACTTCTATCCCTGCATTTGCACACCAGAACTAACTCCTTCCCATGTTCATTAAAGAGATAACATCTGTTGTTGCACAAACGATCTAACGTTGTGCAATGAAGAGTAACATAGGCCATGCACTTTTTTCACTGCATTGCATTGCACACCAGATCAAACTCCTTCCCATGTTCAGTAAAGAGATAATATGTTGCATTGCATTGCACAAACGAGCTAACGTTGTGCATTGAAGAATAACATACAGGCTAAATGCATGCATTGCATAGCACACCCGAACTAACTCCTTCACATGTTCATTAAAGAGATAACATATGTTATGCAACATTGCATTGCTTTGCACAAACGATCTAACGATGTGCACTGAAGAATAACATTTATGCACTTTTTGCATTGCATTGCACACCAGATCTTACTCAATCAAATGTTTATTAAAGAGATAACATTTTGCATTGCATTGCGCAAACGATCTAACGTTGTGCATTGAAGAGTAACATAGACCATGCACTTTTTGCATTGCATTGAATTGCACACCAGAACTAACTCTTTCCCATGTTCACTAAAGAGATAACATGTTGCATTGTATGGGGTTCCATTTGTGCCAAAAATGAGTCGACTGCTTTGTGCTTTGTACTACACATTTGTCCTTGTCAACAGTCATTGTCTAGTTGTTCGAAAAAATTGGTATATGTTGATGTGCTTGTTCTCTGTTTATGTCGATTTGTTCTGTCGTCCTTAATGTATTGATCCTCCTTTTTCAGGAAAATTAGTATGTTGATGTGTATGTTCTTTGTTTATGTCGATTTGATCTATTGTCTTGTCTTCTTGTTCTGTCTTCCGTACTTGAACTGTAGTCCTAGCCTACTGTCGTCCTGTTCAGTCATATTAACTGTCGTCCTGTTCAGTCATATTAACTGTCGTCCTGTTCAGTCATATTAACTGTTGTCCTGTTCTGTCGTCCTGTTCTGTCGTCTTAACTGTTGTCCTGTTCTGTCGTCTTAACTGTCGTCCTGTTCAGTCATATTAACTGTCGTCCTGTTCTGTCGTCTTAACTGTCGTCTTGTTCTGTCGTCTTAACTGTCGTCCTGTTCTGTCGTCTTAACTGTCGTCCTGTTCAGTCATATTAACTGTCGTCCTGTTCAGTCATATTAACTGTCGTCCTGTTCTGTCGTCTTAACTGTCGTCTTGTTCTGTCGTCTTAACTGTCGTCTTGTTCTGTCGTCTTAACTGTCGTCCTGTTCAGTCATATTAACTGTCGTCCTGTTCAGTCATATTAACTGTCGTCCTGTTCTGTCGTCTTAACTGTCGTCCTGTTCTGTCGTCTTAACTGTCGTCTTGTTCTGTCGTCTTAACTGTCGTCTTGTTCTGTCGTCTTGTTCGAACAGATTAATAGCTCATGAGTTTTTACACTGTACACTGTACTGTCGCCAAATTCAGTTCACACATCACTGCTGTCATTTTGGTTATACTACAACACTTATTAAAAAAAAAAAAAAAAAAAAAAAAAAAAAAAAATTAAAACATATATATAGGCCTATATATATTTAATTGTATAGACACTTGAAAATGTATAATTTTGATGATTTTTATTATGAAAAATATTCAATAACTTCACTGTAATTCACTGTATTGTTGCCAAATTCAGTTCACACATCACTGCTGTCCTGTTGGTTATATACAACACTTATTTTGGGAAAAATATATTTTTATTTCTATATACAATTTTAAATGTATAATTTTGATGAGTTTTATTATGAAAAATATTCAATAACTTCACTGTAATACACTGTACTGTGGCCAAATTCAGTTCACACATCACTGCTGTCCTTT
The DNA here is from genome assembly GCF_949319135.1 of Squalius cephalus. NCBI lineage: Eukaryota > Metazoa > Chordata > Actinopteri > Cypriniformes > Leuciscidae > Squalius > Squalius cephalus. The sequence goes on from NC_137129.1 coordinate 24,111,701, forward strand.
TGGTTATACTTCGGTGACGCATTGCTGCCATATACATATTATTTTTTCCCCTCAATTATGTCGTAATAACGAGATCTTATGTCGTTAAAACGACATCTTTTTCTCATAATAACGAGATGTTATGTCGTTAAAACGACATATTTTCTTGGCCTAAGGACATCACGTACAAAATATGCCTTTATCCGCATAAAATTGATAGCCTATCACGCTTTTATCACACTTCTACGTTCAAAAAGCTTAAGCAAATAGTAGCAGCCCCCAATCAGGCAAAATTAATCAAGGAGGCCCTTTTTTTTCAAATATATTTTATATAGGCCTATAAGTTTTTTATATAGGCTAATATATTATATATAAGATTTATTTTTGTTAATAGGCTATCTTCATTACCTAGAGATATAATTAAACAAAAAGTAGTCAAAACACATCTAACAGAACATAGCCTAAGTTGTTTATTTTTTACAACATTGTGTTCTTATTTTGTTTAATTAACGAAATGTCAATCTTCGTCTTTATAACAGAAGATACAATACAAAAATCTTCAAGATACAGCCTACAATCTTCACATGTATAACAGATTGTCACCTTATAAACAGTCCTTTGTGTGGTGGAATAAGCATAAATATATGGTTAGTATCTTAATTTAAACTATTTTATTATTTTATTAGTTCATGAACTAATTGCTAACTCAATAATTTAATGTAAAGAGCTGGATACTAATTAAATAATGTAAAATATTAAATGTAGGCTATTGATTAGAGTTGCCATGTGATTTTTCAAGACTAGTCATTCAAGCGATTAGGATTAATCGCACGTTTATATTCTATCCTGGGTGCATGTATTCCGCGCTCAAGCGCAAACATAAAACTTGCCGCAAAGCACCGGCAAAAGTAGGCTAATGATAATAAATGTGTCTAAAAAAAACCCGAAGCATTTGTTTATTAATAAACTATAGTCTTTTCTAAATCAGTGTAGGCTGCCTGCAAACATATCTCTATACATCTCCGCAGTAATGTAGCCATATGCGCCTTTCATACGAACAGGATTACATAATCAGATGGTAGGCTACCGTACGTATTTGCTTTCGATTGGATTTTTTTCATTGGTGGACATTTTTTTATAAGATTTATATAGATAGCTATATTTCTCATTTCTCTAAGGATTGTACACTGTTTTTCAGTTAATTTTTGAGACGCGCTCAAATTCACAGAGATCATGAAAGCGCGCATGATTATTTGTTTATTTTATTGGCTACTTATATTTTTCATTTTTGTTTTGCATTGAATAGGCTACCATTTAAAGGATTTGCTGTGCACCGCAATGCCATCCTCCCATAGAAAGACACGTTAAGAGACACCTTTATTTTCTTTATAATAAAGGGTTTCTATAAAGGTGCTTTATTTTATTTCAAATGCTTTATTAATAAGGTGTGTACAGAATTTGATCTTTTAAAATTAATGTCCATTGGGGGCTGCTATTTCTTCAGCTTTTTGAAAGTAGATGTATGATAAAGACATGATTTGCTATCAATTTTATGTGGATAAAGGCATATTTTGTACATGACTACACATGTCCTTATAAGGCCAAGCAAATATGTCGTTTTAATGACATAACATCTCGTTATTACGAGAAAAAGATGTCGTTTTAACGACATAAGTATCTTTTTGCATCATTTTTATGATTTTTATTTATGAAAATGTATTTATTGTTGCCAAATTCAGTTCACACATCACTGCCGTCCTGTTTATCACTGCTGTCCTGTCCTGATAAATATATTTTTGCATAGTTTTTATGATTTTTATTTATCAAAAATATTCAATAACTTCACTGTAATTCACTGTAGAGCTTAGATCGGGCCCAAAAAAATCAAGTCCGACCCTACCCGAGCCCGTATGAGCCCGAGCCTGATTTAAACCATTTTTTAATACGTGGGCCATCATAACTTCAGGGGCGACGCCAGATATTTTTTTAACGCAGGTGCTGAGGGGGTGCTAGATATAGGCCTATTATACCGGTATATAAATACTATAAATAAATGAGCAACATTAGCCACTTAATATTTAATATTCAATTATTTTAATTATCACAATTAAAGTATTAATTTTATTAAATTGAACAAGCACAACATTCAACATTCAATCAAATATTGTTAAAGATTTATTATTAATAATAATGTTATTTCAACATAATATTTCGTTATTTCGACATAATATGTGTGCGTGCAGCAAGCAAGATGTGCATTTGTAAATCCGGTGACGCGTGCATTGATTTTTATTAATAAACTAGTGTTTTCTGTCAGTGTCGACTCAGCTGCAAAGATGAAGTTCACGATCGCCATTTCCGTAGTGAACGCGCCCATATGGAGAAATGCACATCATGGATTACATCATTATTGAGTAGCCTATTTCTTTTCGTTTTGAATTGTTTCCTTTAAAGACATTTCAAGCTTTCTTTAGATAAATTTATCATGTCTGTGAGGCATACACTGAGTCTCGGTTTATTTATGATGAGATGCGCTCCAGTTCAAGTGCAATGCAAGTGACCGCGGCGCGCCAGCGCCTCCATGTCATGATTACATGCTACATTTGTTTCTTATTTAATAAATACAGGCAATTGGTTGATGAAAAATTGATTAAAATAAAAATAAAATTCATACAAAACGAAATTCACTTTAAAGAAAGGCTTTCTTCAAAACAAAACTTAATGAAGTGGTCAAAATCATGACCCACTCGTCTCACGATATAGCGCATCCTATCTTACTCGGGCTGTTCACTTTTCATAATCAACATAGATGGGAAAAAATAACATTATATTTGAACAAATATGAAACTAAATGCGCTTATTTAACGGCTATAGCACATATTTGTTATAAGACAAATATGTATAACATTTGTTATAACAAATACGTATAACTCTATATATAGAGGCTATAGCCTCTATTTGTACAAATTGCTGCACATTCATTTAATTCTTAAGGACGAAATGTAAACACATGCGTTGTTTGTTTATTCAGAATGGAATGGATCGCAAATGGATCCGAATGAAGAAACGTGAATGACAATGATGTTCACAGAAAATGAACAAGAATGAACTTTGGAACTACTAGGCTACTCTAATATAATTCAACAAGGTTTTAGAATATAGAATATTTTTTTTAACAAAATAAATATTTGTAAAGCCTACTATCCCGGCCAGCGGGGTTTAATAAAAATCATAAAAGTTATGTAAAAATATATTTATCCAAAATAAGTGTTGTAGTAGGCCTACCATCAGGACAGCACTGATGTGTGAACTGAATTTGGCAACAATACAGTGAATTACAGTTTAGTTATTGAATATTTGTCATAAATAAAAATTATAAAAAATATGCAAAAATACATTTTCCCAAAATAAGTGTTGTAGTATAACCAACAGGAAAGCAGTGATGCGTGAACTGATTTTGGCAACAATACAGTGATTTACAGTAAAGTTATTGAATATTTTTCATAATAAAAATCATCAAAATGATATATTTACAATTGTCTATACAATTAAAAAAAAAAAAAAAAAAATATATATATATATATATATATATATATATATATATATATATATAAAATTTTTTTTTTTTTTTTTTTAAATAAGTGTTTTAGTATAACCAAAAGGACAGCAGTGATGTGTGAACTGAATTTGGCGACAGTAAGTGTACAGTGTATAAACACTGTGTGTGAGTTATTAATCCGGGAAGTTCGAATGACAGTTAAGACGACAGAACAGGACGACAGTTAATATGACTGAACAGGACGACAGTTAAGACGACAGAACAGGACGACAGTTAATATGACTGAACAGGACGACAGTTAAGAAGACAGAACAGGACGACAGTTAATATGACTGAACAGGACGACAGTTAAGATGACAGAACAAGACGACAGTTAATATGACTGAACAGGACGACAGTTAAGATGACTGAACAGGACGACAGTTAATATGACTGAACAGGACGACAGTTAAGACGACAGAACAGGACGACAGTTAAGACGACAGAACAGGACGACAGTTAATATGACTGAACAGGACGACAGTTAAGATGACAGAAAAAGACGACAGTTAATATGACTGAACAGGACGACAGTTAAGACGACAGAACAGGACGACAGTTAATATGACTGAACAGGACGACAGTTAAGATGACAGAACAAGACGACAGTTAATATGACTGAACAGGACGACAGTTAAGACGACAGAACAGGACGACAGTTAATATGACTGAACAGGATGACAGTTAAGACGACAGAACAGGACGACAGTTAATATGACTGAACAGGACGACAGTTAAAGACGACAGAACAGGACGACAGTTAAGACGACAGAACAGGACGACAGTTAATATGACTGAACAGGACGACAGTTAAGACGACAGAACAGGACGACAGTTAATATGACTGAACAGGATGACAGTTAAGATTACTGAACAGGACGACAGTTAATATGACTGAACAGGACGACAGTTAAGATGACAGAACAGGACGACAGTAGGCTATAGGACTAACTTACAGTTCAAGTACGGAAGACAAGATGACAGGACAACAGATCAAATCGACATAAACAAAGAACATACACATCAACATACTAATTTTTCTGAAAAAGGAGGATCAATACATTAAGGACGACAGAACAAATCGACATAAACAGAGAACACACACATCAACATATACCAATTTTTTCGAACAACTAGACAATGACTGTTGACAAGGACAAATGTGTAGTACAAAGCATAAAGCAGTCGACTCATTTTTGGCACAAATGGAACCCCATAGTACTCACAGTCCCAGGTTGACTCAAATGAACAAGGACCACAGTGTTGGGAAAGATAAGCTATTAGAGTAAAAATATTGCGTTAGGCTACTTCATGAGTTAATAAGAAATAAGATTTTACAATTCCTGCAAATGCAGTGATGAAGTTCATGTTCTCATGATTTATTTTTATGAATAAAAATGTTTCAAAACATCCCCCCCTCTGTTTTTTTCCTCAAATCGCACCCTGTATATATATATAGGCTAGCCTATATATTTAAGTAGCGATAGTTCATTCTAAGTTTACTCAAGTGGAAGAATGTGACTAATAAATTTAGGCCTACTAACAGTAACACTATGCATTATATTTTGAAAAAGAAGTAGATTATCTTAATATCAAAACCTTAAATTTTCTCTGGACAATGATAAATACATGTCTGACCATGTCAGACATAAATAGGTTACATGTCCGACATTTAGTGTATATGACTTCGGACGACGGTGTAATTTACGGTGTAAAGATAGGATCAGTCAAATGAAATACAATAAACGTAACGTACAAATAAATATTACAAATTAAAAAACGATCGGAAATGTCGTCCAATTTTCTAATACTATTATTTGATGACAACAATACATTTGGAAAAAAAAATACAGCCATTTCTGCTTTTTTTCTTTTAAACAAAAAACAAAGCTGCACCCTTTTTTAAATTTCATCTTTCATTCCGAAATAGAATAATGAATGAACGAAAAAGTACACGGACCCGGTCCCGTCCAATTTTCTTATACTATTATTTGATGACAACAATACATTTGGAAAAAAAAAATACAGCCATTTCTGCTTTTTTTCTTTTAAACAAAAAACAAAGCTGCACCCTTTTTTAAATTTCATCTTTCATTCCGAAATAGAATAATGAATGAACGAAAAAGTACACGGACCGGCCGCAATGGGTTTTTTGTACACTTTTATTACATACTGAATTGGTCGATGTTTCTCTGAGTTTTCTTTATTATTTTGGCTTGAGAAAGCAAGCATATATTTAAACATTATGTAATATTATTATGAGAAATTTACTCCGCCTTTAATGCGTCACCAAACTCAGCTCAGACTGGTCTGACTCGCTTATATCTTTTCTCACTGGTCAGACTTACTTTCCCAAAAAATCCATTGACTTGCGTTCTCTGAGCAATGAAGGCCGTAATACTCAATGCTGTCCACTAGAGGGGGCGACAGGATAATAAGTGTTTTCTACTCTCTTTCCCTGTTTGCATCAATTTAAATGACAAATAAATGCACGAATTTCATTCATAAATAGGCCATATCTGTGTATGAGAACAAGCTTTACACCTCAAGCTTTACAACTAATTAAAACTTTAATCCTACTTCAAAGTTTGACACTCTCGTTTCTTTTAAGATATTGTTATTCCACATTAAATTTGTCCATCTGGAACTCTTATTTGTCATGAGCTCTATATTTAAGATATCTATCTATCTATCTATCTATCTATCTATCTATCTATCTATCTATCTATCTATCTATCTATCTATCATCTATCTTTCTGACCATATCTTTCTGTCTGTCTGTCTGTCTGTCTGCCTGTCTGTCTGTCTGATTATAACAGACCACCTTTTTTGAACTGGTATTTAAGTGCATAGGTATTCAATGCACAACGTTAGATCGTTGAATGCAACAACACACGTTATCTATTTAATGAACATCGGGTTGAGTTAGTTATGGTGTGCAATGCAATACAATGCAAAAAGTGCAGAGCCTATATGTTATTCTTCAATGCACAACGTTAGATCGTTTGTGCAATGCAATGCAACATGTTATCTCTTTAATGAACGTGGGAAGGAGTTAGTTCTGTTGTGCAATGCAATGAAACATGTTTTCTCTTTAATGAACATGTGAAGGAGTTAGTTCTGGTGTGCAATGCAATGCAATGCAAAAAGTGCATAGCCTATATGTTACTCTTCAATGCACAACGTTAGATCGATTGTGCAATGTAATGCAACATGTTATCTCTTTACTGAACATGGGAAGGAGTTAGATCTGTTGTGCAATGCAATGCAGTGCAAAAAGTGCATACCCTAAAGGTTATAATTCAGTGCACAACGTTAGATCGTTTGTGCAATGCAATGCAGAAAGTTTTTGTGCTTTAATGTTTATTAAAAGAGATAACATTTTGCATTGCATTGCACAAACGATCTAACGTTGTGCATTGAAGAATAACATATGGGCTCTGCACTTTTTGCATTGCATTGCACACCAGATCTAACTCCTTCCCATGTTCATTAAAGGGATGACAAGTTGCATTGCATTGCATTGCACAAACGATCTAACGCTGTGCACTGAAGAATAACATTTATGCACTTTTTGCATTGCACACCAGAACTAACTCCTTCCCATGTTCATTAAAAGGATAACAAGTTGCATTGCATTGCATTGCACAAAATATTTAACGCTGTGCATTGAAGAGTAGCATAGACCATGCACTTTTTGCATTGCATTGCACATCAGATCTAACTCCTTCCCACGTTCAGTAAAGAGATAATATGTTGCATTGCATTGCATTGCACAAACGAGCAAACTTATGTTATACAACATTGCATTGCTTTGCACAAACGATCTAACGTTGTGCATTGAAGAGTAACATACTCTATGCACTTCTTGCATTGCATTGCACACCAGAACTAACTCCTTCCCATGTTCATTAAAAGGATAACAAGTTGCATTGCATTGCAAAAACGATTTAACGCTGTGCACTGAAGAATAACATTTATGCACTTTTTGCATTGCACACCAGAACTAACTCCTTCAAATGTTTATTAAAGAGATAACATTTTGCATTGCATTGCAAAAACGATCTAACGCTGTGCATTGAAGAATAAAATATAGGCTAAATGCATGCATTGTATTGCATTGCACACCAGAACTAACTCCTTCCAATGTTTATTAAAGAGATAACATTTTGCATTGCATTGCACAAACGATCTAACGTTGTGCATTGAAGAGTAACATAGGACATGCACTTTTTGCATTGCATTGCACAATAGAACTAACTCCTTCAAATGTTTATTAAAGAGGTAACATTCTGCATTGCTTTGCACAATCGATCTAACGTTGTGCAATGAAGAATAATATAGGCTATGCAATTCTTGCATTGCATTGCACACCAGAACTAACTCATTCCCATTTTCTTTAAAGAGATAAGTTGCAATGTTGCTGCATTGCATTGCACAAACGAACTAACGTTGTGCAGTGAAGAGTAGCATAGACCATGCACTTTTTGCATTGCATTGCACACCAGATCTAACTCCTTCCCATGTTCAGTAAAGAGATAATATGTTGCATTGCATTGCACAAACGAGCAAACGTTGTGCATTGAAGAATGACATATAGGCTAAATGCATGCATTGTATTGCATTGCACACCCGAACTAACTCCTTCCCATGTTCATTAAATATGTCTTTAAACTTATGTTATGCAACATTGTATTGCATTGCACAAACGATCTAACGTTGTCTGAAGAATAACATTTATGCACTTTTTGCATTGCATTGCATTGCACACCAGAAATAACTCCTTCAAATGTTTATTAAAGAGATAACATTTTGCATTGCATTGCACAATCGATCTAACGTTGTGCATTGGAGTACAAAGACCATGCACTTTTTGCATTGCATTGCACACCAGAACTAACTCCTTCCCATGTTCAATAAAGAGATAACATGTTGCATTTCAGTGCACAAACGATCTAACGATTATCTCTTTAATAAACATTGCAACAATGCAATGGAATGCAAAACGTGTGCAATCTAACGTTGTGCATTGAAGAATAACAGATAGGTTATGCACTTTTTGCATTGCATTGCATTGCAATTACTAACTCCTTCCCATGTTCATTAAAGAGATAACATGTTGCATTGCACAAACGATCTAACGATTATCTCTTTAATAAACATTGCAACAATGCAATGCAATGCAAAACGTGCATAGCCTATATGTTATTATTCAATGCAGAACGTTAGATCGAATGTGCAATGCAATGCAACATTTATCTCTTTATTGAACATGGGAAGGAGTTAGTTATGATGTGCAATGCAATGCAATGCAAAAAGTGCATAACCTATATGTTACTCTTCAATGCACAATGTTAGATCGTTTGCGCAATGCAATGCAAAATGTTATCTCTATAATGAACATTTGAAGGAGTTAGTTCTAATGTGCAATGCAATGCAAAAAGTGCATAGCCTATATGTTATTCTTCAATGCACAACGATCTAACGATCGATTGTGCAATGCAATGCAACATGTTATCTCTTTAATGAACATGGGACGGAGTTAGATCTGGTGTGCAATGCAATGCAATGCCAAAAGTGCATACCCTAAATGTTATTCTTTAGTGCACAACGTTAGATCGTTTCTGCAATGCAATGCAATCCAATGCATCATTTTATCTCTTTAATGAACATGGGAAGGAGTTAGTTCTGATGTGCAATGCAATACAATACATGCATTTAGCATGTTATTCTTCAATGCACAACACTGATCGTCGACACAAACGATCGTTTGTGCAATGCAATGCATCATGTTATCTCTTTAATGAACATGGGAAGGAGTTAGATCTGGTGTGCAATGCAATGAAAAAAGTGCATAGTCTATGTTACTCTTCAATGCACAACGTTAGATCGTTTGTGCAAAGCAATGCAATGTTGAAAAACATATGTTATCTCTTTAATGAACATGGGAAGGAGTTAGTTCGGGTGTGCAATCCAATACAATGCATGCATTTAGCCTGTATGTTATTCTTCAATGCACAACATTGATCGTCGACACAAACGATCGTTTGTGCAATGCAATGCAAAATGTTATCTCTTTAATGAACATGGGAAGGAGTTAGTTATGGTGTCCAATGCAGGGATAGAACTGCATATGTTTTTCTTCAATGATGCACAACGATAGATCGTTTGTGCAATGCAACAACACATGTTATCTCATTAATGAACATGGGAAGGAGTTAGTTCTGGTGTGCAATGCAATGCGAAACGTGCATTATCTATATGTTTATTCTTCATTGCATTCTATCGTTGCCCAACGGAATGAGTTAATTGTGTCCATTGTAAAGCAACAGCTAGTGCAATGATTTTCCTTCACTGCACATTAACCTAACATTCAGTCAACTGATGTTAACTTTCTATAACATACTATTAGACTCCTGATGTTACGTCAGCCATACAGAAGTCCATATTTGACCAAAGTAACATATTTCTGGTCAAAGAGTCCTCGACTTCTATACATACTCATTGACTCCTGATGCTTCATAAGCCATATAGATATGCATACAGATATGGATATATATATGGTTTATGGCTTACCTTTTGAACTTATTTCTGGTCAGAGTGTCCAGAAAAAATTTCAAACTATATAAAGTTATAGAATCCTTCTGATGATAAATCATTGACCAAAGAGTTTTCAAAAGGATTTTGTCTACCATAAACGTATATAGACTCCTTCTGATGTTAAATCAGCCTTACAGAAGTCCAAATTTGACCCAAGGAATATTTTTTTGGCCAAAGATTCCTCGATCTTGGGCTTTCTATACATACTCATAGACTCCTTCTGATGCTTCATAAGCCATATAGATGTCCATATCTGACCTTTTGAACTTATTTGTGGTCAAAGTGACCTCAAAATTTTTCAAACTATATAAAGTTATATACTCCTTTTGATGATAAATCAGCTATTCAGAGGTCCCCTTTTGACCTCCTGAACATATTTCTGGCCAAAGAGTCCCTCGATCTTGGGCTTTCTATACATACTTTTTAAATACATACTTTTGTCTACAATCCTGACAAAAGTCCATATTTGACATACTGAATTTTTTTCTGGCCAAGGAATACTCGAAACTTGACCTTTCCATATATTCTCCTTGACTCTTTCTGATGTTCCTCAACCATACAGAAGTCCATTTTTGACCCAAGGAACATATTTCTGGCCAAAGAGTCTTCGATCTTGGGCTTTCTATACATACTCATAGACTCTTTCTGATTGCTTCATGAGCCTTATAGATGTCCATATCTGACCTTTTGAACTTATTTGTGGTCAAAGTGACCTCAAAATTTTTCAAACTATATAAAGTTATAGAATTCTTTTGATGATAAATCTGCTATTCAGAGGTCCCTTTTGACCTCCTGAACATATTTCTGGCCAAAGAGTCAAAATGATAAATTCGGACTCTTATTTCTGAATCATATTTCTGGCCAAAGAGTCCTAAAAGATTAATACAATACATTCAGACTGATATCTTCGGATGTTATATCCTCCTGACAAAAGTCCACATTGGACATACTAAATTTTTTTCTGGCCAAGGAGTATTCGAATCTTAGGCTTTCTATACATACTCCTTCTGATGCTTCATAAGCCATATAGATGCCCATATCTGACCTTTTGAACTTATTTGTGGTCAAAGTGTCCTCAAAATTTTTCAGACTATTTTTTACTGATATCTTCGTATGTTATATCCTCCTGACAAAAGTCCATATTTGACATACTGAATTTTTTTAACATCTGAAGATATCAATCTGAATGTATTGTATTAATCTTTTAGGACTCTTTGGCCAGAAATATGTTCAGGAGGTCAAAAGGGGACCTCTGAATAGCTGATTTATCATCAAAAGGATTCTATAACTTTATATAGTTTTAAAAATTTTGAGGACACTTTGACCACAAATAAGTTCAAAAGGTCAGACATGGACAAAAGTCTGGCTGATATAACATCATGATAAGTCTGTATAGTAGAAGAAATATGTATTGTAAGGTTCAAGGTCTCTGGCCAGAAATAGGTTCAAAAGGTAAGCCATAAGCCATATAGATATCCATATCTGTATGCTTATGAAGCATCAGGAGTCAATGAGTATGTATAGAAATCGAGGACTCTTTGGCCAGAAATATGTTACTTTGGTCAAATACGGACTTCTGTATGGCTGACGTAACATCAGGAGTCGAAGAGTATGTATAGAAAGTTAACATCAGTGACTGAATGTATAAGTAGGTTAATGTGCAGTGAAGGAAAATCATTGCACTAGCTGTTGCTTTACAATGGACACAATTAACTCATTCCGTTGGGCAACGATAGAATGCAATGAAGATTAAACATATAGATATTGCACTTTTCGCATTGCATTGCACACTAGATCTAATTCATTCCCATGTTCATTAAAGAGATAACATGTGTTGCATTTGTGCATCATTGAAGAAAAACATATAGACTATGCACTTCTATCCCTGCATTGCATACCAGAAGTAACTCCTTCACATGTTCATTAAAAAGATAACATTTTGCATTGCATTGCACAAACGATCTAACGTTTGAAGAATAACATTTACTGAAGAATAACATTTATGCCCTTTTTGCATTGCATTGCACACCAGAACTAACTCCTTCAAATGTTTATTAAAGAGATAACATTTTGCATTGCACAAACGATCTAACATTGTGTGCATTGAAGAATAATATAGGCTATGCAATTCTTGCATTACATTGCATACCCGAACTAACTCATTCCCATTTTCTTTAAAGAGATAAGTTGCAATGTTGTTGCATTGCATTGAACAAACGATCTAATATTGTGCATTGACGAGTAACATAGACCATGCACTTTTTGCATTGCATTGCATTGCACACTATATCTAACTCCTTCCCATGTTCAGTAAAGAGATAATATGTTGCATTGCATTGCACTGCAAAAACGATCTAACGCTGTGCACTGCAGAATAACATATAGGCTATGCACTTTTTGCATTGCATTCCATTGCACACCAGAACTAACTCCTTCCCATGTTCATTAAAGAGATAGCATGTTGCATTGCATTGCATTGCAGAAACGATCTAACTTTGTGCACTGAAGAATAATATTTAGGGTATGCACTTTTTGCATTGCATTGCACACCAGAACTAACTCCTTCAAATGTTTATCAAAGAGATAACATTTTGCATTGCATTTCACAAAAGATCTAACGTTGTGTGCATTGAAGAGTAACATAGGACATGCACTTTTTGCATTGCATTGCACATAAGAACTAATTACTTCAAATGTTTATTAAAGAGATAACATGTTGCATTGCATTGCATAGACATAGAGCACACTAAAGAGTGAACATGGGAAAGAGTTAGTTCTGGTGTGCAATTCAATGCAATGCAAAAAGTGCATGCTCTATGTTACTCTTCAATGCACAACGTTATATCGTTTGCGCAATGCAACGCAAAATGTTATCTCTTCAATGAACATTTGAAGGAGTTAGTTCTAATGTGCAATGCAATTCAAAAAGTGCATGGCCTATGTTATCTCTTTAATAAACATTTGAAGTAGTAAGATCTGGTGTGCACTGCAATGCAATGCCAAAAGTGCATACCCTTAAATGTTATTCTTCAGTGCACAACGTTAGATCGTTTCTGCAATGCAATTCAATGCAATGCAACATGTTATCTCTTTACTGAACATGGGAAGGAGTTAGTTTCAGTGTGCAATGCAATGCAATGCAAAAAGTGCATAAAGGTTATTCTTCAATGCACAACGTTAGATCGTTTCTGCAATGCAATGCAATGCAACATGTGTTATCTCTTTAGTGAACATGGGAAGGAGTTAGTTCTGGTGTGCAATGCAATATAATGCATGCATTTAACCTATTATGTTACTCTTCAATGCACAACATTGATCGTTGAGACAAACGATCGTTTTGTGCAATGCAATGCAAAATATTATCTCTTTAATGAACATGGGTAGGAGTTAGTTCTGATGTGCAATGCAATGCAAAAAGTGCATAAATGTTATTCTTCAGTGCACATCGTTAGATCGTTTGTGCAAAGCAATGCAATGTTGCATAACTTATGTTATCTCTTTAATGAACATGTGAAGGAGTTAGTTCAGGTGTGCAATGCAATACAATGCATGCATTTAGCCTGTATGTTATTCTTCAATGCACAACGTTAGATCGTTTGTGCAATGCAATGCAAAATATTGTCTCTTTAATGAACATGGGAATGAACATCAGCTGACTGAATGTATAAGTAGATTAATTAATGTGCAGTAAAGGAAAATCATTGCACTGGCTTTTGTTTTACAATGGACACAATTAACTCATTCCGTTGGACAACGATAGAATGCACTGAAGAATAAACATATAGATAAATAGATAATGCACTTTTCGCATTGCATTGCACACCAGAACTAACTCCTTCCCATGCTCATTAAAGAGATAACATTGATGTTGTTGCATTGCATTGCACAAACGATCTAACGTTGTCCACTGAACAATAACATATAGGCTATGCACTTCTTGGATTGCATTGCACTGCACACTACAACTAAGTAGTGACTAACTATACATCATTGACTCCTGATGCTTCATAAGCCATAATTATGTCATAATACATATATGGATATCTATATGGCTTATGGCTTACCTTTTGAACTTATTTCTGGTCAAAGTGTCCTCAAAATTTTTCAAACTATATAAAGTTATAGTCTCCTTCTAACGTTGTGCAATGAAGAGTAACATAGGCCATGCACTTTTTGCATTGCGTTGCATTGCACACCAGATCAAACTCCCTCCCATGTTCAGTAAAGAGATATGTTGCATTGCATTGCACAAACGATCTAACGTTGTGCATTGAAGAATAACATACAGGCTAAATGCATGCATTGTATTGCATTGCACACCAGAACTAACTCCTTTTTCATTAAAGAGATAACATGTTGCATTGCATTGCATTGCATTGCAGAAACGATCTAACGTTGTGCATTGAAGAATAACATTTATGCACTTTTTGCATTGCATTGCATTGCACACTGAAACTAACTCCTTCCCATGCTCAGTAAAGAGATAACATGTTGCATTGCATTGAATTGCATTGCATTGCAGAAACGATCTAACGTTGTGCACTGAAGAATAACATTTAGGGTATGCACTTTTGGCATTGCATTGCATTGCACACCAGATCTTACTTCTTCAAATGTTTATTAAAGAGATAACATAGGCCATGCACTTTTTGAATTGCATTGCACATTTGAACTAACTCCTTCAAATGGTAATTGAAGAGATAACATTTTGCATTGCATTGCAGAAACGATCTAATGTTGTGCACTGAATAATAACATTTATGCACTTTTTGCATTGCATTGCACACCAGAATTAACTCCTTCAAATGTTAGAAAAGTTAGTTATGGTGTGCAATGCAATGCAATGCAAAAAGTGAAGAGCCAATGTTACTCTTCAATGCAAAACGTTAGATCGTTTGAGCATAAAATATGTTATCTCGTTAATGAACATGGGAAGGAGTTAGTTCGGGTGTGCAATGCAAAATACAATGCATGCATTTAGCCTATATGTTATTCTTCAATGCACAACGTTAGATCGTTTGTGCAATGCAATGCAATGCAACATGTTATCCCTTTAATGTACATGGGAAGGAGTTAGTTCTGGAGTGCAATGCAATACAATGCATGCATTTAGCCTATATGTTATTCTTCAATGCACAACAATTAGATCTTTTGTGCAATCCAATGCAAATGTTATCTCTTTAATAAGCATTTGAAGAAATTAGTTCTGGTGTGCAATGCAATGCAATGCAAAAAGTGCATAAATGTTATTCTTCAGTGCACAATGTTAGATCGTTTGTGCAATACAATGCAATGCAACTTGTCATCCCATTTATGAACATGGGAAGGAGTTAGTTCTGGTGTGCAATGCAATGCAAAGCAAAAAGTGCATAGCCTATATTACTCTTCAATGCACAACGTTTGATCGTTTGTGCAAAACAATGAAATATTGCATAGCATATGTTATCTCTTTAATGAACATGGGGCGGAGTTAGTTCGGGTGTGCAATGCAATACAATGCATGCATTTAGCCTATATGTTATTCTTCAATACACAACGTTAAATCGTTTGTGCAATGCAAAGCAAAATGTTATCTCTTTAATTAATATTTGAAGGAGTTAGTTTTGGTGTGCAATGCAATGCAATGCAAAAAGTGCATAGAGGTTATTCTTTCGTGCACAGTGTTAGATCGTTTGTGCAAAGCAATGCAATGTTGCATAACATATGTTATCTCTTCAATGAACATGGGAACGAGTTAGTTCGGGTGTACAATGCAACACAATGTATGCCTATTTACAATGGCGGGTGTACAATGCAACACATTTAGCCTATATGTCTTTCTTCAATGCAAAACGTTAGATCGTTTGTGCAATGCAATGCAACAGGTTATCTCTTTAATAAACATTTGAAGGAGTTAGTTCTTGTGTGCAATGCAATGCAATGCAATACAAAAAATGCATGGCCTATGTTACTCTTCAAGGCACAACGTTAGATCGTTTGTGCAATGCAATACAACATCATTGCACCTTATCTCTTTAAAGAAAATGGGAATGATTTAGTTCTGGTGTGCAATGCAATGCAAGAATTGCATAGCCTATATTATTCTTCAATGCACAAAGTTAGATCGTTTGTGCAATGCAAAATGTTATCTCTTTAATAAACATTTGAAGGAGTTAGTTCTGGTGTGCAATCCAATACAATGCAAAAAGTGCATATAAATATTCTTCAGTGCACAACGTTAGATCGTTTCTGCAAAACAATGAAATGTTGCATAACATATGTTATATCTTTTATGAACATGAGAAGGTGTTAGTGTGCAATGCAACTAACATTGCATTGGTGTGCAATGCAATACAATGCATGCATTTAGTCTATATGTTATTCTTCAATGCACAACGTTAGATCGTTTGTGCAATGCAATGCAAAATGTAATCTCTTTAATAAACATTTGAAGGAGTTAGTTCTGGTGTGCAATGCAATGCAATGCAAAAAGAGCATAAATGTTATTCTTTAGTGCACAGCGTTAGATCGTTTGTGCAAAGCAATGCAATGTTGCATAAAATATGTTATCTCTTTACTGAACATGGGAAGGAGTTAGATCGTTTGTGCACTGCAATGCCACAACATTGCAACTTATCTCTTTAAAGAAAATGGGAATGAGTTAGTTCTTGTGTGCAATGCAATGCAAGAATTGCACAGCCTATATTATTCTTCAATGCACAACGTTAGATCGTTTATGCAATGCAATGCAAAATGTTATCTCTTTAATAAACATTTGAAGGAGATAGTTCTGGTGTGCAATGCAATGCATAAAGTGCATAGCCTGTATGTTATTCTTCAATGCACAACGTAAGATCGTTTGTGCAATGCAATGCAGCAACACTTGTTATCTCTTTAATGAACATGGGAATGAATTAGATACTGTGCAATCCAAGAAGTGCATAGCCTATATGTTATTGTTCAGTGGACAACGTTAGATCCTTTGTGCAATGCAATGCAACAATATAAATGTTATATCTTTAATGAACATGGGAAGGAGCTAGTTCTGGTGTGCAATGCAATCCGAAAAGTGCTTTATCTATATGTTTATTCTTCAGTGCATTCTATCGTTGCCCAACGGAATGAGTTAATTGTGTCCATTGTAAAGCAACAGCTAGGGCAATGATTTTCCTTCACTGCACATTAACCTACTTATACATTCAGTCAACTGATGTTAACTTTCTATACATATTCATCGAGTCCTGATGTACGTAAGTACATATTTTACCAAAGTAACATATTTCTGGCCAAACAGTCCTCCATTTCTATACAAACGCATTAACTCCCGATGCTTCATAAGCCAATATAGATATCCATGCCTTACGGCTTACCTTTTGAAATTATATCTGCTCAAAGTGTCCTCAAAATGTATCAAACTATGTAAAGTTATAGTCTCCTTCTGATGATAAATCAGCTATACAGAGGTCCCCTTTTGACCTCCTGAACATATTTCTGGCCAAAGAGTCCTCGATCTTGGGCTTTCTATATATATTCATAGACTCCTTCTGCTGCATCTTAAGTCATATAGATGTCCATATCTGACCTTTTGAACTTATTTGTGGTCAAAGTGTCCTCAAAATGTTTCAAACTATATAAAGTTATAAAATCCTTTTGATGATAAATCAGCTATTCAGAGGTTTTGACCTCCTGAACATATTTCTGGCCAAAGAGTCCTCGATCTTGGGCTTTCTATATATACTCATAGACTCCCTCTGATGCTTCAAAAGCCATATAGATGTCCATATCTGACCTTTTGAACTTATTTGTGGTCAAAGTGTCCTCAAAATATTTCAAACTATATAAAGTTATAAAATCCTTTTGATGATAAATCAGCTATTCAGAGGTTTTGACCTCCTGAACATATTTCTGGCCAAAGAGTCCTCGATCTTAGGCTTTCTATACATACTCATACACTCCTTCTGATGCTTCATAAGCCATATAGATGTCCATATCTGACCTTTTGAACTTATTTGTGGTCAAAGTGTCCTCAAAATTTTTCAAACTATATAAAGTTATAGACTCCTTTTGCTATTCAGAGGTCCCCTTTTGACCTCCTGAACATATTTCTCGCCAAAGAGTCCTCGATCTTGGGCTTCCTATATATACTCATAGACTCCCTCTGATGCTTCAAAAGCCATATAGATGTCTTGGGCTTTCTATACATACTCATAGACTCCTTCTGATGCTTCATAAGCCATATATATATGTCCATATCTGACCTTTTGAACTTATTTGAGGTCAAAGTGTCCTCAAAATTTTTCAAACTATATAAAGTTATAGAATTCTTTTGATGATAAATCAGCTATACATGGGTCCCCTTTTGACCTCCTGAACATATTTCTGGCCAAAGAGTCCTCGATCTTGGGCTTTCTATACATACTCATAGACTCCTTCTGATGCTTCATAAGCCATATAGATGTCTATATCTGACCTTTTGAACTTATTTGTGGTCAAAGTGTCCTCAAAATTTTTCAAACTATATAAAGTTATAGACTCCTTTTGCTATTCAGAGGTCCCCTTTTGACCTCCTCGATTTAGAGTCCTCGATCTTGGGCTTTCTATACATACTCATAGACTCCTTCTGATGTTTCATAAGCCATATAGATGTCCATATCTGACCTTTTGAACTTATTTGTGGTCAAAGTGTCCTCAAAATTTTTCTAATTATATAAAGTTATAGACTCCTTTTGCTATTCAGAGGTCCCCTTTTGACCTCCTGAACATATTTCTGGCCAAAGAGTCCTCGATATTGGGCTTTCTATACATACTCATAGACTCCTTCTGATGCTTCATAAGCCATATAGATTTCCATATCTGACCTTTTGAACTTATTTGTGGTCAAAGTGTCCTCAAAATTTTTCAAACTATATAAAGTTATAGAATTCTTTTGATGATAAATCAGTTATTCAGAGGTCCCCTTTTGACCTCCTGAACATATTTCTCACCAAAGAGTCCTCGATCTTGGGCTTCCTATATATACTCATAGACTCCCTCTGATGCTTCAAAAGCCATATAGATGTCTTGGGCTTTCTATACATACTCATAGACTCCTTCTGATGCTTCATAAGCCATATATATATGTCCATATCTGACCTTTTGAACTTATTTGAGGTCAAAGTGTCCTCAAAATTTTTCAAACTATATAAAGTTATAGAATCCTTTTGATGATAAATCAGCTTTTTAGAGGTTTTGACCTCTTGAACATATTTCTGGCCAAAGAGTCCTCGATATTGGGCTTTCTATACATACTCATAGACTCCTTCTGATGCATCATTAGCCATGTAGATTTCCATATCTGACCTTTTGAACTTATTTGTGGTCAAAGTGTCCTCAAAACTTTTCAAACTATATAAAGTTATAGACTCCTTTTGCTATTCAGAGGTCCCCTTTTGACCTCCTGAACATATTTCTGGCCAAAGAGTCATCGATATTGGGCTTTCTATACATACTCATAGACTCCCTCTGATGCTTCAAAAGCCATATAGATGTCTTGGGCTTTCTATACATACTCATAGACTCCTTCTGATGCATCTTAAGCCATATAGATGTCCATATCTGACCTTTTGAACTTATTTGTGGTCAAAGTGTCCTCAAAATTTTTCAAACCATATAAAGTTATAGACTCCTTTTGCTATTCAGAGGTCCCCTTTTGACCTCCTGAAAATATTTCTGGCCAAAGAGTCCTCGATCTTGGGCTTTCTATACATACTCATAGACTCCTTCTGATGCTTCATAAGCCATATATATATGTCCATATCTGACCTTTTGAACTTATTTGTGGTCAAAGTGTCCTCAAAATTTTTGAAACTATATAAAGTTATAGACTCCTTTTGCTATTCAGAGGTCCCCTTTTGACCTCTTGAACATATTTCTGGCCAAAGAGTCCTCGATATTGGGCTTTCTATACATACTCATAGACTCCTTCTGATGCATCATTAGCCATGTAGATTTCCATATCTGACCTTTTGAACTTATTTGTGGTCAAAGTGTCCTCAAAATTTTTCAAACTATATAAAGTTATAGACTCCTTTTGCTATTCAGAGGTCCCCTTTTGACCTCCTGAACATATTTCTGGCCAAAGAGTCCTCGATATTGGGCTTTCTATACATACTTATAGACTCCCTCTGATGCTTCAAAAGCCATATAGATGTCTTGGGCTTTCTATACATACTCATAGACTCCTTCTGATGCATCATATGCCATATAGATGTCCATATCTGACCTTTTGAACTTATTTGTGGTCAAAGTGTCCTCAAAATTTTTGAAACTATTTAAAGTTATAAAATTCTTTTGATGATAAATCAGCTATTCAGAGATCCCCTTTTGACCTCCTGTACATATTTCTGGCCAAAGAGTCCTCAATCTTGGGCTTTCTATACATACATACACTCCTTCTGATGCTTCATAAGCCATATAGATGTCCATATCTGACCTTTTGAACTTATTTGTGGTCAAAGTGTCCTCAAAATTTTTCAAACTATGTAAAGTTATAGACTCCTTTTGCTATTCAGAGGTCCCCTTTTGACCTCCTCGATTTAGAGTCCTCAATCTTGGGCTTTCTATACATAATCATAGACTCCTTCTGATGCATCATATGCCATATAGATGTCCATATCTGATCTTTTGAACTTATTTGTGGTACAAGAGTCCACGAAATTTTTGAAACTATATAAAGTTATAGACTCTTTCTGATGATAAATCAGCTATTCAGAGGTCCCCTTTTGACCTACTGGACATATTTCTGGCCAAAGAGTCCTCGATCTTGGGCTTTCTATACATACTCATAGACTCCTTCTGATGCTTCATAAGCCATATAGATTTCCATATCTGACCTTTTGAACTTATTTGTGGTCAAAGTGTCCTCAAAATTTTTCAAACTATATAAAGTTATAGAATTCTTTTGATGATAAATCAGCTATTCAGAGGTCCCCTTTTGACCTCCTGAACATATTTCTCACCAAAGAGTCCTCGATCTTGGGCTTCCTATATATACTCATAGACTCCCTCTGATGCTTCAAAAGCCATATAGATGTCTTGGGCTTTCTATACATACTCATAGACTCCTTCTGATGCTTCATAAGCCATATATATATGTCCATATCTGACCTTTTGAACTTATTTGAGGTCAAAGTGTCCTCAAAATTTTTCAAACTATATAAAGTTATAGAATCCTTTTGATGATAAATCAGCTTTTTAGAGGTTTTGACCTCTTGAACATATTTCTGGCCAAAGAGTCCTCGATATTGGGCTTTCTATACATACTCATAGACTCCTTCTGATGCATCATTAGCCATGTAGATTTCCATATCTGACCTTTTGAACTTATTTGTGGTCAAAGTGTCCTCAAAACTTTTCAAACTATATAAAGTAATAGACTCCTTTTGCTATTCAGAGGTCCCCTTTTGACCTCCTGAACATATTTCTGGCCAAAGAGTCCTCGATATTGGGCTTTCTATACATACTCATAGACTCCCTCTGATGCTTCAAAAGCCATATAGATGTCTTGGGCTTTCTATACATACTCATAGACTCCTTCTGATGCATCTTAAGCCATATAGATGTCCATATCTGACCTTTTGAACTTATTTGTGGTCAAAGTGTCCTCAAAATTTTTCAAACCATATAAAGTTATAGACTCCTTTTGCTATTCAGAGGTCCCCTTTTGACCTCCTGAACATATTTCTGGCCAAAGAGTCCTCGATCTTGGGCTTTCTATACATACTCATAGACTCCTTCTGATGCTTCATAAGCCATATATATATGTCCATATCTGACCTTTTGAACTTATTTGTGGTCAAAGTGTCCTCAAAATTTTTGAAACTATATAAAGTTATAGACTCCTTTTGCTATTCAGAGGTCCCCTTTTGACCTCTTGAACATATTTCTGGCCAAAGAGTCCTCGATATTGGGCTTTCTATACATACTCATAGACTCCTTCTGATGCATCATTAGCCATGTAGATTTCCATATCTGACCTTTTGAACTTATTTGTGGTCAAAGTGTCCTCAAAATTTTTCAAACTATATAAAGTTATAGACTCCTTTTGCTATTCAGAGGTCCCCTTTTGACCTCCTGAACATATTTCTGGCCAAAGAGTCCTCGATATTGGGCTTTCTATACATACTTATAGACTCCCTCTGATGCTTCAAAAGCCATATAGATGTCTTGGGCTTTCTATACATACTCATAGACTCCTTCTGATGCATCATATGCCATATAGATGTCCATATCTGACCCTTTGAACTTATTTGTGGTCAAAGTGTCCTCAAAATTTTTCAAACTATATAAAGTTATAAAATTCTTTTGATGATAAATCAGCTATTCAGAGATCCCCTTTTGACCTCCTGAACATATTTCTTTCCAAAGAGTCCTCAATCTTGGGCTTTCTATACATACATACACTCCTTCTGATGCTTCATAAGCCATATAGATGTCCATATCTTACCTTTTGAACTTATTTGTGGTCAAAGTGTCCTCAAAATTTTTCAAACTATATAAAGTTATAGACTCCTTTTGCTATTCAGAGGTCCCCTTTTGACCTCCTCGATTTAGAGTCCTCAATCTTGGGCTTTCTATACATAATCATAGACTCCTTCTGATGCATCATATGCCATATAGATGTCCATATCTGATCTTTTGAACTTATTTTTGGTACAAGAGTCCACGAAATTTTTCAAACTATATAAAGTTATAGACTCTTTCTGATGATAAATCAGCTATTCAGAGGTCCCCTTTTGACCTACTGGACATATTTCTGGCCAAAGAGTCCTCGATCTTGGGCTTTCTATACATACTCATAGACTCCTTCTGATGCTTCATAAGCCATATAGATTTCCATATCTGACCTTTTGAACTTATTTGTGGTCAAAGTGTCCTCAAAATTTTTCAAACTATATAAAGTTATAGAATTCTTTTGATGATAAATCAGCTATTCAGAGGTCCCCTTTTGACCTCCTGAACATATTTCTCACCAAAGAGTCCTCGATCTTGGGCTTCCTATATATACTCATAGACTCCCTCTGATGCTTCAAAAGCCATATAGATGTCTTGGGCTTTCTATACATACTCATAGACTCCTTCTGATGCTTCATAAGCCATATATATATGTCCATATCTGACCTTTTGAACTTATTTGAGGTCAAAGTGTCCTCAAAATTTTTCAAACTATATAAAGTTATAGAATCCTTTTGATGATAAATCAGCTTTTTAGAGGTTTTGACCTCTTGAACATATTTCTGGCCAAAGAGTCCTCGATATTGGGCTTTCTATACATACTCATAGACTCCTTCTGATGCATCATTAGCCATGTAGATTTCCATATCTGACCTTTTGAACTTATTTGTGGTCAAAGTGTCCTCAAAACTTTTCAAACTATATAAAGTTATAGAATCCTTTTGATGATAAATCAGCTTTTTAGAGGTCCCCTTTTGACCTACTGGACATATTTCTGGCCAAAGAGTCCTCGATCTTGGGCTTTCTATACATACTCATAGACTCCTTCTGATGCTTCATAAGCCATATAGATGTCCATATCTGACCTTTTGAACTTATTTGTGGTCAAAGTGTCCTCAAAATTTTTCAAACTATATAAAGTTATAGAATTGTTTTTATGATAAATCAGCTATTCAGAGGTCCCCTTTTGACCTCCTGAATATATTTCTGGCCAAAGAGTCCTCGATCTTGGGCTTTCTATACATACTCATAGACTCCATCTGATGCTTCAAGCCATATAGATGTCCATATCTGACCTTTTGAACTTATTTGTGGTCAAAGTGTCCTCAAAATTTTTCAACTATATAAAGTTATAGACTCCTTTTGATGATAAATCAGCTATTCAGAGGTCCCCTTTTGACCTCCTGAACATATTTCTGGCCAAAGAGTCCTCGATCTTGGGCTTGCTATATGTACTCGTAGACTCCCTCTGATGCTTCAAAAGCCATATAGATGTCCATATCTGACCTTTTGAACTTATTTCTGGTCAAAGGGTCCTCAAAAGTTTTCAAACTATATAAAGTTATTGATTCTTTCTGATGATAAATCAGCAATTCAGAGGTCCCCTTGTGACCTACTGAACATATTTCTGGCCAAAGAGTCCTAAAAGATTAATACTGATATCTTCAGACTGATATCTTCGGATTCTATATCCTCCTGACATAAGTCCATATTTGACATACTGATTTTTTTTCTGGCCAAGGAGTATTCGAAACTTGGGATTTCTATACATAATCCTTCTGATGCTTCATAAGCCATATATATGTCCATATCTGACCTTTTGAACTTATTTGTGGTCAAAGTGTCCTCAAAATTTTTCAAACTATATAAAGTTATAGACTCCTTTTGATGATAAATCAGCTATACATGGGTCCCCTATTGAACTGCTGAACATATTTCTGGCCAAAGAGTCCTCGATCTTGGGCTTTATATATACTCATGGACACCCTCTGATGCTTCAAAACCCATATAGATGTCCATATCTGATCATTTGAACTTATTTCTGGTCAAGGGTCCTCAACATTTTTCAAGCTATATAAAGTTATAGACTCTTTCTGATGATAAATCAGCTATTCAGAGGTCCCCTTTTGACCTACTGGACATATTTCTGGCCAAAGAGTCCTAAAAGATTAATACAATACATTCAGACTGATATCTTCGGATGTTATATCCTCCTGACAAAAGTCCATTTGACATACTGAATTTTTTTCTGGCCAAGGAGTATTCGAAACATGGGCTTTCTATACATACTCGTTGACTCTTTCTGATGTTAGGTCAACCAGACAGAAGTCCATTTTTGACCCAAGGAATATATTTCTGGCCAAAGAGTCCTCGATCTTGGGCTTTCTATACATACTCATAGACTCCTTTTGTTGCTTCATAAGCCATATATATGTCCATATCTGACCTTTTGAACTTATTTGTAGTCAAAGTGTCCTCAATATTTTTCAAACTATATAAAGTTATAGAATTGTTTTTATGATAAATCAGCTATTCAGAGGTCCCTTTTTGACCTCCTGAATATATTTCTGGCCAAAGAGTCCTCGATCTTGGGCTTTCTATACATACTCATAGACTCCTTCTGATGCTTCATTAGCCATATAGATATCCATATCTGACCTTTTGAACTTATTTCTGGTCAAAGTGTCCTAAAAATTTTTCAAATTATATAAAGTTATAGAATCCTTTTGATGATAAATCAGCTATTCAGAGGTGCCCTTTTGACCTCCTGAACATATTTCTGGACAAAGAGTCCTCGATCTTGGGCTTTCTATACATACTCATAGACTCCTTCTGATGCTTCATAAGCCATATATGTGTCCATATCTGAACTTTTGAACTTATTTGTGGTCAAAGTGTCCTCAAAATTTTTCAAACTATATAAAGTTATAGACTCCTTTTGCTATTCAGAGGTCCCCTTTTGACCTCCTGAACATCTTTCTGGCCAAAGAGTCCTCGATATTGGGCTTTCTATACATACTCATAGACTCCTTCTGATGCTTCATAAGGTATATAGATGTCCATATCTGACCTTTTGAACTTATTTGTGGTCAAAGTGTTCTCAAAATTTTTCAAACTATATAAAGTTATAGAATTCTTTTGATGATAAATCAGCTATTCAGAGGTCCCCTTTTGACCTCCTGAACATATTTCTCGCCAAAGAGTCCTCGATCTTGGGCTTTCTATATATACTCATAGACTCCCTCTGATGCTTCAAAAGCCATATAGATGTCCATATCTGACCTTTTGAACTTATTTCTGGTCAAAGGGTCCTCAAAAGTTTTCAAACTATATAAAGTTATTGATTCTTTCTGATGATAAATCAGTTATTCTGAGGTCCCCTTGTGACCTACTGAACATATTTCTGGCCAAAGAGTCCTAAAAGATTAATACTGATATCTTCAGACTGATATCTTCGGATTCTATATCCTCCTGACATAAGTCCATATTTGACATACTGATTTTTTTTCTGGCCAAGGAGTATTCGAAACTTGGGTTTTCTATACATAATCCTTCTGATGCTTCATAAGCCATATATATGTCCATATCTGACCTTTTGAACTTATTTGTGGTCAAAGTGTCTGTCAGAAATGTATTTTCTTTATCTCAGCTTTGTCCATGCAATAGCTTTATTCATAAATATGTTTTGTCCAGAGCATAAGTTTTGTCCAGAGAACAAAAGGCCCTGTGCTGTACAGTAAGAAAGCCTTGCTTGCACATTCCTTTGTATGTATGTAAGGCACATCTGTTTCACATTAATAAGGACCCTCAGATTTCGAGGGAGTTAGGGTCTTGTTCTTTTCCATGTATTGTATGTGAGAAAAGCTTATTAGAGCTTCAGGACCGCAAGGCTCCGAAGGCAAATGTCCCGGATGTATACCTTTTATGGTTATGTTATACAACAGTATATATGATACCTATGATATCATGGATGATTTTATTGGTTAAGATTGTGATACTCCCTATACATTTTCAGTATATATTCTTTGTTCAGAATACTGGAAGTTTTAAGCTATTTTTCTGAGCTTCCCGGCGCTGGTTTCTTTCTTTTGTTTTATTCATTCACTACCAAATAAAGGACGGAAAGAAAAGGCACTTCGTGTTGGATTTCTTTATAGTCTAACAGTATCCTCAAAATTTTTCAAACTATATAAAGTTATAGACTCCTTTTGATGATAAATCAGCTATACATGGGTCCCCTATTGAACTGCTGAACATATTTCTGGCCAAAGAGTCCTCGATCTTGGGCTTTCGATATATACTCATGGACACCCTCTGATGCTTCAAACCCCATATAGATGTCCATATCTGATCATTTGAACTTATTTCTGGTCAAGGGTCCTCAAAATTTTTCAAACTATATAAAGTTATAGACTCTTTCTGATGATAAATCAGCTATTCAGAGGTCCCCTTTTGACCTACTGGACATATTTCTGGCCAAAGAGTCCTAAAAGATTAATACAATACATTCAGACTGATATCTTCGGATGTTATATCCTCCTGACAAAAGTCCATTTGACATACTGAATTTTTTTCTGGCCAAGGAGTATTCGAAACTTGGGCTTTCTATACATACTCGTTGACTCTTTCTGATGTTAGGTCAACCAGACAGAAGTCCATTTTTGACCCAAGGAATATATTTCTGGCCAAAGAGTCCTCGATCTTGGGCTTTCTATACATACTCATAGACTCCTTCTGTTGCTTCATAAGCCATATATATGTCCATATCTGACCTAGTGAACTTATTTGTAGTCAAAGTGTCCTCAAAATTTTTCAAACTATATAAAGTTATAGAATCCTTTTGATGATAAATCAGCTATTCAGAGGTCCCCTTTTGACCTCCTGAACATATTTCTGGACAAAGAGTCCTCGATCTTGGGTTTTCTATACATACTCATAGACTCCCTCTGATGCATCATATGCCATATAGATGTCCATATCTGATCTTTTGAACTTATTTATGGTCAACGTGTCCTCAAAATTTTTCAAACTATATAAAGTTATAGAATCCTTTTGATGATAAATCAGCTATTCAGAGGTCCCCTTTTGACCTCCTGAACATATTTCTGGCCAAAGAGTCCTCGATCTTGGGCTTTCTATACATACTGATAGACTCCTTCTGATGCTTCATAAGCCATATAGATGTCCATATCTGACCTTTTGAACTTATTTGTGGTCAAAGTGTCCTCAAAAATTTTCAAACTATATAAAGTTATAGAATTCTTTTGATGATAATCAGCTATTCAGAGGTCCCCTTTTGACCTCCTGAACATATTTCTCGCCAAAGAGTCCTCGATCTTGGGCTTCCTATATATACTCATAGACTCCCTCTGATGCTTCAAAAGCCATATAGATGTCTTGGGCTTTCTATACATACTCATAGACTCCTTCTGATGCTTCATAAGCCATATATATGTGTCCATATCTGACCTTTTGAACTTATTTGTGGTCAAAGTGTCCTCAAAATTTTTCAAACTATATAAAGTTATAGACTCCTTTTGCTATTCAGAGGTCCCCTTTTGACCTCCTGAACATATTTCTGGCCAAAGAGTCCTCGATATTGGGCTTTCTATACATACTCATAGACTCCTTCTGATGCTTCATAAGCCATATAGATGTCCATATCTGACCTTTTGAACTTATTTGTGGTCAATGTGTCCTCAAAATTTTTCAAACTATATAAAGTTATAGAATTCTTTTGATGATAAATCAGCTATTCAGAGGTCCCCTTTTGACCTCCTGAACATATTTCTCGCCAAAGAGTCCTCGATCTTGGGCTTTCTATATATACTCATAGACTCCCTCTGATGCTTCAAAAGCCATATAGATGTCTTGGGCTTTCTATACATACTCATAGACTCCTTCTGATGCTTCATAAGCCATATATATATGTCCATATCTGACCTTTTGAACTTATTTGTGGTCAAAGTGTCTTCAAAATTTTTCAAACTATATAAAGTTATCGAATCCTTTTGATGATAAATCAGCTATTCAGAGGTTTTGACCTCCTGAACATATTTTTGGCCAAAGAGTCCTCGATCTTGGGCTTTCTATATATTCTCATAGACTCCCTCTGACGCTTCAAAAGACATCTATATGGCTTTCATAAGCATCATATGGCCTTCTGATGCTTCATAAGCCATATAGATGTCCATATCTGACCTTTTGATCTTATTTGTGGTCAAAGTGTCCTCAAAATGTTTCAAACTATATAAAGTTATAGACTCCTTTTGATGATAAATCAGCTATACATGGGTCCCCTTTTGAACTCCTGAACATATTTCTGGCCAAAGAGTCCTCGATCTTGGGCTTTCTATATATACTCATAGACTCCCTCTGATGCTTCAAAACCCATATAGATTTCCATATCTGATCATTTGAACTTATTTCTGGTCAAGGGTCCTCAAAATTTTTCAAACTATATAAAGTTATAGACTCTTTCTGATGATAAATCAGCTATTCAGAGGTCCCCAAGGAGTATTCGAAACTTGGTCTTTCTATACATACTCCTTCTGATGCTTCAAAAGCATTATATATGTCCATATCTGACCTTTTGAACTTATTTGTGGTCAAAGTGTCCTCAAAATTTTTCAAACTATATAAAGTTATAGAATCCTTTTGATGATAAATCAACTATTCAGAGGTTTTGACCTCCTGAACATATTTCTGGCCAAAGAGTCCTCGATCTTGGGCTTTCTATGCATACTCATAGACTCCTTCTGATGCATCATAAGCCATATAGATGTCAATATCTGACCTTTTGAACTTATTTGTGGTCAAAGTGTCCTCAAAATTTTTCAAACTATATAAAGTTATAGATTCTTTCGATGATAAATCAGCTATTCAGAGGTCCCTTTTTGACCTCCTGAACATATTTCTGGCCAAAGAGTCCTCGATATTGGGCTTTCTATACATACTCATAGACTCCTTCTGATGCATCACAAGCCATATAGATGTCCATATCTGACCTTTTGAACTTATTTGTGGTCAAAGTGTCCTCAAAATTTTTCACACTATATAAAGTTATAGAATCCTTTTGATTATAAATCAGCTATTCAGACGTCCCCTTTTGACGTCCTGAACATATTTCTGGCCAAAGAGTCCTCGATCTTGGGCTTTCTATACATACTCATAGACTCCTTCTGATGCTTCATAAGCCATATAGATGTCCATATCTGACTTTTTGAACTTATTTGTGGTCAAAGTGTCGTCAAAATTTTTCAAAAAGAATTCTATAACTTTATATAGTTTAAAACATTTTGAGGACCCTTTGACCACAAATAAGTTCAAAAGGTCAGATATGGCTTATGAAGCATCAGAAGGAGTATGTATAGAAAGGCCAAGTTTCGAATACTCCTTGGCCAGAAAAAAATTCAGTATGTCAAATATGGACTTTTGTCAGGAGGATATAACATCCGAAGATATCAGTCTGAATGTATTGTATTAATCTTTTAGGACTCTTTGGCCAGAAATATGTTCAGTAGGTCAAAAGGGGACCTCTGAATAGCTGATTTATCATCAGAAAGAGTCTATAACTTTATATAGTTTGAAAATTTTTGAGGACACTTTGACCACAAATAAGTTCAAAAGGTCAAATATGGACATATATATGGCTTATGAAGCATCAGAAGGAGTCTATGAGTACGTATAGAAAGCCCAAGATCGAGGACTCTTTGGCCAGAAATATGTTCAGGAGGTTAAAAGGGGACCTCTGAATAGCTGATTTATCATCAAAAGAATTCTATAACTTTATATAGTTTGAAAATTTTTGAGGACACTTTGACCACAAATAAGTTCAAAAGGTCAGATATGGATATATATGGCTTATGAAGCATCAGAAGGAGTCTATGAGTATGTATAGAAAGCCCAAGATCAAGGACTCTTTGGCCAGAAATATATTCCTTGGGTCAAAAATGGACTTCTGTATGGTTGATGTCAGAAAGAGTCAACGAGTATGTATTGAAGGCCCAAGTTTCGAATTCTCCTTGGCCAGAAAAAAATTCATTATGTCAAATGGACTTTTGTCAGGAGGATATAACATCCAAAGATATCAGTCTGAATGTATTGTATTAATCTTTTAGGACTCTTTGGCCAGAAATATGTTCAGTAGGTCAAAAGGGGACCTCTGAATAGCTGATTTATAATCAGAAAGAGTCTATAACTTTATATAGTTTGAAAAATTTTAAGAACACTTTGAACACAAATAAGTTCCAAAGGTCAGATATGGACATCTATATGGGTTTTGAAGCATTAGACGGAGTCTATGAGTATATATAGAAAGCCCAAGATCGAGGACTCTTTGGCCAGAAATATGTTCAAGATGTCAAAACCTCTAAAAAGCTGATTTATCATCAAAAGGATTCTATAACTTTATATAGTTTGAAAAATTTTGAGGACACTTTGACCACAAATAAGTTCAAAAGATCAGATATGGACATCTATATGGCATATGATGTATCAGAAGGAGTCTATGAGCATGTATAGAAAGCCCAAGATCGAGGACTCTTTGGCCAGAAATATGTTCAAGAGGTCAAAACCTCTAAAAAGCTGATTTATCATCAAAAGGATTCTATAACTTTATATAGTTTGAAAAATTTTGAGGACACTTTGACCACAAATAAGTTCAAAAGGTCAGATATGGACATCTATATGGCTTATGAAGCATCAGAAGAAGTCTATGAGTATGTATAGAAAGCCCAAGATCGAGGACTCTTTGGCCAGAAATATGTTCAGGAGGTCAAAAGGGGACCTCTGAATAGCTGATTTATCATCAAAAGAATTCAATAACTTTATATAGTTTGAAAAATTTTGAGGACACTTTGACCACAAATAAGTTCAAAGGGTCAGATATGGACATATATATATGGCTTATAAGGCATCAGAAGGAGTCTATGAGTATGTATAGAAAGCCCAAGATCGAGTACTCTTTGGCCAGAAATATGTTCAGGAGGTCAAAACCTCTGAATAGCTGATTTATCATCAAAAGGATTCGATAACTTGATATAGTTTGAAAAATTTTGAGGACACTTTGGCCACAAATAAGTTCAAAAGGTCAGATATGGACATATATATATGGCTTATGAAGCATCAGAAGGAGTCTATGAGTATGTATAAAAAGCCCAAGACATCTATATGGCTTATGAAGCATCAGAAGGAGTCTATGAGTATGTATAGAAAGCCCAATATCGAGGACTCTTTGGCCAGAAATATGTTCAGGAGGTCAAAAGGGGACCTCTGAATAGCAAAAGGAGTCTATAACTTTATATAGTTTGAAAAATTTTGAGGACACTTTGACCACAAATAAGTTCAAAAGGTCAGATATGGACATCAATATGGCTTATGAAGCATCAGATGGAGTCTTTGAGTATGTATAGAAAGCCCAAGATCGAGGACTCTTTGGCCAGAAATATGTTCAGGAGGTCAAAAAGGGACCTCTGAATAGCTGATTTATCATCAAAAGAATTCAATAACTTTATATAGTTTGAAAAATTTTGAGGACACTTTGACCACAAATAAGTTCAAAAGGTCAGATATGGACATATGGCTTATTAAGCATCAGAACGAGTCTATGAGTATGTATAGAAAGCCCAATATCGAGGACTCTTTGGCCAGAAATATGTTCAGGAGGTCAAAAGGGGACCTCTGAATAGCAAAAGGAGTCTATAACTTTATATAGTTTGAAAAATTTTGAGGACACTTTGACCACAAATAAGTTCAAAAGGTCAGATATGGACATCTATATGGCTTAAGATTCATCAGAAGGAGTCTATGAGTATGTATAGAAAGCCAAAGATCGAGGACTCTTTGGCCAGAAATATGTTCAAGATGTCAAAACCTCTAAAAAGCTGATTTATCATCAAAAGGATTCTATAACTTTATATAGTTTGAAAAATTTTGAGGACACTTTGACCACAAATAAGTTCAAAAGGTCAGATATGGACATCTATATGGCTTAAGATTCATCAGAAGGAGTCTATGAGTATGTATAGAAAGCCAAAGATCGAGGACTCTTTGGCCAGAAATATGTTCAAGATGTCAAAACCTCTAAAAAGCTGATTTATCATCAAAAGAATTCTATAACTTTATATAGTTTGAAAAATTTTGAGGACACTTTGACCACAAATAAGTTCAAAAGATCAGATATGGACATCTATATGGCATATGATGCATCAGAAGGAGTCTATGAGCATGTATAGAAAGCCCAAGATCGAGGACTCTTTGGCCAAAAATATGTTCAAGAGGTCAAAACCTCTAAAAAGCTGATTTATCATCAAAAGGATTCTATAACTTTATATAGTTTGAAAAATTTTGAGGACACTTTGACTACAAATAAGTTCAAAAGGTCAGATATGGACATCTATATGGCTTATGAAGCATCAGAAGGAGTCTATGAGTATGTATAGAAAGCCCATGATCTAGGACTCTTTGGCCAGAAATATGTTCAGGAGGTCAAAAGGGGACCTCTGAATAGCTGATTTATCATCAAAAGAATTCTATAACTTTATATAGCTTGAAAAATTTTGAGGACACTTTGACTACAAATAAGTTCAAAAGGTCAGATATGGACATCTATATGGCTTATGAAGCATCAGAAGGAGTCTATGAGTATGTATAGAAAGCCCATGATCTAGGACTCTTTGGCCAGAAATATGTTCAGGAGGTCAAAAGGGGACCTCTGAATAGCTGATTTATCATCAAAAGAATTCTATAACTTGATATAGTTTGAAAAATGTTGAGGACACTTTGACCACAAATATGTTCAAAGGGTCAGATATGGACATATATATGACTTATAAGGCATCAGAAGGAGTCTATGAGTATGTATAGAAAGCCCAAGATCGAGTACTCTTTGGCCAGAAATATGTTCAGGAGGTCAAAACCTCTGAATAGCTGATTTATCATCAAAAGGATTCGATAACTTTATATAGTTTGAAAAATTTTGAGGACACTTTGGCCACAAATAAGTTCAAAAGGTCAGATATGGACATATATATATGGCTTATGAAGCATCAGAAGGAGTCTATGAGTATGTATAAAAAGCCCAAGACATCTACATGGCTTATGAAGCATCAGAAGGATTCTATGAGTATGTATAGAAAGCCCAATATCGAGGACTCTTTGGCCAGAAATATGTTCAGGAGGTCAAAAGTGGACCTCTGAATAGCAAAAGGAGTCTATAACTTTATATAGTTTGAAAAATTTTGAGGACACTTTGACCACAAATAAGTTCAAAAGGTCAGATATGGACATCAATATTGCTTATGAAGCATCAGATGGAGTCTTTGAGTATGTATAGAAAGCCCAAGATCGAGGACTCTTTGGCCAGAAATATGTTCAGGAGGTCAAAAAGGGACCTCTGAATAGCTGATTTATCATCAAAAGAATTCTATAACTTTATATAGTTTGAAAAATTTTGAGGACACTTTGACCACAAATAAGTTCAAAAGGTCAGATATGGACATCTATATGGCTTATGAAGCATCAGAAGTAGTCTATGAGTATGTATAGAAAGCCCAAGATCGAGGACTCTTTGGCCAGAAATATGTTCAGGAGGTCAAAAGGGGACCTCTGAATAGCAAAAGGAGTCAATAACTTTATATAGTTTGAAAAATTTTGAGGACAATTTGACCACAAATAAGTTCAAAAGATCAGATATGGACATCTATATGGCTTATGAAGCATCAGAAGGAGTCTATGAGTATGTATAGAAAGCCCAAGATCGAGGACTGTAAATCGAGGAGGTCAAAAAGGGACCTCTGAATAGCAAAAGGAGTCTATAACTTTATATAGTTTGAAAAATTTTGAGGACACTTTGACCACAAATAAGTTCAAAAGGTCAGATATGGACATCTATATGGCTTATGAAGCATCAGAAGTAGTCTACGAGTATGTATAGAAAGCCCAAGATCGAGGACTCTTTGGCCAGAAATATGTTCAGGAGGTCAAAAGGGGACCTCTGAATAGCAAAAGGAGTCTATAACTTTATAAAGTTTCAAAAATTTTGAGGACACTTTGACCACAAATAAGTTCAAAAGGTCAGATATGGACATCTATATGGCTTATGAAGCATCAGAAGGAGTCTATGAGTATGTATAGAAAGCCCAAGATCGAGGACTCTAAATCGAGGAGGTCAAAAGGGGACCTCTGAATAGCAAAAGGAGTCTATAACTTTATATAGTTTGAAAAATTTTGAGGACACTTTGACCACAAATAAGTTCAAAAGGTCAGATATGGACATCTATATGGCTTATGAAGCATCAGAAGGAGTCTATGAGTATGTATAGAAAGCCCAAGATCGAGGACTCTTTGGCCAGAAATATGTTCAGGAGGTCAAAAGGGGACCTCTGAATAGCTGATTTATCATCAATAGAATTCTATAACTTTATATAGTTTGTAAAATTTTGAGGACACTTTGACCACAAATAAGTTCAAAAAGTCAGATATGGACATCTATATGGATTTTGAAGCATCAGAGGGAGTCTTTGAGTATATATAGAAAGCCCAAGATCGAGGACTCCTTGGCCAGAAATATGTTCAGGAGGTCAAAAGGGGCCCCATGAAATACTGATTTATCATCAAAAGGAGTCTATAACTTTATATAGTTTGAAACTTTTTGAGGACAATTTGACCACAAATAAGTTCAAAAGGTCAGATATGGACATCTATATATTTCTCGACACTTTGGCGAGAAATATGTTCAGGAGGTCAAAAGGGGACCTCTGAATAGCTGATTTATCATCAGAAAGAGTCTATAACTTTATATAGTTTGAAAAATTTTGTGGACACTTGTACCACAA
Source organism: Squalius cephalus (assembly GCF_949319135.1). Taxonomy (NCBI): domain Eukaryota; kingdom Metazoa; phylum Chordata; class Actinopteri; order Cypriniformes; family Leuciscidae; genus Squalius; species Squalius cephalus. The sequence goes on from NC_137129.1 coordinate 24,147,185, forward strand.
ATAAGTTCAAAAGATCAGATATGGACAACTATATGGCATATGATGCATCAGAAGGAGTCTATAATTATGTATAGAAAGCCCAAGATCGAGGACTCTAAATCGAGGAGGTCAAAAGGGGACCTCTGAATAGCAAAAGGAGTCTATAACTTTATATAGTTTGAAAAATTTTGAGGACACTTTGACCACAAATAAGTTCAAAAGGTCAGATATGGACATCTATATGGCTTATGAAGCATCAGAAGGAGTCTATGAGTATGTATAGAAAGCCCAAGATCGAGGACTCATTGGCCAGAAATATGTTCAGGAGGTCAAAAGGGGACCTCTGAATAGCTGATTTATCATCAAAAGAATTTTATAACTTTATATAGTTTGAAAAATTTTGAGGACACTTTGACCACAAATAAGTTCAAAAGGTCAGATATGGACATATATATATGGCTTATGAAGCATCAGAAGGAGTCTATGAGTATGTATAGAAAGCCCAATATCGAGGACTCTTTGGCCAGAAATATGTTCAGGAGATCAAAAGGGGACCTCTGAATAGCAAAAGGAGTCTATAACTTTATATAGTTTGAAAAATTTTGAGGACACTTTGACCACAAATAAGTTCACAAGGTCAGATATGGACATCTATATGGCTTAAGATGCATCAGAAGGAGTCTATGAGTATGTATAGAAAGCCAAGACATCTATATGGCTTATGAAACATCAGAAGGAGACTATGAGTATGTATAGAAAGCCCAAGATCGAGGACTCTTTGGCCAGAAATATGTTCAGGAGGTCAAAAGGGGACCTCTGAATAGCTGATTTATCATCAAAAGAATTCTATAACTTTATATAGTTTGAAAAATTTTGAGGACACTTTGACCACAAATAAGTTCAAAAGGTTAGATATGGACATATATATATATATGGCTTATGAAGCATCTGAAGGAGTTTATGAGTATGTATAGAAAGCCCAAGACATCTATATGGCTTTTGAAGCATCAGAGGGAGTCTATGGGTATATATAGGAAGCCCAAGATCGAGGACTCTTTGGCGAGAAAAATGTTCAGGAGGTCAAAAGGGGACCTCTGAATAGCTGATTTATCATCAAAAGAATTCTATAACTTTATATAGTTTGAAAAATTTTGAGGACACTTTGACCACAAATAAGTTCAAAAGGTCAGATATGGAAATCTATATGGCTTATGAAGCATAAGAAGGAGTCTATGAGTATGTATAGAAAGCCCAATATCGAGGATTCTTTGGCCAGAAATATGTTCAGGAGGTCAAAAGGGGACCTCTGAATAGCAAAAGGAATCTATAACTTTATATAGTTTGAAAAATTTTGAGGACACTTTGACCACAAATAAGTTCAAAAGGTCAGATATGAACATCTATATGGCTTAAGAAGCATCAGAGGGAGTCTATGAGTATATATAGGAAGCCCAAGATCGAGGACTCTTTGGCGAGAAATATGTTCAGGAGGTCAAAAGGGGACCTCTGAATAGCTGATTTATCATCAAAAGAATTCTATAACTTTATATAGTTTGAAAAATTTTAAAGACACTTTGACCACAAATAAGTTCAAAAGGGCAGATATGGACATCTATATGGCTAATGATGCATCAGAAGGAGTCTATGAGTATGTATAGAAAGCCCAATATCGAGGACTCTTTGGCCAGAAATATGTTCAGGAGGTCAAAAGGGGACCTCTGAATAGCTGATTTACCATAAAAAGAATTCTATAACTTTATATAGTTTGAAAAATTTTGAGGACACTTTGACTACAAATAAGTTCAAAAGGTCAGATATGGACATATATATGGGCTTATGAAGCATCAGAAGGAGTCCATGAGTATGTATAGAAAGCCCAAGATCGAGGACTCTTTGGCCAGAAATATATTCCTTGGGTCAAAAATGGACTTCTGTCTGGTTGACCTAACATCAGAAAGAGTCAACGAGTATGTATAGAAAGCCCAAGTTTCGAATACTCCTTGGCCAGAAAAAAATTCAGTATGTCAAATGGACTTTTGTCAGGAGAATATAACATCCGAAGATATCAGTCTGAATGTATTGTATTAATCTTTTAGGACTCTTTGGCCAGAAATATGTCCAGTAGGTCAAAAGGGGACCTCTGAATAGCTGATTTATCATCAGAAAGAGTCTATAACTTTATATAGTTTGAAAAATTTTGTGGACACTTGTACCACAAATAAGTTCAAAAGATCAGATATGGACAACTATATGGTGTATGATGCATCAGAAGGAGTCTATAATTATGTATAGAAAGCCCAAGATCGAGGACTCTAAATCGAGGAGGTCAAATGGGGACCTCTGAATAGCAAAAGGAGTCTATAACTTTATATAGTTTGAAAAATTTTGAGGACACTTTGACCACAAATAAGTTCAAAAGGTCAGATATGGACATCTATATGGCTTATGAAGCATCAGAAGGAGTCTATGAGTATGTATAGAAAGCCCAAGATCGAGGACTCATTGGCCAGAAATATGTTCAGGAGGTCAAAAGGGGACCTCTGAATAGCTGATTTATCATCAAAAGAATTTTATAACTTTATATAGTTTGAAAAATTTTGAGGACACTTTGACCACAAATAAGTTCAAAAGGTCAGATATGGACATATATATATGGCTTATGAAGCATCAGAAGGAGTCTATGAGTATGTATAGAAAGCCCAAGACATCTATATGGCTTTTGAAGCATCAGAGGGAGTCTATGGGTATATATAGGAAGCCCAAGATCGAGGACTCTTTGGCGAGAAATATGTTCAGGAGGTCAAAAGGGGACCTCTGAATAGCTGATTTATCATCAAAAGAATTCTATAACTTTACATAGTTTGAAAAATTTTGAGGACACTTTGACCACAAATAAGTTCAAAAGGTCAGATATGGACATATATATGGCTTATGAAGCATCAGAAGGAGTCTATGAGTATGTATAGAAAGCCCAATATCGAGGACTCTTTGGCCAGAAATATGTTCAGGAGATCAAAAGGGGACCTCTGAATAGCAAAAGGAGTCTATAACTTTATATAGTTTGAAAAATTTTGAGGACACTTTGACCACAAATAAGTTCACAAGGTCAGATATGGACATCTATATGGCTTAAGATGCATCAGAAGGAGTCTATGAGTATGTATAGAAAGCCAAGACATCTATATGGCTTTTGAAGCATCAGAGGGAGTCTATGAGTATGTATAGAAAGCCCAAATATCGAGGACTCTTTGGCCAGAAATATGTTCAGGAGGTCAAAAGGGGACCTCTGAATAGCAAAAGGAGTCTATAACTTTATATAGTTTGAAAAATTTTGAGGACACTTTGACCACAAATAAGTTCAAAAGGTCAGATATGGAAATCTATATGGCTAATGATGCATCAGAAGGAGTCTATGAGTATGTATAGAAAGCCCAATATCGAGGACTCTTTGGCCATAAATATGTTCAGGAGGTCAAAAGGGGACCTCTGAATAGCTGATTTATCATAAAAAGAATTCTATAACTTTATATAGTTTGAAAAATTTTGAGGACACTTTGACTACAAATAAGTTCAAAAGGTCAGATATGGACATATATATGGCTTATGAAGCATCAGAAGGAGTCCATGAGTATGTATAGAAAGCCCAAGATCGAGGACTCTTTGGCCAGAAATATATTCCTTGGGTCAAAAATGGACTTCTGTCTGGTTGACCTAACATCAGAAAGAGTCAACGAGTATGTATAGAAAGCCCAAGTTTCGAATACTCCTTGGCCAGAAAAAAATTCAGTATGTCAAATGGACTTTTGTCAGGAGGATATAACATCAGAAGATATCAGTCGGAATGTATTGTATTAATCTTTCAGGACTCTTTGACCAGAAATATGTCCAGTAGGTCAAAAGGGGACCTCTGAATAGCTGATTTATCATCAAAAGAATTCTATAACTTTATATAGTTTGAAAAATTTTGAGGACACTTTGACCACAAATAAGTTCAGAGGTCAGATATGGACATCTATATGGCTTTTGAAGCATCAGAGGGAGTCTATGAGTATATATAGAAAGCCCAAGATCGAGGACTCTTTGGCCAGAAATATGTTCAGGAGGTCAAAAGGGGACCTCTGAATAGCTGATTTATCATCAAAATAATTCTATAACTTTATATAGTTTGAAACATTTTGAGGACCCTTTGAGCAGAAATAATTTCAAAAGGTAAGCCATAAGCCATATCTGTATGGATATATATATTGGCTTATGAAGCATCAGGAGTCAATGAGTTGGCCAGAAATATGTATACTGTTTGGCCAGAAATATGTTACTTTGGTCAAACATGTACTTACGTACATCAGGAGTCGAAGAGTATGTATAGAAAGTTAAATATCAGTTGACTGAATGTAATAAGTAGGTTAATGTGCAGTGAAGGAAAATCATTGCACTAGCTGTTGCTTTACAATGGACACAATTATAGGAGTTAGTTCTGGTGTGAAATGCAATGCGAAAAGTGCTTTATCTATATGTTTATTCTTCAGTGCATTCTATCGTTGGGCAACGTTAGAATGCACTGAAGAATAAACATATAGATGAAGCACTTTTCGCATTGCATTGCACACCAGAACTAACTCCTTCCCATGTTCATTAAAGATATAACATTTATGCATTGCAAAAAGGATCTAACGTTGTCCACTGAACAATAACATATAGGCTATGCACTTCTCGGATTGCATTGCATTGCACAGTAGATCTAATTCATTCCCATGTTCATTAAAGAGATAAGTTTTTTTGTTGCATTGCATTGCACAAACGATCTTACGTTGTGCATTGAAGAACATACAGGCTATGCACCTTATGCATTGCACACCAGAACTAACTCCTTCCCATGTTCATTAAAGGGATAACATGTTGCATTGGATTGTACTGCACAAACGATCTAACGCTGTGCACTGAAGAATAAAATATAGGCTATGCACTTTTTGCATTGCATTGAATTGCACACCAGAACTAACTCCTTCAAATGTTTACTAAAGAGATAACATTTTGCATTGCATTGCACAAACGATCTAACTTTGTGCATTGAAGAATAACATATAGACTAAATGCATGCATTGTATTGCATTGCACACCTGAACTAACTCCTTCCCATGTTCATAAAAGAGATAACATATGTTATGCAACATTTCATTGTTTTGCAGAAACGATCTAACGTTGTGCACTGAAGAATATTTATGCACTTTTTGCATTGTATTGCATTGCACACCAGAACTAACTCCTTTAAATGTTTATTAAAGAGATAACATTTTGCACTGCACAAACGATCTAACGTTGTGCATTGAAGAATAATATAGGCTATGCAATTCTTGCATTGCATTGCACACCAGAACTAAATCATTCCCATTTTCTTTAAAGAAATAAGGTGCAATGATGTTGTATTGCATTGCACAAACGATAACATATGTTATGCAACATTATATTGCTTTGCACAAACGATCTAACACTGTGCACTAAAGAATAACATTTATGCATTTTTTGCATTGCATTGCACACCAGAACTAACTCCTTCAAATGTTTATTAAAAAGATAACATTTTGCATTGCATTGCACAAACAATCTAACGTTGTGCATTGAAGAATAACATATAGGCTAAATGCATGCATTGTATTGCATTGCACACCCGAACTAACTCGTTCCCATGTTCATTGAAGAGATAACATATGTTATGCAACATTTCATTGTTTTGCACAAACGATCTAACGTTGTGCATTGAAGAGTAACATAGGCTATTCACTTTTTGCATTGCATTGCACTCCAGAACTAACTACTTCCCATGTTTATTAAAGAGATAACATTTTGCATTGCATTGCACAAACGATCTAACGTTGTGCATTGAAGAGTAACATAGGCCATGCATTTTTTGTATTGCTTTGCACACAAGAACTAACTCCTTCAAATGTTTATTAAAGAGATAACGTTGCATTGCATTGCACAAACGATCTAACGTTGTGCATTGAAGAATCACAGTTGACATAGCTAAATGCATGGATTGTGTTGCATGTACAGCCGAACTAACTCCTTCCCATGTTCATTAAAAAGATAACATATGTTATGCAACATTGCATTGCTTCGCACAAACGATTTAACGCTGTGCACTGAATAAAATTCATTTTTTTTGCATTGCATTGCATTGCACACCAGAACTAACTCAGATCAAATGCTTATTAAAGAGATAACATTTTGCATTGCATTGTGCATTGCATAACGTTGTGCATTGAAGAATAACATATAGGCTAAATGCATGCATTGTATTGCAGTGCACACCCGAACTAACTCCTTCCCATGTTCATAAAAGAGATAACATATGTTATGCAACATTTCATTGTTTTGCAGAAACGATCTAACGTTGTGCACTGAAGAATATTTATGCACTTTTTGCATTGTATTGCATTGCACACCAGAACTAACTCCTTCAAATGTTTATTAAAGAGATAACATTTTGCACTGCACAAACGATCTAACGTTGTGCATTGAAGAATAATATAGGCTATGCAATTCTTGCATTGCATTGCACACCAGAACTAAATCATTCCCATTTTCTTTAAAGAAATAAGGTGCAATGATGTTGTATTGCATTGCACAAACGATAACATATGTTATGCAACATTATATTGCTTTGCACAAACGATCTAACACTGTGCACTAAAGAATAACATTTATGCATTTTTTGCATTGCATTGCACACCAGAACTAACTCCTTCAAATGTTTATTAAAAAGATAACATTTTGCATTGCATTGCACAAACGATCTAACATTGTGCATTGAAGAATAACATATAGGCTAAATGCATGCACTGTATTGCATTGCACACCCGAACTAACTCGTTCCCATGTTCATTGAAGAGATAACATATGTTATGCAACATTTCATTGTTTTGCACAAACGATCTAACGTTGTGCATTGAAGAGTAACATAGGCTATTCACTTTTTGCTTTGCATTGCATTGCACACCAGAACTAACTCCTTCCCATGTTCATTAAAGGGATAACATATTGCATTGCACAAACGATCTAACGCTGTGCACTGAAGAATAACATATAGGCTATGCACTTTTTGCATTGCATTGCATTGCACTCCAGAACTAACTACTTCCCATGTTTATTAAAGAGATAACATTTTGCATTGCATTGCACAAACGATCTAACTTTGTGCATTGAAGAGTAACATAGGCCATGCATTTTTTGCATTGCTTTGCATTGCATTGCACACAAGAACTAACTCCTTCAAATGTTTATTAAAGAGATAACATGTTGCATTGCATTGCACAAACGATCTAACGTTGTGCATTGAAGAATGACATAGTTGACATAGCTAAATGCATGGACTGTGTTGCATGTACAGCCGAACTAACTCCTTCCCATGTTCATTAAAAAGATAACATATGTTATGCAACATTTCATTGTTTTGCACAAACGATCTAACGTTGTGCATTGAAGAGTAACATAGGCTATTCACTTTTTGCTTTGCATTGCATTGCACACCAGAACTAACTCCTTCCCATGTTCATTAAAGGGATAACATATTGCATTGCACAAACGATCTAACGCTGTGCACTGAAGAATAACATATAGGCTATGCACTTTTTGCATTGCATTGCATTGCACTCCAGAACTAACTACTTCCCATGTTTATTAAAGAGATAACATTTTGCATTGCATTGCACAAACGATCTAACTTTGTGCATTGAAGAGTAACATAGGCCATGCATTTTTTGCATTGCTTTGCATTGCATTGCACACAAGAACTAACTCCTTCAAATGTTTATTAAAGAGATAACATGTTGCATTGCATTGCACAAACGATCTAACGTTGTGCATTGAAGAATGACATAGTTGACATAGCTAAATGCATGGACTGTGTTGCATGTACAGCCGAACTAACTCCTTCCCATGTTCATTAAAAAGATAACATATGTTATGCAACATTGCATTGCTTTGCACAAACGATTTAACGCTGTGCACTGAATAACATTTATGCACTTTTTGCATTGCATTGCATTGCACACCAGAACTAACTCAGATCAAATGCTTATTAAAGAGATAACATTTTGCATTGCATAACGTTGTGCATTGAAGAATAACATATAGGCTAAATGCATGCATTGTATTGCATTGCACACCCGAACTAACTCCTTCCCATGTTCATTAAAGAGATAACATATGTTATGCACAAACGATTCAGTATGTATTCAGTACGATTTTGCATTGAAGAGTAACATTGGCTATTCACTTTTTGCATTGCATTGCACACCATAACTAACTTTTCTAACATTTGAAGGAGTGAGTTCTGGTGTGCAAATGCAATGCAATGCAAAAAGTGCATAAATGTTATTATTCAGTGCACAACATTAGATCGTTTCTGCAATGCAATGCAGTGCAATGCAACATGTTATATCTTTACTGAACATGGGAAAGAGTTAGTTCTGGTGTGCAATGCAATGCAAAAAGTGCATAAATGTCATTCTTCAATGCACAACGTTAGATCGTTTCTGCAATGGCAATGCAATGCAATGCAACATGTGTTATCTCTTTAATGAACATGGGAAGGAGTTAGTTCTGGTGTGCAATGCAATACAATGCATGCATTTAGCCTGTATGTTATTCTTTAATGCACAACATTGATCGTTGAGACAAACTATCGTTTTGTGCAATACAATGCAAAATATTATCTCTTTAATGAACATGGGAAGGAGTTAGTTCTGGTGTGCAATGCAATGCAAAAAGTGCATAAATGTTATTCTTCAGTGCACATCGTTAGATCGTTTGTGCAAAGCAATGCAATGTTGCATAACATATGTTATCTCTTTAATGAACATGTGAAGGAGTTAGTTCGGATGTGCAATGCAATACAATGCATGCATTTAGCCTGTATGTTATTCTTTAATGCACAACATTGATCGTTGAGACAAACTATCGTTTTGTGCAATGCAATGCAAAATATTATCTCTTTAATGAACATGGGAAGGAGTTAGTTCTGGTGTGCAATGCAATGCAAAAAGTGCATAAATGTTATTCTTCAGTGCACATCGTTAGATCGTTTGTGCAAAGCAATGCAATGTTGCATAACATATATTATCTCTTTACTGAACATGGGAAGGAGTTTGATCTGGTGTGCAATGCAATGCAATGCAAAAAGTGCATGGCCTATGTTACTCTTCATTGCACAACGTTAGATCGTTTGTGCAACAACAGATGTTATCTCTTTAATGAACATGGGAAGGAGTTAGTTCTGGTGTGCAATGCAGGGATAAAAGTGCATATGTTTTTCTTCAATGAGGCACAACGATAGATCGTTTGTGCAATGCAACAACATATGTTATCTCTTTAATGAACATGGGAATGAATTAGTTGTAGTGTGCAATGCAATGCAAGCCAAGAAGTGCATAGCCTATATGTTATTGTTCAGTGGACAACGTTAGATCGTTTGTGCAATGCAGTGCAACAAGATAAATGTTATCTCTTTAATGAACATGGGAAGGAGTTAGTTCTGGTGTGCAATGCAATGCGAAAAGTGCATGATCTATATGTTTATTCTTCAGTGCATTCTATCGTTGTCCAACGGAATGAGTTAACTGTGTCCATTGTAAAGCAAAAGCCAGTGCAATGATTTTCCTTTACTGCACATTAATTAATCTACTTATACATTCAGTCAGCTGATGTTATCTTTCTATACATACTCTTCGACTCCTGATCCAGCCATATCGAAATCCATATTTGACCAAAGTAACATATTTCTGGCCAAAAAGTCCTCGATTTCTATACATACATCATTGACTCCTGATGCTTCATAAGCCATCTAGATATCCATACAGATATGGATATCTATATGGCGTATGGCTTACCTTTTGAACTTATTTCTGGTCAAAGTGTTCTCAAAAATTTTCAAACTATATAAAGTTATAGTCTCCTTCTGATAATAAATCATTGACAAAAGAGTTCTCAAAAGGATGTTGTCTCCAATAAACGAATACAGACTCCTTCTGATATTAACTCAGCCATACAGAAGTCCATATTTAACATTCTGAACATATTTCTGGCCAGAGACCTTGAACATTTACCTTACTATACATATTTCTCCTACTATACAGACTTCTCATGATGTTATATCAGCCAGACTGTAGTCCATATAAGAATAATTGAACATATTTTTGGCCAAAGAATCCTCAAAATGTTTTTTACTATTATAAACTTCTGATGTTAAATCAGCCTTACAGAAGTCCATAATTGACCACCTGAAAATATTTCTGGACAAAGAGTCGATCTTGGGCTTTCTATACATACTCATAGACTCCTTCTGATGCTTCATAAGCCATATAGATGTCCATATCTGACCTTTTGAACTTATTTGTTGTCAAAGTGTCCTCAAAATTTTTCAACTATATAAAGTTATAGACTCCTTTTGATGATAAATCAGCTATTCAGAGGTCCCCTTTTGACCTCCTGAACATATTTCTGGCCAAAGAGTCCTCGATCTTGGGCTTTCTATATGTACTCGTAGACTCCCTCTGATGCTTCAAAAGCCATATAGATGTCCATATCTGACCTTTTGAACTTATTTCTGGTCAAAGGGTCCTCAAAAGTTTTCAAACTATATAAAGTTATTGATTCTTTCTGATGATAAATCAGCAATTCAGAGGTCCCCTTGTGACCTACTGAACATATTTCTGGCCAAAGAGTCCTAAAAGATTAATACTGATATCTTCAGACTGATATCTTCGGATTCTATATCCTCCTGACATAAGTCCATATTTGACATACTGATTTTTTTTCTGGCCAAGGAGTATTCGAAACTTGGGTTTTCTATACATAATCCTTCTGATGCTTCATAAGCCATATATATGTCCATATCTGACCTTTTGAACTTATTTGTGGTCAAAGTGTCCTCAAAATTTTTCAAACTATATAAAGTTATAGACTCCTTTTGATGATAAATCAGCTATACATGGGTCACCTATTGAAATGCTGAACATATTTCTGGCCAAAGAGTCCTCGATCTTGGGCTTTCTATATATACTCATGGACACCCTCTGATGCTTCAAAACCCATATAGATGTCCATATCTGATCATTTGAACTTATTTCTGGTCAAGGGTCCTCAAAATTTTTCAAGCTATATAAAGTTATAGACTCTTTCTGATGATAAATCAGCTATTCAGAGGTCCCCTTTTGACCTACTGGACATATTTCTGGCCAAAGAGTCCTAAAAGATTAATACAATACATTCAGACTGATATCTTCGGATGTTATATCCTCCTGACAAAAGTCCATTTGACCTCCTGAACATATTTCTGGCCAAAGAGTCCTCGATCTTGGGCTTTCTATACATACTCATAGACTCCTTCTGTTGCTTCATAAGCCATATATATGTCCATATCTGATCTTTTGAACTTATTTGTAGTCAAAGTGTCCTCAAAATTTTTCAAACTATATAAAGTTATAGAATTGTTTTTATGATAAATCAGCTATTCAGAGGTCCCTTTTTGACCTCCTGAATATATTTCTGGCCAAAGAGTCCTCGATCTTGTGCTTTCTATACATACTCATAGACTCCTTCTGATGCTTCATAAGCCATATAGATATCCATATCTGACCTTTTGAACTTATTTCTGGTCAAAGTGTCCTCAAAATTTTTCAAATTATATAAAGTTATAGAATCCTTTCGATGATAAATCAGCTATTCAGAGGTGCCCTTTTGACCTCCTGAACATATTTCTGGACAAAGAGTCCTCGATCTTGGGTTTTCTATACATACTCATAGACTCCCTCTGATGCATCATATGCCATATAGATGTCCATATCTGATCTTTTGAACTTATTTATGGTCAACGTGTCCTCAAAATTTTTCAAACTATATAAAGTTATAGAATCCTTTTGATGATAAATCAGCTATTCAGAGGTCCCCTTTTGACCTCCTGAATATATTTCTGGCCAAAGAGTCCTCGATCTTGGGCTTTCTATACATACTCATAGACTCCTTCTGATGCTTCATAAGCCATATAGATGTCCATATCTGACCTTTTGAACTTATTTGTGGTCAAAGTGTCCTCAAAATTTTTCAAACTATATAAAGTTAGACTCCTTTTGCTATTCAGAGGTCCCCTTTTGACCTCCTGAACATATTTCTAGCCAAAGAGTCCTCCATATTGGGCTTTCTATACATACTCATAGACTCCTTCTGATGCTTCATAAGCCATATATATGTCCATATCTGACCTTTTGAACTTATTTGTGGTCAAATTGTCCTCAAAATTTTTCAAACTATATAAAGTTATAGAATTCTTTTGATGATAATCAGCTATTCAGAGGTCCCCTTTTGACCTCCTGAACATATTTCTCGCCAAAGAGTCCTCGATCTTGGGCTTCCTATATATACTCATAGACTCACTCTGATGCTTCAAAAGCCATATAGATGTCTTGGGCTTTCTATACATACTCATAGACTCCTTCTGATGCTTCATAAGTCATATATATGTGTCCATATCTGACCTTTTGAACTTATTTGTGGTCAAAGTGTCCTCAAAATTTTTCAAACTATATAAAGTTATAGACTCCTTTTGCTATTCAGAGGTCCCCTTTTGACCTCCTGAACATCTTTCTGGCCAAAGAGTCCTCGATATTGGGCTTTCTATACATACTCATAGACTCCTTCTGATGCATCATAAGCCATATATATGTCCATATCTGACCTTTTGAACTTATTTGTGCTCAAAGTTTCTTCAAAATTTTTCAAACTATATAAAGTTATCGAATCCTTTTGATGATAAATCAGCTATTCAGAGGTTTTGACCTCCTGAACATATTTCTGGCCAAAGAGTCCTCGATCTTGCTTTCTATACATACTCATAGACTCCTTCTGATGCATCATAAGCCATATATATGTCCATATCTGACCTTTTGAACTTATTTGTGGTCAATGTCTCCTCAAAATTTTTCAAACTATATAAAGTTATAGAATTCTTTTGATGATAAATCAGCTATTCAGAGGTTTTGACCTCCTGAACATATTTTTGGCCAAAGAGTCCTCGATCTTGGGCTTTCTATATATACTCATATATAGACTCCCTTTGACGCTTCAAAAGACATCTATATGGCTTTCATAAGCATCATATGGCCTTCTGATGCTTCATAAGCCATATAGATGTCCATATCTGACCTTTTGAACTTATTTCTGGTCAAGGGTCCTCAAAATTTTTCAAACTATATAAAGTTATACACTCTTTCTGATGATAAATCAGCTATTCAGACGTCCCCTTTTGACGTCCTGAACATATTTCTGGCCAAAGAGTCCTCGATCTTGGGCTTTCTATACATACTCTTAGACTCCTTCTGATGCTTCATAAGCCATATAGATGTCCATATCTGACTTTTTGAACTTATTTGTGGTCAAAGTGTCGTCAAAATTTTTCAAAAAGAATTCTATAACTTTATATAGTTTAAAACATTTTGAGGACCCTTTGACCACAAATAAGTTCAAAAGGTCAGATATGGACATATATATGGCTTATGAAGCATCAGAAGGAGTATGTATAGAAAGCCATAGTTTCGAATACTCCTTGGCCAGAAAAAAATTCAGTGTGTCAAATATGGACTTTTGTCAGGAGGATATAACATCTGAAGATATCAGTCTGAATGTATTGTATTAATCTTTTAGGACTCTTTGGCCAGAAATATGTTCAGTAGGTCAAAAGGGGACCTCTGAATAGCTGATTTATCATCAGAAAGAGTCTATAACTTTATATAGTTTGAAAAATTTTGAGAACACTTTGACCACAAATAAGTTCAAAAGGTCAGATATGGACATCTATATGGGTTTTGAAGCATCAGACGGAGTCTATGAGTATATATAGAAAGCCAAAGATCGAGGACTCTTTGGCCAGAAATATGTTCAGGAGGTCAAAAGGGGACCCATGAATAGCTGATTTATCATCAAAAGGAGTCTATAACTTTATATAGTTTGAAAAATTTTGAGGACCCTTTGACCACAAATAAGTTCAAAAGGTCAGATATGGACATATATATGGCTTATGAAGCATCAGAAGGAGTATGTATAGAAAGGCCAAGTTTCGAATACTCCTTGGCCAGAAAAAAATTCAGTATGTCAAATATGGACTTTTGTCAGGAGGATATAACATCCGAAGATATCAGTCTGAATGTATTGTATTAATCTTTTAGGACTCTTTGGCCAGAAATATGTTCAGTAGGTCAAAAGGGGACCTCTGAATAGCTGATTTATCATCAGAAAGAGTCTATAACTTTATATAGTTTGAAAATTTTTGAGGACACTTTGACCACAAATAAGTTCAAAAGGTCAGATATGGACATATATATGGCTTATGAAGCATCAGAAGGAGTCTATGAGTATGTATAGAAAGCCCAAGATCGAGGACTCTTTGGCCAGAAATATGTTCAGGAGGTCAAAAGGGGACCTCTGAATAGCTGATTTATCATCAATAGAATTCTATAACTTTATATAGTTTGAAAATTTTTGAGGACACTTTGACCACAAATAAGTTCAAAAGGTCAGATATGGATATATATGGCTTATGAAGCATCAGAAGGAGTCTATGAGTATGTATAGAAAGCCCAAGATCAAGGACTCTTTGGCCAGAAATATATTCCTTGGGTCAAAAATGGACTTCTGTATGGTTGACGTCAGAAAGAGTCAACGAGTATGTATTGAAGGCCCAAGTTTCGAATTCTCCTTGGCCAGAAAAAAATTCATTATGTCAAATGGACTTTTGTCAGGAGGATATAAAATCCGAAGATATCAGTCTGAATGTATTGTATTAATCTTTTAGGACTCTTTGGCCAGAAATATGTTCAGTAGGTCAAAAGGGGACCTCTGAATAGCTGATTTATCATCAGAAAGAGTCTATAACTTTATATAGTTTGAAAAATTTTGAGAACACTTTGACCACAAATAAGTTCAAAAGGTCAGATATGGACATCTATATGGGTTTTGAAGCATCAGACGGAGTCTATGAGTATATATAGAAAGCCAAAGATCGAGGACTCTTTGGCCAGAAATATGTTCAGGAGGTCAAAAGGGGACCCATGAATAGCTGATTTATCATCAAAAGGAGTCTATAACTTTATATAGTTTGAAAAATTTT
Organism: Squalius cephalus; assembly: GCF_949319135.1. Lineage (NCBI taxonomy): Eukaryota > Metazoa > Chordata > Actinopteri > Cypriniformes > Leuciscidae > Squalius > Squalius cephalus. Next base: position 24,162,321 of record NC_137129.1, read on the forward strand.
GAGGACCCTTTGACCACAAATAAGTTCAAATGGTCAGATATGGACATATATATGGCTTATGAAGCATCAGAAGGAGTATGTATAGAAAGGCCAAGTTTCGAATACTCCTTGGCCAGAAAAAAATTCAGTATGTCAAATATGGACTTTTGTCAGGAGGATATAACATCCGAAGATATCAGTCTGAATGTATTGTATTAATCTTTTAGGACTCTTTGTCCAGAAATATGTCCAGTAGGTCAAAAGGGGACCTCTGAATAGCTGATTTATCATCAGAAAGAGTCTATAACTTTATATAGTTTGAAAAATTTTGAGAACACTTTGACCACAAATAAGTTAAAAAGGTCAGATATGGACATCTATATGGGTTTTGAAGCATTAGACGGAGTCTATGAGTATATATAGAAAGCCCAAGATCGAGGACTCTTTGGCCAGAAATATGTTCAGGAGGTCAAAAGGGGACCCATGAATAGCTGATTTATCATCAAAAGGAGTCTATAACTTTATATAGTTTGAAAAAATTTAAGAACACTTTGACCACAAATAAGTTCAAAAGGTCAGATATGGACATCTATATGGCTTAAGATTCATCAGAAGGAGTCTATGAGTATGTATAGAAAGCCAAAGATCGAGGAATCTTTGGCCAGAAATATGTTCAAGATGTCAAAACCTCTAAAAAGCTGATTTATCATCAAAAGGATTCTATAATTTTATATAGTTTGAAAAATTTTGAGGACACTTTGACCACAAATAAGTTCAAAAGATCAGATATGGACATCTATATGGCATATGATGCATCAGAAGGAGTCTATGAGCATGTATAGAAAGCCCAAGATCGAGGACTCTTTGGCCAGAAATATGTTCAAGAGGTCAAAACCTCTAAAAAGCTGATTTATCATCAAAAGGATTCTATAACTTTATATAGTTTGAAAAATTTTGAGGACACTTTGACCACAAATAAGTTAAAAAGGTCAGATATGGACATCTATATGGCTTATGAAGCATCAGAAGAAGTCTATGAGTATGTATAGAAAGCCCAAGATCGAGGACTCTTTGGCCAGAAATATGTTCAGGAGGTCAAAAGGGGACCTCTGAATAGCTGATTTATCATAAAAAGAATTCTATAACTTTATATAGTTTGAAAAATTTTGAGGACACTTTGACTACAAATAAGTTCAAAAGGTCAGATATGGACATCTATATGGCTTATGAAGCATCAGAAGGAGTCTATGAGTATGTATAGAAAGCCCATGATCTAGGACTCTTTGGCCAGAAATATGTTCAGGAGGTCAAAAGGGGACCTCTGAATAGCTGATTTATCATCAAAAGAATTCTATAACTTGATATAGTTTGAAAAATTTTGAGGACACTTTGACCACAAATAAGTTCAAAGGGTCAGATATGGACATATATATGGCTTATAAGGCATCAGAAGGAGTCTATGAGTATGTATTGAAAGCCCAAGATCGAGTACTCTTTGGCCAGAAATATGTTCAGGAGGTCAAAACCTCTGAATAGCTGATTTATCATCAAAAGGATTCGATAACTTTATATAGTTTGAAATATTTTGAGGACACTTTGGCCACAAATAAGTTCAAAAGGTCAGATATGGACATATATATATGGCTTATGAAGCATCAGAAGGAGTCTATGAGTATGTATAAAAAGCCCAAGACATCTATATGGCTTATGAAGCATCAGAAGGAGTCTATGAGTATGTATAGAAAGCCCAATATCGAGGACTCTTTGGCCAGAAATATGTTCAGGAGGTCAAAAGGGGACCTATGAATAGCAAAAGGAGTCTATAACTTTATATAGTTTGAAAAATTTTGAGGACACTTTGACCACAAATAAGTTCAAAAGGTCAGATATGGACATCAATATGGCTTATGAAGCATCAGATGGAGTCTTTGAGTATGTATAGAAAGCCCAAGATCGAGGACTCTTCGGCCAGAAATATGTTCAGGAGGTCAAAAAGGGACCTCTGAATAGCTGATTTATCATCAAAAGAATTCTATAACTTTATATAGTTTGAAAAATTTTGAGGACAATTTGACCACAAATAAGTTCAAAAGGTCAGATATGGACATCTATATGGCTTATGAAGCATCAGAAGGAGTCTATGAGTATGTATAGAAAGCCCAAGATCGAGGACTCTTTGGCCAGAAATATGTTCAGGAGGTCAAAAGGGGCCCCATGAAATACTGATTTATCATCAAAAGGAGTCTATAACTTTATATAGTTTGAACATTTTTGAGGACACTTTGACCAAAAATAAGTTCAAAAGGTCAGATATGGACATCTGTATGGCTTATGAAGCATCAGAAGTAGTCTATGAGTATGTATAGAAAGCCCAAGATCGAGGACTCTTTGGCCAGAAATATGTTCAGGAGGTCAAAAGGGGACCTCTAAATAGCTGATTTATCATCAAAAGAATTCTATAACTTTATATAGTTTGAAAAATTTTGAGGACACTTTGACCACAAATAAGTTCAAAAGGTCAGATATGGACATCTATATGGCTTAGGAAGCATCAGAAGTAGTATATGAGTATGTATAGAAAGCCCAAGATCGAGGACTCTTTGGCCAGAAATATGTTCAGGAGGTCAAAAGGGGACCTCTGAATAGCAAAAGGAGTCTATAACTTTATATAGTTTCAAAAATTTTGAGGACACTTTGACCACAAATAAGTTCAAAAGGTCAGATATGGACATCAATATGGCTTATGAAGCATCAGAAGGAGTCTATGAGTATGTATAGAAAGCCCAAGATCGAGGACTCTAAATCGAGGAGGTCAAAAGGGGACCTCTGAATAGCAAAAGGAGTCTATAACTTTATATAGTTTGAAAAATTTTGAGGACACTTTGACCACAAAGAAGTTCAAAAGGTCAGATATGGACATCTATATGGCTTATGAAGCATCAGAAGGAGTCTATGAGTATGTATAGAAAGCCCAAGATCGAGGACTCTTTGGCCAAAAATACGTTCAGCAGGTCAAAAGGGGACCTCTGAATAGCTGATTTATCATCAATAGAATTCTATGACTTTATATAGTTTGAAAAATTTTGAGGACACTTTGACCACAAATAAGTTTAAAAGGTCAGATATGGACATCTATATGGATTTTGAAGCATCAGAGGGAGTCTTTGAGTATATATAGAAAGCCCAAGATCGAGGACTCTTTGGCCAGAAATATGTTCAGGAGGTCAAAAGGGGCCCCATGAAATACTGATTTATCATCAAAAGGAGTCTATAACTTTATATAGTTTGAAACTTTTTGAGGACAATTTGACCACAAATAAGTTCAAAAGGTCAGATATGGACGTCTATATATTTCTCGACACTTTGGCGAGAAATATGTTCAGGAGGTCAAAAGGGGACCTCTGAATAGCTGATTTATCATCAAAAGAATTCAATAACTTTATATAGTTTGAAAAATTTTGAGGACACTTTGACCACAAATAAGTTCAAAAGGTCAGATATGGACATATATATGGCTTATAAGGCATCAGAAGGAGTCTATGAGTATGTATTGAAAGCCCAAGATCACTCTTTGGCCAGAAATATGTTCAGGAGGTCAAAACCTCTGAATAGCTGATTTATCATCAAAAGGATTCGATAACTTTCTATAGTTTGAAAAATTTTGAGGACACTTTGGCCACAAATAAGTTCAAAAGGTCAGATATGGACATATATATGGCTTATAAGGCATCAGAAGGAGTCTATGAGTATGTATAGAAAGCCCAAGATCGAGGACTCTTTGGCCAGAAATATGTTCAGGAGGTCAAAAGGGGACCTATGAATAGCAAAAGTAGTCTATAACTTTATATAGTTTGAAAAATTTTGAGGACACTTTGACCACAAATAAGTTCAAAAGGTCAGATATGGACATCTGTATGGCTTATGAAGCATCAGAAGTAGTCTATGAGTATGTATAGAAAGCCCAAGATCGAGGACTCTTTGGCCAGAAATATGTTCAGGAGGTCAAAAGGGGACCTCTAAATAGCTGATTTATCATCAAAAGAATTCTATAACTTTATATAGTGTGAAAGATTTTGAGGACACTTTGACCACAAATAAGTTCAAAAGGTCAGATATGGACATCAATATGGCTTATGAAGCATCAGATGGAGTCTTTGAGTATGTATAGAAAGCCCAAGATCGAGGACTCTTCGGCCAGAAATATGTTCAGGAGGTCAAAAAGGGACCTCTGAATAGCTGATTTATCATCAAAAGAATTCTATAACTTTATATAGTTTGAAAAATTTTGAGGACAATTTGACCACAAATAAGTTCAAAAGGTCAGATATGGACATCTATATGGCTTATGAAGCATCAGAAGGAGTCTATGAGTATGTATAGAAAGCCCAAGATCGAGGACTCTTTGGCCAGAAATATGTTCAGGAGGTCAAAAGGGGCCCCATGAAATACTGATTTATCATCAAAAGGAGTCTATAACTTTATATAGTTTGAAAATTTTTGAGGACACTTTGACCACAAATAAGTTCAAAAGGTCAGATATGGACATCTGTATGGCTTATGAAGCATCAGAAGTAGTCTATGAGTATGTATAGAAAGCCCAAGATCGAGGACTCTTTGGCCAGAAATATGTTCAGGAGGTCAAAAGGGGACCTCTAAATAGCTGATTTATCATCAAAAGAATTCTATAACTTTATATAGTTTGAAAAATTTTGAGGACACTTTGACCACAAATAAGTTCAAAAGGTCAGATATGGACATCTATATGGCTTATGAAGCATCAGAAGTAGTCTATGAGTATGTATAGAAAGCCCAAGATCGAGGACTCTTTGGCCAGAAATATGTTCAGGAGGTCAAAAGGGGACCTCTGAATAGCAAAAGGAGTCTATAACTTTATATAGTTTCAAAACCTTTGAGGACACTTTGACCACAAATAAGTTCAAAAGGTCAGATATGGACATCAATATGGCTTATGAAGCATCAGAAGGAGTCTATGAGTATGTATAGAAAGCCCAAGATCGAGGACTCTAAATCGAGGAGGTCAAAAGGGGACCTCTGAATAGCAAAAGGAGTCTATAACTTTATATAGTTTGAAAAATTTTGAGGACACTTTGACCACAAATAAGTTCAAAAGGTCAGATATGGACATCTATATGGCTTATGAAGCATCAGAAGGAGTCTATGAGTATGTATAGAAAGCCCAAGATCGAGGACTCTTTGGCCAAAAATATGTTCAGCAGGTCAAAAGGGGACCTCTGAATAGCTGATTTATCATCAATAGAATTCTATAACTTTATATAGTTTGAAAAATTTTGAGGACACTTTGACCACAAATAAGTTCAAAAGGTCAGATATGGACATCTATATGGATTTTGAAGCATCAGAGGGAGTCTTTGAGTATATATGAAAGCCCAAGATCAAGGACTCTTTGGCCAGAAATATGTTCAGGAGGTCAAAAGGGGACCTCTGAATAGCAAAAGGAGTCTATAACTTTATATAGTTTGAAAAATTTTGAGGACACTTTGACCACAAATAAGTTCAAAAGGTCAGATATGGACATCTATATGGCTTAAGATTCATCAGAAGGAGTCTATGAGTATGTATAGAAAGCCAAAGATCAAGGACTCTTTGGCCAGAAATATGTTCAAGATGTCAAAACCTCTAAAAAGCTGATTTATCATCAAAAGGATTCTATAACTTTATATAGTTTGAAAAATTTTGAGGACACTTTGACCACAAATAAGTTCAAAAGATCAGATATGGACATCTATATGGCATATGATGCATCAGAAGGAGTCTATGAGCATGTATTAGAAAGCCCAAGATCGAGGACTCTTTGGCCAAAAATATGTTCAAGAGGTCAAAACCTCTAAAAAGCTGATTTATCATCAAAAGGATTCTATAACTTTATATAGTTTGAAAAATTTTGAGGACACTTTGACTACAAATAAGTTCAAAAGGTCAGATATGGACATCTATATGGCTTATGAAGCATCAGAAGGAGTCTATGAGTATGTATAGAAAGCCCATGATCTAGGACTCTTTGGCCAGAAATATGTTCAGGAGGTCAAAATGGGACCTCTGAATAGCTGATTTATCATCAAAAGAATTCTATAACTTTATATAGTTTGAAAAATTTTGAGGACACTTTGACTACAAATAAGTTCAAAAGGCCAGATATGGACATCTATATGGCTTATGAAGCATCAGAAGGAGTCTATGAGTATGTATAGAAAGCCCATGATCTAGGACTCTTTGGCCAGAAATATGTTCAGGAGGTCAAAAGGGGACCTCTGAATAGCTGATTTATCATCAAAAGAATTCTATAACTTGATATAGTTTGAAAAATTTTGAGGACACTTTGACCACAAATATGTTCAAAGGGTCAGATATGGACATATATATGACTTATAAGGCATCAGAAGGAGTCTATGAGTATGTATAGAAAGCCCAAGATCGAGTACTCTTTGGCCAGAAATATGTTCAGGAGGTCAAAACCTCTGAATAGCTGATTTATCATCAAAAGGATTCGATAACTTTATATAGTTTGAAAAATTTTGAGGACACTTTGGCCACAAATAAGTTCAAAAGGTCAGATATGGACATATATATATGGCTTATGAAGCATCAGAAGGAGTCTATGAGTATGTATAAAAAGCCCAAGACATCTATATGGCTTATGAAGCATCAGAAGGATTCTATGAGTATGTATAGAAAGCCCAATATCGAGAACTCTTTGGCCAGAAATATGTTCAGGAGGTCAAAAGGGGACCTCTGAATAGCAAAAGGAGTCTATAATTTTATATAGTTTGAAAAATTTTGAGGACACTTTGACCACAAATAAGTTCAAAAGGTCAGATATGGACATCAATATTGCTTATGAAGCATCAGATGGAGTCTTTGAGTATGTATAGAAAGCCCAAGATCGAGGACTCTTTGGCCAGAAATATGTTCAGGAGGTCAAAAGGGGACCCATGAATAGCTGATTTATCATCAAAAGAATTCTATAACTTTATATAGTTTGAAAAATTTTGAGGACACTTTGACCACAAATAAGTTCAAAAGGTCAGATATGGACATCTATATGGCTTATGAAGCATCAGAAGTAGTCTATGAGTATGTATAGAAAGCCCAAGATCGAGGACTCTTTGGCCAGAAATATGTTCAGGAGGTCAAAAGGGGACCTCTGAATAGCAAAAGGAGTCAATAACTTTATATAGTTTCAAAAATTTTGAGGACAATTTGACCACAAATAAGTTCAAAAGATCAGATATGGACATCTATATGGCTTATGAAGCATCAGAAGGAGTCTATGAGTATGTATAGAAAGCCCAAGATCGAGGACTGTAAATCGAGGAGGTCAAAAAGGGACCTCTGAATAGCAAAAGGAGTCTATAACTTTATATAGTTTGAAACATTTTGAGGACACTTTGACCACAAATAAGTTCAAAAGGTCAGATATGGACATCTATATGGCTTATGAAGCATCAGAAGTAGTCTACGAGTATGTATAGAAAGCCCAAGATCGAGGACTCTTTGGCCAGAAATATGTTCAGGAGGTCAAAAGGGGACCTCTGAATAGCAAAAGGAGTCTATAACTTTATAAAGTTTCAAAAATTTTGAGGACACTTTGACCACAAATAAGTTCAAAAGGTCAGATATGGACATCTATATGGCTTATGAAGCATCAGAAGGAGTCTATGAGTATGTATAGAAAGCCCAAGATCGAGGACTGTAAATCGAGGAGGTCAAAAAGGGACCTCTGAATAGCAAAAGGAGTCTATAACTTTATATAGTTTGAAAAATTTTGAGGACACTTTGACCACAAATAAGTTCAAAAGGTCAGATATGGACATCTATATGGCTTATGAAGCATCAGAAGTAGTCTACGAGTATGTATAGAAAGCCCAAGATCGAGGACTCTTTGGCCAGAAATATGTTCAGGAGGTCAAAAGGGGACCTCTGAATAGCAAAAGGAGTCTATAACTTTATAAAGTTTCAAAAATTTTGAGGACACTTTGACCACAAATAAGTTCAAAAGGTCAGATATGGACATCTATATGGCTTATGAAGCATCAGAAGGAGTCTATGAGTATGTATAGAAAGCCCAAGATCGAGGACTCTAAATCGAGGAGGTCAAAAGGGGACCTCTGAATAGCAAAAGGAGTCTATAACTTTATATAGTTTGAAATATTTTGAGGACACTTTGACCACAAATAAGTTCAAAAGGTCAGATATGGACATCTATATGGCTTATGAAGCATCAGAAGGAGTCTATGAGTATGTATAGAAAGCCCAAGATCGAGGACTCTTTGGCCAGAAATATGTTCAGGAGGTCAAAAGGGGACCTCTGAATAGCTGATTTATCATCAATAGAATTCTATAACTTTATATAGTTTGTAAAATTTTGAGGACACTTTGACCACAAATAAGTTCAAAAAGTCAGATATGGACATCTATATGGATTTTGAAGCATCAGAGGGAGTCTTTGAGTATATATAGAAAGCCCAAGATCGAGGACTCTTTGGCCAGAAATATGTTCAGGAGGTCAAAAGGGGCCCCATGAAATACTGATTTATCATCAAAAGGAGTCTATAACTTTATATAGTTTGAAACTTTTTGAGGACAATTTGACCATAAATAAGTTCAAAAGGTCAGATATGGACATCTATATATTTCTCGACACTTTGGCGAGAAATATGTTCAGGAGGTCAAAAGGGGACCTCTGAATAGCTGATTTATCATCAAAAGAATTCAATAACTTTATATAGTTTGAAAAATTTTGAGGACACTTTGACCACAAATAAGTTCAAAAGGTCAGATATGGAAATCTATATGGCTTATGAAGCATCAGAAGGAGTCTATGAGTATATATAGAAAGCTCAATATCGAGGACTCTTTGGCCAGAAATATGTTCAGGAGGTCAAAAGGGGACCTCTGAATAGCAAAAGGAGTCTATAACTTTATATGGTTTGAAAAATTTTTAGGACACTTTGACCACAAATAAGTTCAAAAGGTCAGATATGGACATCAATATTGCTTATGAAGCATCAGATGGAGTCTTTGAGTATGTATAGAAAGCCCAAGATCGAGGACTCTTTGGCCAGAAATATGTTCAGGAGGTCAAAAAGGGACCTCTGAATAGCTGATTTATCATCAAAAGAATTCTATAACTTTATATAGTTTGAAAAATTTTGAGGACACTTTGACCACAAATAAGTTCAAAAGATCAGATATGGACATCTATATGGCTTATGAAGCATCAGAAGGAGTCTATGAGTATGTATAGAAAGCCCATGATCTAGGACTCTTTGGCCAGAAATATGTTCAGGAGGTCAAAAGGGGACCTCTGAATAGCTGATTTATCATCAAAAGAATTCTATAACTTTATATAGTTTGAAAAATTTTGAGGACACTTTGACTACAAATAAGTTCAAAAGGCCAGATATGGACATCTATATGGCTTATGAAGCATCAGAAGGAGTCTATGAGTATGTATAGAAAGCCCATGATCTAGGACTCTTTGGCCAGAAATATGTTCAGGAGGTCAAAAGGGGACCTCTGAATAGCTGATTTATCATCAAAAGAATTCTATAACTTGATATAGTTTGAAAAATTTTGAGGACACTTTGACCACAAATATGTTCAAAGGGTCAGATATGGACATATATATGACTTATAAGGCATCAGAAGGAGTCTATGAGTATGTATAGAAAGCCCAAGATCGAGTACTCTTTGGCCAGAAATATGTTCAGGAGGTCAAAACCTCTGAATAGCTGATTTATCATCAAAAGGATTCGATAACTTTATATAGTTTGAAAAATTTTGAGGACACTTTGGCCACAAATAAGTTCAAAAGGTCAGATATGGACATATATATATGGCTTATGAAGCATCAGAAGGAGTCTATGAGTATGTATAAAAAGCCCAAGACATCTATATGGCTTATGAAGCATCAGAAGGATTCTATGAGTATGTATAGAAAGCCCAATATCGAGGACTCTTTGGCCAGAAATATGTTCAGGAGGTCAAAAGGGGACCTCTGAATAGCAAAAGGAGTCTATAACTTTATATAGTTTGAAAAATTTTGAGGACACTTTGACCACAAATAAGTTCAAAAGGTCAGATATGGACATCTATATGGCTTATGAAGCATCAGAAGTAGTCTATGAGTATGTATAGAAAGCCCAAGATCGAGGACTCTTTGGCCAGAAATATGTTCAGGAGGTCAAAAGGGGACCTCTGAATAGCAAAAGGAGTCAATAACTTTATATAGTTTCAAAAATTTTGAGGACAATTTGACCACAAATAAGTTCAAAAGATCAGATATGGACATCTATATGGCTTATGAAGCATCAGAAGGAGTCTATGAGTATGTATAGAAAGCCCAAGATCGAGGACTGTAAATCGAGGAGGTCAAAAAGGGACCTCTGAATAGCAAAAGGAGTCTATAACTTTATATAGTTTGAAAAATTTTGAGGACACTTTGACCACAAAAAAGTTCAAAAGGTCAGATATGGACATCTATATGGCTTATGAAGCATCAGAAGTAGTCTACGAGTATGTATAGAAAGCCCAAGATCGAGGACTCTTTGGCCAGAAATATGTTCAGGAGGTCAAAAGGGGACCTCTGAATAGCAAAAGGAGTCTATAACTTTATAAAGTTTCAAAAATTTTGAGGACACTTTGACCACAAATAAGTTCAAAAGGTCAGATATGGACATCTATATGGCTTATGAAGCATCAGAAGGAGTCTATGAGTATGTATAGAAAGCCCAAGATCGAGGACTCTAAATCGAGGAGGTCAAAAGGGGACCTCTGAATAGCAAAAGGAGTCTATAACTTTATATAGTTTGAAAAATTTTGAGGACACTTTGACCACAAATAAGTTCAAAAGGTCAGATATGGACATCTATATGGCTTATGAAGCATCAGAAGGAGTCTATGAGTATGTATAGAAAGCCCAAGATCGAGGACTCTTTGGCCAGAAATATGTTCAGGAGGTCAAAAGGGGACCTCTGAATAGCTGATTTATCATCAATAGAATTCTATAACTTTATATAGTTTGTAAAATTTTGAGGACACTTTGACCACAAATAAGTTCAAAAAGTCAGATATGGACATCTATATGGATTTTGAAGCATCAGAGGGAGTCTTTGAGTATATATAGAAAGCCCAAGATCGAGGACTCTTTGGCCAGAAATATGTTCAGGAGGTCAAAAGGGGCCCCATGAAATACTGATTTATCATCAAAAGGAGTCTATAACTTTATATAGTTTGAAACTTTTTGAGGACAATTTGACCATAAATAAGTTCAAAAGGTCAGATATGGACATATATATATTTCTCGACACTTTGGCGAGAAATATGTTCAGGAGGTCAAAAGGGGACCTCTGAATAGCTGATTTATCATCAAAAGAATTCAATAACTTTATATAGTTTGAAAAATTTTGAGGACACTTTGACCACAAATAAGTTCAAAAGGTCAGATATGGAAATCTATATGGCTTATGAAGCATCAGAAGGAGTCTATGAGTATATATAGAAAGCTCAATATCGAGGACTCTTTGGCCAGAAATATGTTCAGTAGGTCAAAAGGGGACCTCTGAATAGCAAAAGGAGTCTATAACTTTATATGGTTTGAAAAATTTTAAGGACACTTTGACCACAAATAAGTTCAAAAGGTCAGATATGGACATCAATATTGCTTATGAAGCATCAGATGGAGTCTTTGAGTATGTATAGAAAGCCCAAGATCGAGGACTCTTTGGCCAGAAATATGTTCAGGAGGTCAAAAAGGGACCTCTGAATAGCTGATTTATCATCAAAAGAATTCTATAACTTTATATAGTTTGAAAAATTTTGAGGACACTTTGACCACAAATAAGTTCAAAAGCTCAGATATGGACATCTATATGGCTTATGAAGCATCAGAAGTAGTCTATGAGTATGTATAGAAAGCCCAAGATCGAGGACTCTTTGGCCAGAAATATGTTCAGTAGGTCAAAAGGGGACCTCTGAATAGCAAAAGGAGTCAATAACTTTATATAGTTTCAAAAATTTTGAGGACACTTTGACCACAAATAAGTTCAAAAGGTCAGATATGGACATCTATATGGCTTATGAAGCATCAGAAGGAGTCTATGAGTATGTATAGAAAGCCCAAGATCGAGGACTCTAAATCGAGGAGGTCAAAAAGGGACCTCTGAATAGCAAAAGGAGTCTATAACTTTATATAGTTTGAAAAATTTTGAGGACACTTTGACCACAAATAAGTTCAAAAGGTCAGATATGGAAATCTATATGGCTTATGAAGCATCAGAAGGAGTCTATGAGTATATATAGAAAGCCCAATATCGAGGACTCTTTGGCCAGAAATATGTTCAGAAGGTCAAAAGGGGACCTCTGAATAGCAAAAGGAGTCTATAACTTTATATGGTTTGAAAAATTTTAAGGACACTTTGACCACAAATAAGTTCAAAAGGTCAGATATGGACATCTATATGGCTTATGAAACATCAGAAGGAGACTATGAGAATGTATAGAAAGTCCAAGATCGAGGACTCTTTGGCCAGAAATATGTTCAGGAGGTCAAAATGGGACCTCTGAATAGCTGATTTATCATCAAAAGAATTCTATAACTTTATATAGTTTGAAAAATTTTGAGGACACTTTGACTACAAATAAGTTCAAAAGGCCAGATATGGACATCTATATGGCTTATGAAGCATCAGAAGGAGTCTATGAGTATGTATAGAAAGCCCATGATCTAGGACTCTTTGGCCAGAAATATGTTCAGGAGGTCAAAAGGGGACCTCTGAATAGCTGATTTATCATCAAAAGAATTCTATAACTTGATATAGTTTGAAAAATTTTGAGGACACTTTGACCACAAATATGTTCAAAGGGTCAGATATGGACATATATATGACTTATAAGGCATCAGAAGGAGTCTATGAGTATGTATAGAAAGCCCAAGATCGAGTACTCTTTGGCCAGAAATATGTTCAGGAGGTCAAAACCTCTGAATAGCTGATTTATCATCAAAAGGATTCGATAACTTTATATAGTTTGAAAAATTTTGAGGACACTTTGGCCACAAATAAGTTCAAAAGGTCAGATATGGACATATATATATGGCTTATGAAGCATCAGAAGGAGTCTATGAGTATGTATAAAAAGCCCAAGACATCTATATGGCTTATGAAGCATCAGAAGGATTCTATGAGTATGTATAGAAAGCCCAATATCGAGAACTCTTTGGCCAGAAATATGTTCAGGAGGTCAAAAGGGGACCTCTGAATAGCAAAAGGAGTCTATAATTTTATATAGTTTGAAAAATTTTGAGGACACTTTGACCACAAATAAGTTCAAAAGGTCAGATATGGACATCAATATTGCTTATGAAGCATCAGATGGAGTCTTTGAGTATGTATAGAAAGCCCAAGATCGAGGACTCTTTGGCCAGAAATATGTTCAGGAGGTCAAAAGGGGACCCATGAATAGCTGATTTATCATCAAAAGAATTCTATAACTTTATATAGTTTGAAAAATTTTGAGGACACTTTGACCACAAATAAGTTCAAAAGGTCAGATATGGACATCTATATGGCTTATGAAGCATCAGAAGTAGTCTATGAGTATGTATAGAAAGCCCAAGATCGAGGACTCTTTGGCCAGAAATATGTTCAGGAGGTCAAAAGGGGACCTCTGAATAGCAAAAGGAGTCAATAACTTTATATAGTTTCAAAAATTTTGAGGACAATTTGACCACAAATAAGTTCAAAAGATCAGATATGGACATCTATATGGCTTATGAAGCATCAGAAGGAGTCTATGAGTATGTATAGAAAGCCCAAGATCGAGGACTGTAAATCGAGGAGGTCAAAAAGGGACCTCTGAATAGCAAAAGGAGTCTATAACTTTATATAGTTTGAAACATTTTGAGGACACTTTGACCACAAATAAGTTCAAAAGGTCAGATATGGACATCTATATGGCTTATGAAGCATCAGAAGTAGTCTACGAGTATGTATAGAAAGCCCAAGATCGAGGACTCTTTGGCCAGAAATATGTTCAGGAGGTCAAAAGGGGACCTCTGAATAGCAAAAGGAGTCTATAACTTTATAAAGTTTCAAAAATTTTGAGGACACTTTGACCACAAATAAGTTCAAAAGGTCAGATATGGACATCTATATGGCTTATGAAGCATCAGAAGGAGTCTATGAGTATGTATAGAAAGCCCAAGATCGAGGACTGTAAATCGAGGAGGTCAAAAAGGGACCTCTGAATAGCAAAAGGAGTCTATAACTTTATATAGTTTGAAAAATTTTGAGGACACTTTGACCACAAATAAGTTCAAAAGGTCAGATATGGACATCTATATGGCTTATGAAGCATCAGAAGTAGTCTACGAGTATGTATAGAAAGCCCAAGATCGAGGACTCTTTGGCCAGAAATATGTTCAGGAGGTCAAAAGGGGACCTCTGAATAGCAAAAGGAGTCTATAACTTTATAAAGTTTCAAAAATTTTGAGGACACTTTGACCACAAATAAGTTCAAAAGGTCAGATATGGACATCTATATGGCTTATGAAGCATCAGAAGGAGTCTATGAGTATGTATAGAAAGCCCAAGATCGAGGACTCTAAATCGAGGAGGTCAAAAGGGGACCTCTGAATAGCAAAAGGAGTCTATAACTTTATATAGTTTGAAATATTTTGAGGACACTTTGACCACAAATAAGTTCAAAAGGTCAGATATGGACATCTATATGGCTTATGAAGCATCAGAAGGAGTCTATGAGTATGTATAGAAAGCCCAAGATCGAGGACTCTTTGGCCAGAAATATGTTCAGGAGGTCAAAAGGGGACCTCTGAATAGCTGATTTATCATCAATAGAATTCTATAACTTTATATAGTTTGTAAAATTTTGAGGACACTTTGACCACAAATAAGTTCAAAAAGTCAGATATGGACATCTATATGGATTTTGAAGCATCAGAGGGAGTCTTTGAGTATATATAGAAAGCCCAAGATCGAGGACTCTTTGGCCAGAAATATGTTCAGGAGGTCAAAAGGGGCCCCATGAAATACTGATTTATCATCAAAAGGAGTCTATAACTTTATATAGTTTGAAACTTTTTGAGGACAATTTGACCATAAATAAGTTCAAAAGGTCAGATATGGACATCTATATATTTCTCGACACTTTGGCGAGAAATATGTTCAGGAGGTCAAAAGGGGACCTCTGAATAGCTGATTTATCATCAAAAGAATTCAATAACTTTATATAGTTTGAAAAATTTTGAGGACACTTTGACCACAAATAAGTTCAAAAGGTCAGATATGGAAATCTATATGGCTTATGAAGCATCAGAAGGAGTCTATGAGTATATATAGAAAGCTCAATATCGAGGACTCTTTGGCCAGAAATATGTTCAGGAGGTCAAAAGGGGACCTCTGAATAGCAAAAGGAGTCTATAACTTTATATGGTTTGAAAAATTTTTAGGACACTTTGACCACAAATAAGTTCAAAAGGTCAGATATGGACATATATATATGGCTTATGAAGCATCAGAAGGAGTCTATGAGTATGTATAAAAAGCCCAAGACATCTATATGGCTTATGAAGCATCAGAAGGATTCTATGAGTATGTATAGAAAGCCCAATATCGAGGACTCTTTGGCCAGAAATATGTTCAGGAGGTCAAAAGGGGACCTCTGAATAGCAAAAGGAGTCTATAACTTTATATAGTTTGAAAAATTTTGAGGACACTTTGACCACAAATAAGTTCAAAAGGTCAGATATGGACATCTATATGGCTTATGAAGCATCAGAAGTAGTCTATGAGTATGTATAGAAAGCCCAAGATCGAGGACTCTTTGGCCAGAAATATGTTCAGGAGGTCAAAAGGGGACCTCTGAATAGCAAAAGGAGTCAATAACTTTATATAGTTTCAAAAATTTTGAGGACAATTTGACCACAAATAAGTTCAAAAGATCAGATATGGACATCTATATGGCTTATGAAGCATCAGAAGGAGTCTATGAGTATGTATAGAAAGCCCAAGATCGAGGACTGTAAATCGAGGAGGTCAAAAAGGGACCTCTGAATAGCAAAAGGAGTCTATAACTTTATATAGTTTGAAAAATTTTGAGGACACTTTGACCACAAATAAGTTCAAAAGGTCAGATATGGACATCTATATGGCTTATGAAGCATCAGAAGTAGTCTACGAGTATGTATAGAAAGCCCAAGATCGAGGACTCTTTGGCCAGAAATATGTTCAGGAGGTCAAAAGGGGACCTCTGAATAGCAAAAGGAGTCTATAACTTTATAAAGTTTCAAAAATTTTGAGGACACTTTGACCACAAATAAGTTCAAAAGGTCAGATATGGACATCTATATGGCTTATGAAGCATCAGAAGGAGTCTATGAGTATGTATAGAAAGCCCAAGATCGAGGACTCTAAATCGAGGAGGTCAAAAGGGGACCTCTGAATAGCAAAAGGAGTCTATAACTTTATATAGTTTGAAAAATTTTGAGGACACTTTGACCACAAATAAGTTCAAAAGGTCAGATATGGACATCTATATGGATTTTGAAGCATCAGAGGGAGTCTTTGAGTATATATAGAAAGCCCAAGATCGAGGACTCTTTGGCCAGAAATATGTTCAGGAGGTCAAAAGGGGCCCCATGAAATACTGATTTATCATCAAAAGGAGTCTATAACTTTATATAGTTTGAAACTTTTTGAGGACAATTTGACCATAAATAAGTTCAAAAGGTCAGATATGGACATATATATATTTCTCGACACTTTGGCGAGAAATATGTTCAGGAGGTCAAAAAGGGACCTCTGAATAGCTGATTTATCATCAAAAGAATTCTATAACTTTATATAGTTTGAAAAATTTTGAGGACACTTTGACCACAAATAAGTTCAAAAGCTCAGATATGGACATCTATATGGCTTATGAAGCATCAGAAGTAGTCTATGAGTATGTATAGAAAGCCCAAGATCGAGGACTCTTTGGCCAGAAATATGTTCAGTAGGTCAAAAGGGGACCTCTGAATAGCAAAAGGAGTCAATAACTTTATATAGTTTCAAAAATTTTGAGGACACTTTGACCACAAATAAGTTCAAAAGGTCAGATATGGACATCTATATGGCTTATGAAGCATCAGAAGGAGTCTATGAGTATGTATAGAAAGCCCAAGATCGAGGACTCTAAATCGAGGAGGTCAAAAAGGGACCTCTGAATAGCAAAAGGAGTCTATAACTTTATATAGTTTGAAAAATTTTGAGGACACTTTGACCACAAATAAGTTCAAAAGGTCAGATATGGAAATCTATATGGCTTATGAAGCATCAGAAGGAGTCTATGAGTATATATAGAAAGCCCAATATCGAGGACTCTTTGGCCAGAAATATGTTCAGAAGGTCAAAAGGGGACCTCTGAATAGCAAAAGGAGTCTATAACTTTATATGGTTTGAAAAATTTTAAGGACACTTTGACCACAAATAAGTTCAAAAGGTCAGATATGGACATCTATATGGCTTATGAAACATCAGAAGGAGACTATGAGAATGTATAGAAAGTCCAAGATCGAGGACTCTTTGGCCAGAAATATGTTCAGGAGGTCAAAATGGGACCTCTGAATAGCTGATTTATCATCAAAAGAATTCTATAACTTTATATAGTTTGAAAAATTTTGAGGACACTTTGACTACAAATAAGTTCAAAAGGCCAGATATGGACATCTATATGGCTTATGAAGCATCAGAAGGAGTCTATGAGTATGTATAGAAAGCCCAAGACATCTATATGGCTTTTGAAGCATCAGAGGGAGTCTATGGGTATATATAGGAAGCCCAAGATCGAGGACTCTTTGGCGAGAAAAATGTTCAGGAGGTCAAAAGGGGACCTCTGAATAGCTGATTTATCATCAAAAGAATTCTATAACTTTATATAGTTTGAAAAATGTTGAGGACACT
Source organism: Squalius cephalus (assembly GCF_949319135.1). Classification (NCBI taxonomy): domain Eukaryota; kingdom Metazoa; phylum Chordata; class Actinopteri; order Cypriniformes; family Leuciscidae; genus Squalius; species Squalius cephalus. The sequence continues at coordinate 24,180,299 of NC_137129.1, forward strand.
TTGACCACAAATAAGTTCAAAAGGTCAGATATGGAAATCTATAAGGCTTATGAAGCATAAGAAGGAGTCTATGAGTATGTATAGAAAGCCCAATATCGAGGATTCTTTGGCCAGAAATATGTTCAGGAGGTCAAAAGGGGACCTCTGAATAGCAAAAGGAGTCTATAACTTTATATAGTTTGAAAAATTTTGAGGACACTTTGACCACAAATAAGTTCAAAAGGTCAGATATGGACATCTATATGGCTTAAGAAGCATCAGAGGGAGTCTATGAGTATATATAGGAAGCCCAAGATCGAGGACTCTTTGGCGAGAAATATGTTCAGGAGGTCAAAAGGGGACCTCTGAATAGCTGATTTATCATCAAAAGAATTCTATAACTTTATATAGTTTGAAAAATTTTAAAGACACTTTGACCACAAATAAGTTCAAAAGGGCAGATATGGACATCTATATGGCTAATGATGCATCAGAAGGAGTCTATGAGTATGTATAGAAAGCTCAATATCGAGGACTCTTTGGCCAGAAATATGTTCAGGAGGTCAAAAGGTGACCTTTGAATAGCTGATTTATCATAAAAAGAATTCTATACATTTATATAGTTTGAAAAATTTTGAGGACACTTTGACTACAAATAAGTTCAAAAGGTCAGATATGGACATCTATATGGCTTATGAAGCATCAGAAGGAGTCCATGAGTATGTATAGAAAGCCCAATATCGAGTACTCTTTGGCCAGAAATATGTTCAGGAGGTCAAAAGGGGACCTCTGAATAGCTGATTTATCATAAAAAGAATTCTATAACTTTATATAGTTTGAAAAATTTTGAGGACACTTTGACTACAAATAAGTTCAAAAGGTCAGATATGGACATATATATGGGCTTATGAAGCATCAGAAGGAGTCCATGAGTATGTATAGAAAGCCCAAGATCGAGGACTCTTTGGCCAGAAATATATTCCTTGGGTCAAAAATGGACTTCTGTCTGGTTGACCTAACATCAGAAAGAGTCAACGAGTATGTATAGAAAGCCCAAGTTTCGAATACTCCTTGGCCAGAAAAAATTCAGTATGTCAAATGGACTTTTGTCAGGAGGATATAACATCCGAAGATATCAGTCTGAATGTATTGTATTAATCTTTTAGGACTCTTTGGCCAGAAATATGTCCAGTAGGTCAAAAGGGGACCTCTGAATAGCTGATTTATCATCAGAAAGAGTCTATAACTTTATATAGTTTGAAATATTTTGTGGACACTTGTACCACAAATAAGTTCAAAAGATCAGATATGGACAACTATATGGCATATGATGCATCAGAAGGAGTCTATAATTATGTATAGAAAGCCCAAGATCGAGGACTCTAAATCGAGGAGGTCAAAAGGGGACCTCTGAATAGCAAAAGGAGTCTATAACTTTATATACTTTGAAAAATTTTGAGGACACTTTGACCACAAATAAGTTCAAAAGGTCAGATATGGACATCTATATGGCTTATGAAGCATCAGAAGGAGTCTATGAGTATGTATAGAAAGCCCAAGATCGAGGACTCATTGGCCAGAAATATGTTCAGGAGGTCAAAAGGGGACCTCTGAATAGCTGATTTATCATCAAAAGAATTTTATAACTTTATATAGTTTGAAAAATTTTGAGGACACTTTGACCACAAATAAGTTCAAAAGGTCAGATATGGACATATATATATGGCTTATGAAGCATCAGAAGGAGTCTATGAGTATGTATAGAAAGCCCAAGACATCTATATGGCTTTTGAAGCATCAGAGGGAGTCTATGAGTATATATAGGAAGCCCAAGATCGAGGACTCTTTGGCGAGAAATATGTTCAGGAGGTCAAAAGGGGACCTCTGAATAGCTGATTTATCATCAAAAGAATTCTATAACTTTACATAGTTAGAAAAATTTTGAGGACACTTTGACCACAAATAAGTTCAAAAGGTCGGATATGGACATATATATGGCTTATGAAGCATCAGAAGGAGTCTATGAGTATGTATAGAAAGCCCAATATCGAGGACTCTTTGGCCAGAAATATGTTCAGGAGATCAAAAGGGGACCTCTGAATAGCAAAAGGAGTCTATAACTTTATATAGTTTGAAAAATTTTGAGGACACTTTGACCACAAATAAGTTCACAAGGTCAGATATGGACATCTATATGGCTTAAGATGCATCAGAAGGAGTCTATGAGTATGTATAGAAAGCCAAAGACATCTATATGGCTTTTGAAGCATCAGAGGGAGTCTATGAGTATGTATAGAAAGCCCAATATCGAGGACTCTTTGGCCAGAAATATGTTCAGGAGGTCAAAAGGGGACCTCTGAATAGCAAAAGGAGTCTATAACTTTATATAGTTTGAAAAATTTTGAGGACACTTTGACCACAAATAAGTTCAAAAGGTCAGATATGGAAATCTATATGGCTAATGATGCATCAGAAGGAGTCTATGAGTATGTATAGAAAGCCCAATATCGAGGACTCTTTGGCCAGAAATATGTTCAGGAGGTCAAAAGGGGACCTCTGAATAGCTGATTTATCATAAAAAGAATTCTATAACTTTATATAGTTTGAAAAATTTTGAGGACACTTTGACTACAAATAAGTTCAAAAGGTCAGATATGGACATATATATGGCTTATGAAGCATCAGAAGGAGTCCATGAGTATGTATAGAAAGCCCAAGATCGATGACTCTTTGGCCAGAAATATATTCCTTGTGTCAAAAATGGACTTCTGTCTGGTTGACCTAACATCAGAAAGAGTCAACGAGTATGTATAGAAAGCCCAAGTTTCGAATACTCCTTGGCCTGAAAAAAATTCAGTATGTCAAATGGACTTTTGTCAGGAGGATATAACATCAGAAGATATCAGTCGGAATGTATTGTATTAATCTTTCAGGACTCTTTGACCAGAAATATGTCCAGTAGGTCAAAAGGGGACCTCTGAATAGCTGATTTATCATCAAAAGAATTCTATAACTTTATATAGTTTGAAAAATTTTGAGGACACTTTGACCACAAATAAGTTCAGAGGTCAGATATGGACATCTATATGGCTTTTGAAGCATCAGAGGGAGTCTATGAGTATATATAGAAAGCCCAAGATCGAGGACTCTTTGGCCAGAAATATGTTCAGGAGGTCAAAAGGGGACCTCTGAATAGCTGATTTATCATCAAAATAATTCTATAACTTTATATAGTTTGAAACATTTTGAGGACCCTTTGAGCAGAAATAATTTCAAAAGGTAAGCCATAAGCCATATCTGTATGGATATATATATTGGCTTATGAAGCATCAGGAGTCAATGAGTATGTATAGAAATCGAGGACTGTTTGGCCAGAAATATGTTACTTTGGTCAAACATGTACTTACGTACATCAGGAGTCGAAGAGTATGTATAGAAAGTTAACATCAGTTGACTGAATGTAATAAGTAGGTTAATGTGCAGTGAAGGAAAATCATTGCACTAGCTGTTGCTTTACAATGGACACAATTATAGGAGTTAGTTCTGGTGTGAAATGCAATGCGAAAAGTGCTTTATCTATATGTTTATTCTTCAGTGCATTCTATCGTTGGGCAACGTTAGAATGCACTGAAGAATAAACATATAGATGAAGCACTTTTCGCATTGCATTGCACACCAGAACTAACTCCTTCCCATGTTCATTAAAGATATAACATTTATGCATTGCACAAAGGATCTAACGTTGTCCACTGAACAATAACATATAGGCTATGCACTTCTCGGATTGCATTGCATTGCACAGTAGATCTAATTCATTCCCATGTTCATTAAAGAGATAAGTTTTGTTGTTGCATTGCATTGCAAAAACGATCTTACGTTGTGCATTGAAGAATAACATACAGGCTATGCACCTTATGCATTGCACACCAGAACTAACTCCTTCCCATGTTCATTAAAGGGATAACATATGTTATGCAACATTTCATTGTTTTGCAGAAACGATCTAACGTTGTGCACTGAAGAATATTTATGCACTTTTTGCATTGTATTGCATTGCACACCAGAACTAACTCCTTCAAATGTTTATTAAAGAGATAACATTTTGCACTGCACAAACGATCTAACGTTGTGCATTGAAGAATAATATAGGCTATGCAATTCTTGCATTGCATTGCACACCAGAACTAAATCATTCCCATTTTCTTTAAAGAAATAAGGTGCAATGATGTTGTATTGCATTGCACAAACGATAACATATGTTATGCAACATTATATTGCTTTGCACAAACGATCTAACACTGTGCACTAAAGAATAACATTTATGCATTTTTTGCATTGCATTGCACACCAGAACTAACTCCTTCAAATGTTTATTAAAAAGATAACATTTTGCATTGCATTGCACAAACGATCTAACGTTGTGCATTGAAGAATAACATATAGGCTAAATGCATGCATTGTATTGCATTGCACACCCGAACTAACTCGTTCCCATGTTCATTGAAGAGATAACATATGTTATGCAACATTTCATTGTTTTGCACAAACGATCTAACGTTGTGCATTGAAGAGTAACATAGGCTATTCACTTTTTGCTTTGCATTGCATTGCACAGCAGAACTAACTCCTTCCCATGTTCATTAAAGGGATAACATGTTGCATTGCATTGCATTGCACAAACGATCTAACGCTGTGCACTGAAGAATAACATATAGGCTATGCTATGCACTTTTTGCATTGCATTGCATTGCACTCCAGAACTAACTACTTCCCATGTTTATTAAAGAGATAACATTTTGCATTGCATTGCACAAACGATCTAACGTTGTGCATTGAAGAATGACATAGTTGACATAGCTAAATGCATGGATTGTGTTGCATGTACAGCCGAACTAACTCCTTCCCATGTTCATTAAAAAGATAACATATGTTATGCAACATTGCATTGCTTTGCACAAACGATTTAACGCTGTGCACTGAATAACATTTATGCACTTTTTGCATTACATTGCATTGCACACCAGAACTAACTCAGATCAAATGCTTATTAAAGAGATAACATTTTGCATTGCATTGTGCATTGCATAACGTTGTGCATTGAAGAATAACATATAGGCTAAATGTATTGCATTGCACACCCGAACTAACTCCTTCCCATGTTCATTAAAGAGATAACATATGTTATGCACAAACGATTCAGTATGTATTCAGTACGATTTTGCATTGAAGAGTAACATTGGCTATTCACTTTTTGCATTGCATTGCACACATAACTAACTTTTCTAACATTTAAAGGAGTGAGTTCTGGTGTGCAAATGCAATGCAATGCAAAAAGTGCATAAATGTTATTATTCAGTGCACAACATTAGATCGTTTCTGCAATGCAATGCAGTGCAATGCAACATGTTATCTCTTTAGTGAACATGGGAAAGAGTTAGTTCTGGTGTGTAATTCAATGCAATGCAAAAAGTGCATGGTCTATGTTTCTCTTCAATGCACAACGTTAGATCGTTTGTGCAATGCAATGCAAAATGTTATCTCTTCAATGAACATTTGAAGGAGTTAGTTCTAATGTGCAATGCAATTCAAAAAGTGCATGGCCTATGTTATCTCTTTAATAAACATTTGAAGGAGTAAGATCTGGTGTGCAATGCAATGCAATGCCAAAAGTGCATACCCTAAATGTTATTCTTCAGTGCACAACGTTAGATCGTTTCTGCAATGCAATGCAATTCAATGCAATGCAACATGTTATATCTTTACTGAACATGGGAAGGAGTTAGTTTCAGTGTGCAATGCAATGCAAAAAGTGCATAAATGTCATTCTTCAATGCACAACGTTAGATCGTTTCTGCAATGGCAATGCCAATGCAATGCAACATGTGTTATCTTTTTAATGAACATGGGAAGGAGTTAGTTCTGGTGTGCAATGCAATATACAATGCATGCATTTAGCCTGTATGTTATTCTTTAATGCACAACATTGATCGTTGAGACAAACTATCGTTTTGTGCAATGCAATGCAAAATATTATCTCTTTAATGAACATGGGAAGGAGTTAGTTCTGGTGTGCAATGCAATGCAAAAAGTGCATAAATGTTATTCTTCAGTGCACATCGTTAGATCGTTTGTGCAAAGCAATGCAATGTTGCATAACATATGTTATCTCTTTAATGAACATGTGAAGGAGTTAGTTCGGGTGTGCAATGCAATACAATGCATGCATTTAGCCTGTATGTTATTCTTCAATGCACAACGTTAGATCGTTTGTGCAATGCAATGCAACATATTATCTCTTTACTGAACATGGGAAGGAGTTTGATCTGGTGTGCAATGCAATGCAATGCAAAAAGTGCATGGCCTATGTTACTCTTCATTGCACAACGTTAGATCGTTTGTGCAACAACAGATGTTATCTCTTTAATGAACATGGGAAGGAGTTAGTTCTGGTGTGCAATGCAGGGATAAAAGTGCATATGTTTTTCTTCAATGAGGCACAACGATAGATCGTTTGTGCAATGCAACAACATATGTTATCTCTTTAATGAACATGGGAATGAATTAGTTGTAGTGTGCAATGCAATGCAATGCAAGCCAAGAAGTGCATAGCCTATATGTTATTGTTCAGTGGACAACGTTAGATCGTTTGTGCAATGCAGTGCAACAACATAAATGTTATCTCTTTCATGAACATGGGAAGGAGTTAGTTCTGGTGTGCAATGCAATGCGAAAAGTGCATTATCTATATGTTTATTCTTCAGTGCATTCTATCGTTGTCCAACGGAATGAGTTAATTGTGTCCATTGTAAAGCAAAAGCCAGTGCAATGATTTTCCTTTACTGCACATTAATTAATCTACTTATACATTCAGTCAGCTGATGTTATCTTTCTATACATACTCTTCGACTCCTGATCCAGCCATACCGAAATCCATATTTGACCAAAGTAACATATTTCTGGCCAAAGAGTCCTCGATTTCTATACATACATCATTGACTCCTGATGCTTGATAAGCCATCTAGATATCCATACAGATATGGATATCTATATGGCGTATGGCTTACCTTTTGAACTTATTTCTGGTCAAAGTGTTCTCAAAAATTTTCAAACTATATAAAGTTATAGTCTCCTTCTGATAATAAATCATTGACAAAAGAGTTCTCAAAAGGATGTTGTCTACAATAAACGAATACAGACTCCTTCTGATGTTAACTCAGCCATACAGAAGTCCATATTTAACATTCTGAACATATTTCTGGCCAGAGACCTTGAACATTTACCTTACTATATATATTTCTCCTACTATACAGACTTCTCATGATGTTATATCAGCCAGACTGTAGTCCATATAGGACCAATTGAACATATTTTTGGCCAAAGAATCCTCAAAATGTTTTTTACTATTATAAACTTCTGATGTTAAATCAGCCTTACAGAAGTCCATAATTGACCACCTGAAAATATTTCTGGACAAAGAGTCGATCTTGGGCTTTCTATAAATACTCATAGAATACTTTTGATATTTCATAAGCCATATAGATGTCCATATCTGACCTTTTGAACTTATTTGTGGTCAAAGTGTCCTCAAAATTTTTCAAACTATATAAAGTTATAGACTGCTTTTGATGATAAATCAGCTATACAGAGGTCCCCTATTGACCTCCTAAACATATTTCTGGCCAAAGAGTCCTCGATCTTGGGCTGTCTATACATACTCATAGACTCCTTCTGATGCTTCATAAGCCATATAGTTGTCCATATCTGACCTTTTGAACTTATTTGTGGTCAAAGTGTCCTCAAAAATTTTCAAACTATATAAAGTTATAGAATCCTTTTGATGATAAATCAGCTATTCAGAGGTCCCCTTTTGACCTTCTGAACATATTGACATACTCCTAGACTCCTTCTGATGCTTCATAAGCCATATAGATGTCCATATCTGACCTTTTGAACTTATTTGTGGTCAAAGTGTCCTCAAAATTTTTCAAACTATATAAAGTTATAGAATCCTTTTGATGATAAATCAGCTATTCAGAGGTCCTCTTTTGACCTCCTGAACATAATTTTTTCCAAAGAGTCCTAAAAGATTAATACAATACATTCAGACTGATATCTTCGGATGTTATATCATCCTGACAAAAGTCCATATTTGACATACTTAATATTTTTCTGGCCAAGGAGTACTCGAAACTTGACTTTTCCATATATACTCGTTGACTCTTTCTGATGTTACATCAACCATACAGAAGTCCATTGTTGACCCAAGGAATATATTTCTGGCCAAAGAGTCCTCGACCTTGGGCTTTCTATACATACTCATAGACTCCTTCTGATGCTTCATAAGCCATATAGATGTCCATATCTGACCTTTTGAACTTATTTGTGGTCAAAGTGTCCTCAAAAATTTTCAAACTATATAAAGTTATAGTCTCCTTCTGATAATAAATCATTGACAAAAGAGTTCTCAAAAGGATGTTGTCTACAATAAACGAATACAGACTCCTTCTGATGTTAACTCAGCCATACAGAAGTCCATATTTAACATTCTGAACATATTTCTGGCCAGAGACCTTGAACATTTACCTTACTATATATATTTCTCCTACTATACAGACTTCTCATGATGTTATATCAGCCAGACTGTAGTCCATATAGGACCAATTGAACATATTTTTGGCCAAAGAATCCTCAAAATGTTTTTTACTATTATAAACTTCTGATGTTAAATCAGCCTTACAGAAGTCCATAATTGACCACCTGAAAATATTTCTGGACAAAGAGTCGATCTTGGGCTTTCTATAAATACTCATAGAATACTTTTGATATTTCATAAGCCATATAGATGTCCATATCTGACCTTTTGAACTTATTTGTGGTCAAAGTGTCCTCAAAATTTTTCAAACTATATAAAGTTATAGACTGCTTTTGATGATAAATCAGCTATACAGAGGTCCCCTATTGACCTCCTAAACATATTTCTGGCCAAAGAGTCCTCGATCTTGGGCTGTCTATACATACTCATAGACTCCTTCTGATGCTTCATAAGCCATATAGTTGTCCATATCTGACCTTTTGAACTTATTTGTGGTCAAAGTGTCCTCAAAAATTTTCAAACTATATAAAGTTATAGAATCCTTTTGATGATAAATCAGCTATTCAGAGGTCCCCTTTTGACCTTCTGAACATATTGACATACTCCTAGACTCCTTCTGATGCTTCATAAGCCATATAGATGTCCATATCTGACCTTTTGAACTTATTTGTGGTCAAAGTGTCCTCAAAATTTTTCAAACTATATAAAGTTATAGAATCCTTTTGATGATAAATCAGCTATTCAGAGGTCCTCTTTTGACCTCCTGAACATAATTTTTTCCAAAGAGTCCTAAAAGATTAATACAATACATTCAGACTGATATCTTCGGATGTTATATCATCCTGACAAAAGTCCATATTTGACATACTTAATATTTTTCTGGCCAAGGAGTACTCGAAACTTGACTTTTCCATATATACTCGTTGACTCTTTCTGATGTTATATCAACCATACAGAAGTCCATTGTTGACCCAAGGAATATATTTCTGGCCAAAGAGTCCTCGACCTTGGGCTTTCTATACATACTCATAGACTCCTTCTGATGCTTCATAAGCCATATAGATGTCCATATCTGACCTTTTGAACTTATTTGTGGTCAAAGTGTCCTCAAAATTTTTCAAACTATATGAAGTTATAGAATCCTTTTGATGATAAATCAGCTATTCAGAGGTTTTGACCTCCTGAACATATTTCTGGCCAAAGAGTCCTCGATCTTGGGCTTTCTATACATACTCATAGACTCCTTCTGATGCTTCATAAGCCATATAGATGTCCATATCTGACCTTTTGAACTTATTTGTGGTCAAAGTGTCCTCAAAGTTTTTCAACTATATAAAGTTATAGACTCCTTTTGATGATAAATCAGCTATTCAGAGGTCCCCTTTTGATCTCCTGAACATATTTCTGGCCAAAGAGTCCTCGATCTTGGGCTTTCTATATGTACTCGTAGACTCCCTCTGATGCTTCAAAAGCCATATAGATGTCCATATCTGACCTTTTGAACTTATTTCTGGTCAAAGGGTCCTCAAAAGTTTTCAAACTATATAAAGTTATTGATTCTTTCTGATGATAAATCAGCAATTCAGAGGTCCCCTTGTGACCTACTGAACATATTTCTGGCCAAAGAGTCCTAAAAGATTAATACTGATATCTTCAGACTGATATCTTCGGATTCTATATCCTCCTGACATAAGTCCATATTTGACATACTGATTTTTTTCTGGCCAAGGAGTATTCGAAACTTGGGTTTTCTATACATAATCCTTCTGATGCTTCATAAGCCATATATATGTCCATATCTGACCTTTTGAACTTATTTGTGGTCAAAGTGTCCTCAAAATTTTTCAAACTATATAAAGTTATAGACTCCTTTTGATGATAAATCAGCTATACATGGGTCCCCTATTGAACTGCTGAACATATTTCTGGCCAAAGAGTCCTCGATCTTGGGCTTTCTATATATACTCATGGACACCCTCTGATGCTTCAAAACCCATATAGATGTCCATATCTGATCATTTGAACTTATTTCTGGTCAAGGGTCCTCAAAATTTTTCAAGCTATATAAAGTTATAGACTCTTTCTGATGATAAATCAGCTATTCAGAGGTCCCCTTTTGACTTCCTGAATATATTTCTGGCCAAAGAGTCCTCGATCTTGGGCTTTCTATACATACTCATAGACTCCTTCTGATGCTTCATAAGCCATATAGATATCCATATCTGACCTTTTGAACTTATTTCTGGTCAAAGTGTCCTCAAAATTTTTCAAATTATATAAAGTTATAGAATCCTTTTGATGATAAATCAGCTATTCAGAGGTCCACTTTTGACCTCCTGAACATATTTCTGGACAAAGAGTCCTCGATCTTGGGCTTTCTATACATACTCATAGACTCCTTCTGATGCTTCATAAGCCATATAGATGTCCATATCTGACCTTTTGAACTTATTTGTGGTCAAAGTGTCCTCAAAATTTTTCAAACTATATAAAGTTATAGAATTCTTTTGCTATTCAGAGGTCCCCTTTTGACCTCCTGAACATATTTCTAGCCAAAGAGTCCTCCATATTGGGCTTTCTATACATACTCATAGACTCCTTCTAATGCATCATAAGCCATATAGATGTCCATATCTGACCTTTTGAACTTATTTGTGGTCAAATTGTCCTCAAAATTTTTCAAACTATATAGAATTCTTTTGATGATAATCAGCTATTCAGAGGTCCCCTTTTGACCTCCTGAACATATTTCTCGCCAAAGAGTCCTCGATCTTGGGCTTCCTATATATACTCATGGACACCCTCTGATGCTTCAAACCCCATATAGATGTCCATATCTGATCATTTGAACTTATTTCTGGTCAAGGGTCCTCAAAATTTTTCAAACTATATAAAGTTATAGACTCTTTCTGATGATAAATCAGCTATTCAGAGGTCCCCTTTTGACCTACTGGACATATTTCTGGCCAAAGAGTCCTAAAAGATTAATACAATACATTCAGACTGATATCTTCGGATGTTATATCCTCCTGACAAAAGTCCATTTGACATACTGAATTTTTTTCTGGCCAAGGAGTATTCGAAACTTGGGCTTTCTATACATACTCGTTGACTCTTTCTGATGTTAGGTCAACCAGACAGAAGTCCATTTTTGACCCAAGGAATATATTTCTGGCCAAAGAGTCCTCGATCTTGGGCTTTCTATACATACTCATGGACTCCTTCTGTTGCTTCATAAGCCATATATATGTCCATATCTGACATATTGAACTTATTTGTAGTCAAAGTGTCCTCAAAATTTTTCAAACTATATAAAGTTATAGAATCCTTTTGATGATAAATCAGCTATTCAGAGGTCCCCTTTTGACCTCCTGAACATATTTCTGGACAAAGATTCCTCGATCTTGGGCTTTCTATACATGCTCATAGACTCCTTCTGATGCATCATAAGCCATATAGATGTCCATATCTGACCTTTTGAACTTATTTGTGGTCAAAGTGTCCTCAAAATTTTTCAAACTATATAAAGTTATAGATTCTTTCGATGATAAATCAGCTATTCAGAGGTCCCTTTTTGACCTCCTTAACATATTTCTGGCCAAAGAGTCCTCGATATAGGGCTTTCTATACATACTCATAGACTCCTTCTGATGCATCACAAGCCATATAGATGTCCATATCTGACCTTTTGAACTTATTTGTGGTCAAAGTGTCCTCAAAATTTTTCACACTATATAAAGTTATAGAATCCTTTTGATGATAGATCAGCTATTCAGACGTCCCCTTTTGACGTCCTGAACATATTTCTGGCCAAAGAGACCTCGATCTTGGGCTTTCTATACATACTCATAGACTCCTTCTGATGCTTCATAAGCCATATAGATGTCCATATCTGACTTTTTGAACTTATTTGTGGTCAAATTGTCGTCAAAATTTTTCAAAAAGAATTCTATAACTTTATATAGTTTAAAACATTTTGAGGACCCTTTGACCACAAATAAGTTCAAAAGGTCAGATATGGACATATATATGGCTTATGAAGCATCAGAAGGAGTATGTATAGAAAGCCCTAGTTTCGAATACTCCTTGGCCAGAAAAAAATTCAGTGTGTCAAATATTGACTTTTGTCAGGAGGATATAACATCCGAAGATATCAGTCTGAATGTATTGTATTAATCTTTTAGGACTCTTTGGCCAGAAATATGTTCAGTAGGTCAAAAGGGGACCTCTGAATAGCTGATTTTTCATCAGAAAGAGTCTATAACTTTATATAGTTTGAAAAATTTTGAGAACACTTTGACCACAAATAAGTTCAAAAGGTCAGATATGGACATCTATATGGCTTTTGAAGCATCAGACGGAGTCTATGAGTATATATAGAAAGCCCAAGATCGAGGACTCTTTGGCCAGAAATATGTTCAGGAGGTCAAAAGGGGACCCATGAATAGCTGATTTATCATCAAAAGGAGTCTATAACTTTATATAGTTTGAAAAATTTTGAGGACCCTTTGACCACAAATAAGTTCAAAAGGTCAGATATGGACATATATATGGCTTATGAAGCATCAGAAGGAGTATGTATAGAAAGGCCAAGTTTCGAATACTCCTTGGCCAGAAAAAAATTCAGTATGTCAAATATGGACTTTTGTCAGGAGGATATAACATCCGAAGATATCAGTCTGAATGTATTGTATTAATCTTTTAGGACTCTTTGGCCAGAAATATGTTCAGGAGGTCAAAAGGGGACCTCTGAATAGCTGGTTTATCATCAGAAAGAGTCTATAACTTTATATAGTTTGAAAATTTTTGAGGACACTTTGACCACAAATAAGTTCAAAAGGTCAGATATGGACATATATATGGCTTATGAAGCATCAGAAGGAGTCTATGAGTATGTATAGAAAGCCCAAGATCGAGGACTCTTTGGCCAGAAATATGTTCAGGAGGTTAAAAGGGGACCTCTGAATAGCTGATTTATCATCAATAGAATTCTATAACTTTATATAGTTTGAAAATTTTTGAGGACACTTTGACCACAAATAAGTTCAAAAGGTCAGATATGGATATATATGGCTTATGAAGCATCAGAAGGAGTCTATGAGTATGTATAGAAAGCCCAAGATCAAGGACTCTTTGGCCAGAAATATATTCCTTGGGTCAAAAATGGACTTCTGTATGGTTGACGTCAGAAAGAGTCAAAGAGTATGTATTGAAGGCCCAAGTTTCGAATACTCCTTGGCCAGAAAAAAATTCATTATGTCAAATGGACTTTTGTCAGGAGGATATAACATCCGAAGATATCAGTCTGAATGTATTGTATTAATCTTTTAGGACTCTTTGGCCAGAAATATGTTCAGTAGGTCAAAAGGGGACCTCTGAATAGCTGATTTATCATCAATAGAATTCTATAACTTTATATAGTTTGAAAAATTTTGAGGACACTTTGACCACAAATAAGTTCAAAAGGTCAGATATGGACATCTATATGGCTTAAGATGCATCAGAAGGAGACTATGAGTATGTATAGAAAGCCCAAGATCGAGGAATCTTTGGCCTGAAATATGTTCAGGAGGTCAAAAGGGGACCTCTGAATAGCTGATTTATCATAAAAAGAATTCTATAACTTTATATAGTTTGAAAAATTTTGAGGACACTTTGACCACAAATAAGTTCAAAAGGTCAGACATGGACATATATATGGCTTATGAAGCATCAGAAGGAGTCTATGAGTATGTATAGAAAGCCCAAGATCGAGGACTCTTTGGCCAGAAATATATTCCTTGGGTCAAAAATGGACTTCTGTCTGGTTGACCTAACATCAGAAAGAGTCAACGAGTATGTATAGAAAGCCCAAGTTTCGAATACTCCTTGGCCAGAAAAAAATTCAGTATGTCAAATGGACTTTTGTCAGGAGGATATAACATCTGAAGATATCAGTCTGAATGTATTGTATTAATCTTTTAGGACTCTTTGGCCAGAAATATGTCCAGTAGGTCAAAAGGGGACCTCTGAATATCTGATTTATCATCAGAAAGAGTCTATAACTTTATATAGTTTGAAAAATTTTGAGGACACTTTGACCACAAATAAGTTCAAAAGGTCAGATATGGACATATATATATGGCTTATGAAGCATCAGAAGGAGTCTATGATTATGTATAGAAAGCCCAAGACATCTATATGGCTTTTGAAGCATCAGAGGGAGTCTATGAGTATATATAGAAAGCCCAAGATCGAGGACTTTTGGCGAGAAATATGTTCAGGAGGTCAAAAGGGGACCTCTGAATAGCTGATTTATCATCAAAAGAATTCTATAACTTTATATAGTTTGAAAAATTTTGAGGACACTTTGACCACAAATAAGTTCAAAAGGTCAGATATGGAAATCTATATGGCTTATGAAGCATCAGAAGGAGTCTATGAGTTTGTATAGAAAGCCCAATATCGAGGACTCTTTGGCCAGAAATATGTTCAGGAGGTCAAAAGGGGACCTCTGAATAGCAAAAGGAGTCTATAACTTTATATAGTTTGAAAAATTTTGAGGACACTTTGACCACAAATAAGTTCAAAAGGTCAGATATGGACATCTATATGGCTTATGAAGCATCAGAAGGAGTCTATGAGTATGTATAGAAAGCCCAAGATCGAGGACTCTAAATCGAGGAGGTCAAAAGGGGACCTCTGAATAGCAAAAGGAGTCTATAACTTTATATAGTTTGAAAAATTTTGAGGACACTTTGACCACAAATAAGTTCAAAAGGTCAGATATGGACATCTATATGGCTTATGAAGCATCAGAAGTAGTCTATGAGTATGTATAGAAAGCCCAAGATCGAGGACTCTTTGGCAAGGAATATGTTCAGAAGGTCAAAATGTAACCTCTGAATACCAAAAGGAGTCTATAACTTTATATAGTTTCAAAAATTTTGAGGACACTTTGACCACAAATAAGTTCAAAAGGTCAGATATGGACATCTATATGGCTTATGAAGCATCAGAAGGAGTCTATGAGTATGTATAGAAAGCCCAAGATCGAGGACTCTAAATCGAGGAGGTCAAAAGGGGACCTCTGAATAGCAAAAGGAGTCTATAACTTTATATAGTTTGAAAAATTTTGAGGACACTTTGACCACAAATAAGTTCAAAAGGTCAGATATGGACATCTATATGGCTTATGAAGCATCAGGAGTCTATGAGTATGTATAGAAAGCCCAAGATCGAGGACTCTTTGGCCAGAAATATGTTCAGGAGGTCAAAAGGGGACCTCTGAATAGCTGATTTATCATCAATAGAATTCTATAACTTTATATAGTTTGAAAAATTTTGAGGACACTTTGACCACAAATAAGTTCAAAAGGTCAGATATGGACATCTATATGGATTTTGAAGCATCAGAGGGAGTCTTTGAGTATATATAGAAAGCCCAAGATCGAGGACTCTTTGGCCAGAAATATGTTCAGGAGGTCAAAAGGGGCCCCATGAAATACTGATTTATCAACAAAAGGAGTCTATAACTTTATATAGTTTGAAACTTTTTGAGGACAATTTGACCACAAATAAGTTCAAAAGGTCAGATATGGACATCTATATATTTCTCGACACTTTGGCGAGAAATATGTTCAGGAGGTCAAAAGGGGACCTCTGAATAGCTGATTTATCATCAAAAGAATTTAATAACTTTATATAGTTTGAAAAATTTTGAGGACACTTTGACCACAAATAAGTTCAAAAGGTCAGATATGGACATATATATATGGCTTATTAAGCATCAGAACAAGTCTATGAGTATGTATAGAAAGCCCAAGACATCTATATGGCTTTTGAAGCATCAGAGGGAGTCTATGAGTATATATAGAAAGCCCAAGATCGAGGACTTTTGGCGAGAAATATGTTCAGGAGGTCAAAAGGGGACCTCTGAATAGCTGATTTATCATCAAAAGAATTCTATAACTTTATATAGTTTGAAAAATTTTGAGGACACTTTGACCACAAATAAGTTCAAAAGGTCAGATATGGAAATCTATATGGCTTATGAAGCATCAGAAGGAGTCTATGAGTTTGTATAGAAAGCCCAATATCGAGGACTCTTTGGCCAGAAATATGTTCAGGAGGTCAAAAGGGGACCTCTGAATAGCAAAAGGAGTCTATAACTTTATATAGTTTGAAAAATTTTGAGGACACTTTGACCACAAATAAGTTCAAAAGGTCAGATATGGACATCTATATGGCTTATGAAGCATCAGAAGGAGTCTATGAGTATGTATAGAAAGCCCAAGATCGAGGACTCTAAATCGAGGAGGTCAAAAGGGGACCTCTGAATAGCAAAAGGAGTCTATAACTTTATATAGTTTGAAAAATTTTGAGGACACTTTGACCACAAATAAGTTCAAAAGGTCAGATATGGACATCTATATGGCTTATGAAGCATCAGAAGTAGTCTATGAGTATGTATAGAAAGCCCAAGATCGAGGACTCTTTGGCAAGGAATATGTTCAGAAGGTCAAAATGTAACCTCTGAATACCAAAAGGAGTCTATAACTTTATATAGTTTCAAAAATTTTGAGGACACTTTGACCACAAATAAGTTCAAAAGGTCAGATATGGACATCTATATGGCTTATGAAGCATCAGAAGGAGTCTATGAGTATGTATAGAAAGCCCAAGATCGAGGACTCTAAATCGAGGAGGTCAAAAGGGGACCTCTGAATAGCAAAAGGAGTCTATAACTTTATATAGTTTGAAAAATTTTGAGGACACTTTGACCACAAATAAGTTCAAAAGGTCAGATATGGACATCTATATGGCTTATGAAGCATCAGGAGTCTATGAGTATGTATAGAAAGCCCAAGATCGAGGACTCTTTGGCCAGAAATATGTTCAGGAGGTCAAAAGGGGACCTCTGAATAGCTGATTTATCATCAATAGAATTCTATAACTTTATATAGTTTGAAAAATTTTGAGGACACTTTGACCACAAATAAGTTCAAAAGGTCAGATATGGACATCTATATGGATTTTGAAGCATCAGAGGGAGTCTTTGAGTATATATAGAAAGCCCAAGATCGAGGACTCTTTGGCCAGAAATATGTTCAGGAGGTCAAAAGGGGCCCCATGAAATACTGATTTATCAACAAAAGGAGTCTATAACTTTATATAGTTTGAAACTTTTTGAGGACAATTTGACCACAAATAAGTTCAAAAGGTCAGATATGGACATCTATATATTTCTCGACACTTTGGCGAGAAATATGTTCAGGAGGTCAAAAGGGGACCTCTGAATAGCTGATTTATCATCAAAAGAATTTAATAACTTTATATAGTTTGAAAAATTTTGAGGACACTTTGACCACAAATAAGTTCAAAAGGTCAGATATGGACATATATATATGGCTTATTAAGCATCAGAACAAGTCTATGAGTATGTATAGAAAGCCCAAGACATCTATATGGCTTTTGAAGCATCAGAGGGAGTCTATGAGTATATATAGGAAGCCCAAGATCGAGGACTCTTTGGCGAGAAATATGTTCAGGAGGTCAAAAGGGGACCTCTGAATAGCTGATTTATCATCAAAAGAATTTAATAACTTTATATAGTTTGAAAAATTTTGAGGACACTTTGACCACAAATAAGTTCAAAAGGTCAGATATGGACATATATATATGGCTTATGAAGCATCAGAAGGAGTCTATGAGTATGTATAGAAAGCCCAATATCGAGGACTCTTTGGCCAGAAATATGTTCAGGAGGTCAAAAGGGGACCTCTGAATAGCAAAAGGAGTCTATAACTTTATATTTGAAAAATTTTGAGGACACTTTGATTACAAATAAGTTCAAAAGGTCAGATATGGACATCTATATGGCTTATGAAGCATCAGAAGGAGTCTATGAGTATGTATAGAAAGCCCAAGATCGAGGACTCTTTGGCCAGAAATATGTTCAGGAGGTCAAAAGGGGACCTCTGAATAGCTGATTTATCATCAAAAGAATTCTATAACTTTATATAGTTTGAAAAATTTTGAGGACACTTTGACCACAAATAAGTTCAATAGGTCAGATATGGACATCTATATGGCTTATGAAGCATCAGAAGGAGTCTATGAGTATGTATAGAAAGCCCAATATCGAGGACTCTTTGGCCAGAAATATGTTCAGGAGGTCAAAAGGGGACCTCTGAATAGCTGATTTATCATCAAAAGAATTCTATAACTTGATATAGTTTGAAAAATTTTGAGGACACTTTGTCCAGAAATAAGTTCAAAAGGTCAGATATGGATATATATATGGCTTATGAAGCATCAGAAGGAGTCTATGAGTATGTATAGAAAGCCCAAGATCGAGTACTCTTTAGCCAGAAATATGTTCAGGAGGTCAAAACCTCTGAATAGCTGATTTATCATCAAAAGGATTCGATAACTTTATATAGTTTGAAAAATTTTGAGGACACTTTGACCACAAATAAGTTCAAAAGGTCAGATATGGACATATATATATGGTTTATGAAGCATCAGAAGGAGTCTATGAGTATGTATAAAAAGCCCAAGACATCTATATGGCTTATGAAGCATCAGACCGAGTCTATGAGTATGTATAGAAAGCCCAATATCGAGGACTCTTTGGCCAGAAATATGTTCAGGAGGTCAAAAGGGGACCTCTGAATAGCAAAAGGAGTCTATAACTTTATATAGTTTGAAAAATTTTGAGGACACTTTGACCACAAATAAGTTCAAAAGGTCAGATATGGAAATCAATATGGCTTATGAAGCATCAGATGGAGTCTTTGAGTATGTATAGAAAGCCCAAGATCGAGGACTCTTTGGCCAGAAATATGTTCAGGAGGTCAAAAAGGGACCTCTGAATAGCTGATTTATCATCAAAAGAATTCTATAACTTTATATAGTTTGAAAAATTTTGAGGACACTTTGACCACAAATAAGTTCAAAAGGTCAGATATGGACATCTATATGGCTTATGAAGCATCAGGAGTCTATGAGTATGTATAGAAAGCCCAAGATCGAGGACTCTTTGGCCAGAAATATGTTCAGGAGGTCAAAAGGGGACCTCTGAATAGCTGATTTATCATCAATAGAATTCTATAACTTTATATAGTTTGAAAAATTTTGAGGACACTTTGACCACAAATAAGTTCAAAAGGTCAGATATGGACATCTATATGGATTTTGAAGCATCAGAGGGAGTCTTTGAGTATATATAGAAAGCCCAAGATCGAGGACTCTTTGGCCAGAAATATGTTCAGGAGGTCAAAAGGGGCCCCATGAAATACTGATTTATCATCAAAAGGAGTCTATAACTTTATATAGTTTGAAACTTTTTGAGGACAATTTGACCACAAATAAGTTCAAAAGGTCATATATGGACATCTATATATTTCTCGACACTTTGGCGAGAAATATGTTCAGGAGGTCAAAAGGGGACCTCTGAATAGCTGATTTATCATCAAAAGAATTTAATAACTTTATATAGTTTGAAAAATTTTGAGGACACTTTGACCACAAATAAGTTCAAAAGGTCAGATATGGACATATATATATGGCTTATTAAGCATCAGAACAAGTCTATGAGTATGTATAGAAAGCCCAATATCGAGGACTCTTTGGCCAGAAATATGTTCAGGAGGTCAAAAGGGGACCTCTGAATAGCAAAAGGAGTCTATAACTTTATATTTGAAAAATTTTGAGGACACTTTGATTACAAATAAGTTCAAAAGGTCAGATATGGACATCTATATGGCTTATGAAGCATCAGAAGGAGTCTATGAGTATGTATAGAAAGCCCAAGATCGAGGACTCTTTGGCCAGAAATATGTTCAGGAGGTCAAAAGGGGACCTCTGAATAGCTGATTTATCATCAAAAGAATTCTATAACTTTATATAGTTTGAAAAATTTTGAGGACACTTTGACCACAAATAAGTTCAATAGGTCAGATATGGACATCTATATGGCTTATGAAGCATCAGAAGGAGTCTATGAGTATGTATAGAAAGCCCAATATCGAGGACTCTTTGGCCAGAAATATGTTCAGGAGGTCAAAAGGGGACCTCTGAATAGCAAAAGGAGTCTATAACTTTATATAGTTTGAAATATTTTGAGGACACTTTGACCACAAATAAGTTCAAAAGGTCAGATATGGACATCTATATGGCTTAAGATGCATCAGAAGGAGTCTATGAGTATGTATAGAAAGCCCAAGACATCTATATGGCTTTTGAAGCATCAGAGGGAGTCTATGAGTATATATAGGAATCCCAAGATCGAGGACTCTTTGGCGAGAAATATGTTCAGGAGGTCAAAAGGGGACCTCTGAATAGCTGATTTATCATCAAAAGAATTCTATAACTTTATATAGTTTGAAAAATTTTGAGGACACTTTGACCACAAATAAGTTCAAAAGGTCAGATATGGACATATATATGGCTTATGAAGCATCAGAAGGAGTCCATGAGTATGTATAGAAAGCCCAAGATCGAGGACTCTTTGGCCAGAAATATATTCCTTGGGTCAAAAATGGACTTCTGTCTGGTTGACCTAACATCAGAAAGAGTCAACGAGTATGTATAGAAAGCCCAAGTTTCGAATACTCCTTGGCCAGAAAAAAATTCAGTATGTCAAATGGACTTTTGTCAGGAGGATATAACATCCGAAGATATCAGTCTGAATGTATTGTATTAATCTTTTAGGACTCTTTGGCCAGAAATATGTCCAGTAGGTCAAAAGGGGACCTCTGAATAGCTGATTTATCATCAGAAAGAGTCTATAACTTTATATAGTTTGAAAAATTTTGAGGACACTTTGACCACAAATAAGTTCAAAAGATCAGATATGGAATTCTATATGGCATATGATGCATCAGAAGGAGTCTATGAGCATGTATAGAAAGCCCAAGATCGAGGACTCTTTGGCCAGAAATATGTTCAAGAGTTCAAAACCTCTAAAAAGCTGATTTATCATCAAAAGGATTCTATAACTTTATATAGTTTGAAAAATTTTGAGGACACTTTGACCACAAATAAGTTCAAAAGGTCAGATATGGACATCTATATGGCTTATGAAGCATCAGAAGAAGTCTATGAGTATGTATAGAAAGCCCAAGATCGAGGACTCTTTGGCGAGAAATATGTTCAGGAGGTCAAAAGGGGACCTCTGAATAGCTGATTTATCATCAAAAGGATTCTATAACTTTATATAGTTTGAAAAATGTTGAGGACACTTTGTCCAGAAATAAGTTCAAAAGGTCAGATATGGATATATATATGGCTTATGAAGCATCAGAAGGAGCCTATGAGTATGTATAGAAAGCCCAAGATCGAGGACTCTTTGGCCAGAAATATGTTCAGGAGGTCAAAAGGGGACCTCTGAATAGCAAAAGGAGTCTATAACTTTATATAGTTTCAAAAATTTTGAGGACACTTTGACCACAAATAAGTTCAAAAGGTCAGATATGGACATCTATATGGCTTATGAAGCATCAGAAGGAGTCTAGAAAGCCCAAGATCGAGGACTCTAAATCGAGGAGGTCAAAAGGGGACCTCTGAATAGCAAAAGGAGTCTATAACTTTATATAGTTTGAAAAATTTTGAGGACACTTTGACCACAAATAAGTTCAAAAGGTCAGATATGGACATCTATATGGCTTATGACGCATCAGAAGTAGTCTATGAGTATGTATAGAAAGCCCAAGATCGAGGACTCTTTGGCCAGAAATATGTTCAGGAGGTCAAAAGGGGACCTCTGAATAGCAAAAGGAGTCTATAACTTTATATAGTTTGAAAAATTTTGAGGACACTTTGACCACAAATAAGTTCAAAAGGTCAGATATGGACATCTATATGGCTTATGAAGCATCAGAAGGAGTCTATGAGTATGTATAGAAAGCCCAAGATCGAGGAGTCTTTGGCCAGAAATATGTTCAGGAGGTCAAAAGGGGACCTCTGAATAGCTGATTTATCATCAAAAGAATTTTATAACTTTATATAGTTTGAAAAATTTTGAGGACACTTTGACAACAAATAAGTTCAAAAGGTCAGATATGGACATCTATATGGCTTAAGATGCATCAGAAGGAGTCTATGAGTATGTATAGAAAGCCCAAGACATCTATATGGCTTTTGAAGCATCAGAGGGAGTCTATGAGTATGTATAGAAAGCCCAATATCGAGGACTCTTTGGCCAGAAATATGTTCAGGAGGTCAAAAGGGGACCTCTGAATAGCAAAAGGAGTCTATAACTTTATATAGTTTGAAAAATTTTGAGGACACTTTGACCACAAATAAGTTCAAAAGGTCAGATATGGACATCTATATGGCTTATGAAGCATCAGAAGGAGTCTATGAGTATGTATAGAAAGCCCAAGATCGAGGACTCTTTGGCCAGAAATATGTTCAGGAGGTCAAAAGGGGACCTCTGAATAGCTGATTTATCATAAAAAGAATTCTATAACCTTAATATAGTTTGAAAAATTTTGAGGACACTTTGACTACAAATAAGTTCAAAAGGTCAGATATGGACATATATATGGCTTATGAAGCATCAGAAGGAGTCTATGAGTATGTATAGAAAGCCCAAGATCGAGGACTCTTTGGCCAGAAATATATTCCTTGGGTCAAAAATGGACTTCTGTCTGGTTGACCTAACATCAGAAAGAGTCAACGAGTATGTATAGAAAGCCCAAGTTTCGAATACTCCTTGGCCAGAAAAAAATTCAGTATGTCAAATGGACTTTTGTCAGGAGGATATAACATCAGAAGATATCAGTCTGAATGTATTGTATTAATCTTTCAGGACTCTTTGACCAGAAATATGTCCAGTAGGTCAAAAGGGGACCTCTGAATAGCTGATTTATCATCAAAAGAATTCTATAACTTTATATAGTTTGAAAAATTTTGAGGACACTTTGACCACAAATAAGTTCAGGAGGTCAGATATGGACATCTATATGGCTTTTGAAGCATCAGAGGGAGTCTATGAGTATATATAGAAAGCCCAAGATCGAGGACTCTTTGGCCAGAAATATGTTCAGGAGGTCAAAAGGGGACCTCTGAATAGCTGATTTATTATCAAAAGAATTCTATAACTTTATATAGTTTGAAACATTTTGAGGACCCTTTGAGCAGAAATAATTTCAAAAGGTAAGCCATAAGCCATATCTGTATGGATATATATATTGGCTTATGAAGCATCAGGAGTCAATGAGTATGTATAGAAATCGAGGACTGTTTGGCCAGAAATATGTTACTTTGGTCAAACATGTACTTACGTACATCAGGAGTCGAAGAGTATGTATAGAAAGTTAACATCAGTTGACTGAATGTAATAAGTAGGTTAATGTGCAGTGAAGGAAAATCATTGCACTAGCTGTTGCTTTACAATGGACACAAGTATAGGAGTTAGTTCTGGTGTGAAATGCAATGCGAAAAGTGCTTTATCTATATGTTTATTCTTCAGTGCATTCTATCGTTGGGCAACGTTAGAATGCACTGAAGAATAAACATATAGATGAAGCACTTTTCGCATTGCATTGCACACCAGAACTAACTCCTTCCCATGTTCATTAAAGATATAACATTTATGCATTGCACAAAGGATCTAACGTTGTCCACTGAACAATAACATATAGGCTATGCACTTCTCGGATTGCATTGCATTGCACAGTAGATCTAATTCATTCCCATGTTCATTAAAGAGATAAGTTTTGTTGTTGCATTGCATTGCAAAAACGATCTTACGTTGTGCATTGAAGAATAACATACAGGCTATGCACCTTATGCATTGCACACCAGAACTAACTCCTTCCCATGTTCATTAAAGGGATAACATATGTTATGCAACATTTCATTGTTTTGCAGAAACGATCTAACGTTGTGCACTGAAGAATATTTATGCACTTTTTGCATTGTATTGCATTGCACACCAGAACTAACTCCTTCAAATGTTTATTAAAGAGATAACATTTTGCACTGCACCAACGATCTAACGTTGTGCATTGAAGAATAATATAGGCTATGCAATTCTTGCATTGCATTGCACACCAGAACTAAATCATTCCCATTTTCTTTAAAGAAATAAGGTGCAATGATGTTGTATTGCATTGCACAAACGATAACATATGTTATGCAACATTATATTGCTTTGCACAAACGATCTAACACTGTGCACTAAAGAATAACATTTATGCATTTTTTGCATTGCATTGCACACCAGAACTAACTCCTTCAAATGTTTATTAAAAAGATAACATTTTGCATTGCATTGCACAAACGATCTAACGTTGTGCATTGAAGAATAACATATAGGCTAAATGCATGCATTGTATTGCATTGCACACCCGAACTAACTCGTTCCCATGTTCATTGAAGAGATAACATATGTTATGCAACATTTCATTGTTTTGCACAAACGATCTAACGTTGTGCATTGAAGAGTAACATAGGCTATTCACTTTTTGCTTTGCATTGCATTGCACAGCAGAACTAACTCCTTCCCATGTTCATTAAAGGGATAACATGTTGCATTGCATTGCATTGCACAAACGATCTAACGCTGTGCACTGAAGAATAATATAGGCTATGCAATTCTTGCATTGCATTGCACACCAGAACTAAATCATTCCCATTTTCTTTAAAGAAATAAGGTGCAATGATGTTGTATTGCATTGCACAAACGATAACATATGTTATGCAACATTATATTGCTTTGCGCAAACGATCTAACACTGTGCACTAAAGAATAACATTTATGCATTTTTTGCATTGCATTGCACACCAGAACTAACTCCTTCAAATGTTTATTAAAAAGATAACATTTTGCATTGCATTGCACAAACGATCTAACGTTGTGCATTGAAGAATAACATATAGGCTAAATGCATGCATTGTATTGCATTGCACACCCGAACTAACTCGTTCCCATGTTCATTGAAGAGATAACATATGTTATGCAACATTTCATTGTTTTGCACAAACGATCTAACGTTGTGCATTGAAGAGTAACATAGGCTATTCACTTTTTGCTTTGCATTGCATTGCACAGCAGAACTAACTCCTTCCCATGTTCATTAAAGGGATAACATGTTGCATTGCATTGCATTGCACAAACGATCTAACGCTGTGCACTGAAGAATAATATAGGCTATGCAATTCTTGCATTGCATTGCACACCAGAACTAAATCATTCCCATTTTCTTTAAAGAAATAAGGTGCAATGATGTTGTATTGCATTGCACAAACGATAACATATGTTATGCAACATTATATTGCTTTGCACAAACGATCTAACACTGTGCACTAAAGAATAACATTTATGCATTTTTTGCATTGCATTGCACACCAGAACTAACTCCTTCAAATGTTTATTAAAAAGATAACATTTTGCATTGCATTGCACAAACGATCTAACGTTGTGCATTGAAGAATAACATATAGGCTAAATGCATGCATTGTATTGCATTGCACACCCGAACTAACTCGTTCCCATGTTCATTGAAGAGATAACATATGTTATGCAACATTTCATTGTTTTGCACAAACGATCTAACGTTGTGCATTGAAGAGTAACATAGGCTATTCACTTTTTGCTTTGCATTGCATTGCACAGCAGAACTAACTCCTTCCCATGTTCATTAAAGGGATAACATGTTGCATTGCATTGCATTGCACAAACGATCTAACGCTGTGCACTGAAGAATAATATAGGCTATGCAATTCTTGCATTGCATTGCACACCAGAACTAAATCATTCCCATTTTCTTTAAAGAAATAAGGTGCAATGATGTTGTATTGCATTGCACAAACGATAACATATGTTATGCAACATTATATTGCTTTGCACAAACGATCTAACACTGTGCACTAAAGAATAACATTTATGCATTTTTTGCATTGCATTGCACACCAGAACTAACTCCTTCAAATGTTTATTAAAAAGATAACATTTTGCATTGCATTGCACAAACGATCTAACGTTGTGCATTGAAGAATAACATATAGGCTAAATGCATGCATTGTATTGCATTGCACACCCGAACTAACTCGTTCCCATGTTCATTGAAGAGATAACATATG
This sequence comes from Squalius cephalus, assembly GCF_949319135.1. NCBI lineage: Eukaryota > Metazoa > Chordata > Actinopteri > Cypriniformes > Leuciscidae > Squalius > Squalius cephalus. The sequence goes on from NC_137129.1 coordinate 24,206,946, forward strand.
TTATGCAACATTTCATTGTTTTGCACAAACGATCTAACGTTGTGCATTGAAGAGTAACATAGGCTATTCACTTTTTGCTTTGCATTGCATTGCACAGCAGAACTAACTCCTTCCCATGTTCATTAAAGGGATAACATGTTGCATTGCATTGCATTGCACAAACGATCTAACGCTGTGCACTGAAGAATAACATATAGGCTATGCTATGCACTTTTTGCATTGCATTGCATTGCACTCCAGAACTAACTACTTCCCATGTTTATTAAAGAGATAACATTTTGCATTGCATTGCACAAACGATCTAACGTTGTGCATTGAAGAGTAACATAGGCCATGCATTTCTTGCATTGCTTTGCATTGCATTGCACACAAGAACTAACTCCTTCAAATGTTTATTAAAGAGATAACATGTTGCATTGCATTGCACAAACGATCTAACGTTGTGCATTGAAGAATGACATAGTTGACAGCTAAATGCATGGATTGTGTTGCATGTACAGCCGAACTAACTCCTTCCCATGTTCATTAAAAAGATAACATATGTTATGCAACATTGCATTGCTTTGCACAAACGATTTAACGCTGTGCACTGAATAACATTCATTTTTTTTGCATTGCATTGCATTGCACACCAGAACTAACTCAGATCAAATGCTTATTAAAGAGATAACATTTTGCATTGCATTGTGCATTGCATAACGTTGTGCATTGAAGAATAACATATAGGCTAAATGCATGCATTGTATTGCATTGCACACCCGAACTAACTACTTCCCATGTTCATAAAAGAGATAACATATGTTATGCAACATTTCATTGTTTTGCAGAAACGATCTAACGTTGTGCACTGAAGAATATTTATGCACTTTTTGCATTGTATTGCATTGCACACCAGAACATATGTTATGCAACATTATATTGCTTTGCACAAACGATCTAACGTTGTGCATTGAAGAATAACATATAGGCTAAATGCATGCATTGTATTGCATTGCACACCCGAACTAACTCGTTCCCATGTTCATTGAAGAGATAACATATGTTATGCAACATTTCATTGTTTTGCACAAACGATCTAACGCTGTGCACTGAAGAATAACATATAGGCTATGCCCTTTTTGCATTGCATTGCACTCCAGAACTAACTACTTCCCATGTTTATTAAAGAGATAACATTTTGCATTGCATTGCACAAACGATCTAACGTTGTGCATTGAAGAGTAACATAGGCCATGCATTTTTTGCATTGCATTGCATTGCACTCCAGAACTAACTACTTCCCATGTTTATTAAAGAGATATGTTGCATTGCATTGCACAAACGATCTAACGTTGTGCATTGAAGAATGACATAGTTGACATAGCTAAATGCATGGATTGTGTTGCATGTACAGCCGAACTAACTCCTTCCCATGTTCATTAAAAAGATAACATATGTTATGCAACATTGCATTGCTTTGCACAAACGATTTAACGCTGTGCACTGAATAACATTTATGCACTTTTTGCATTGCATTGCATTGCACACCAGAACTAACTCAGATCAAATGCTTATTAAAGAGATAACATTTTGCATTGCATTGTGCATTGCATAACGTTGTGCATTGAAGAATAACATATAGGCTAAATGTATTGCATTGCACACCCGAACTAACTCCTTCCCATGTTCATTAAAGAGATAACATATGTTATGCACAAACGATTCAGTATGTATTCAGTACGATTTTGCATTGAAGAGTAACATTGGCTATTCACTTTTTGCATTGCATTGCACACATAACTAACTTTTCTAACATTTAAAGGAGTGAGTTCTGGTGTGCAAATGCAATGCAATGCAAAAAGTGCATAAATGTTATTATTCAGTGCACAACATTAGATCGTTTCTGCAATGCAATGCAGTGCAATGCAACATGTTATCTCTTTAGTGAACATGGGAAAGAGTTAGTTCTGGTGTGTAATTCAATGCAATGCAAAAAGTGCATGGTCTATGTTTCTCTTCAATGCACAACGTTAGATCGTTTGTGCAATGCAATGCAAAATGTTATCTCTTCAATGAACATTTGAAGGAGTTAGTTCTAATGTGCAATGCAATTCAAAAAGTGCATGGCCTATGTTATCTCTTTAATAAACATTTGAAGGAGTAAGATCTGGTGTGCAATGCAATGCAATGCCAAAAGTGCATACCCTAAATGTTATTCTTCAGTGCACAACGTTAGATCGTTTCTGCAATGCAATGCAATTCAATGCAATGCAACATGTTATATCTTTACTGAACATGGGAAGGAGTTAGTTTCAGTGTGCAATGCAATGCAAAAAGTGCATAAATGTCATTCTTCAATGCACAACGTTAGATCGTTTCTGCAATGGCAATGCCAATGCAATGCAACATGTGTTATCTTTTTAATGAACATGGGAAGGAGTTAGTTCTGGTGTGCAATGCAATATACAATGCATGCATTTAGCCTGTATGTTATTCTTTAATGCACAACATTGATCGTTGAGACAAACTATCGTTTTGTGCAATGCAATGCAAAATATTATCTCTTTAATGAACATGGGAAGGAGTTAGTTCTGGTGTGCAATGCAATGCAAAAAGTGCATAAATGTTATTCTTCAGTGCACATCGTTAGATCGTTTGTGCAAAGCAATGCAATGTTGCATAACATATGTTATCTCTTTAATGAACATGTGAAGGAGTTAGTTCGGGTGTGCAATGCAATACAATGCATGCATTTAGCCTGTATGTTATTCTTCAATGCACAACGTTAGATCGTTTGTGCAATGCAATGCAACATATTATCTCTTTACTGAACATGGGAAGGAGTTTGATCTGGTGTGCAATGCAATGCAATGCAAAAAGTGCATGGCCTATGTTACTCTTCATTGCACAACGTTAGATCGTTTGTGCAACAACAGATGTTATCTCTTTAATGAACATGGGAAGGAGTTAGTTCTGGTGTGCAATGCAGGGATAAAAGTGCATATGTTTTTCTTCAATGAGGCACAACGATAGATCGTTTGTGCAATGCAACAACATATGTTATCTCTTTAATGAACATGGGAATGAATTAGTTGTAGTGTGCAATGCAATGCAATGCAAGCCAAGAAGTGCATAGCCTATATGTTATTGTTCAGTGGACAACGTTAGATCGTTTGTGCAATGCAGTGCAACAACATAAATGTTATCTCTTTCATGAACATGGGAAGGAGTTAGTTCTGGTGTGCAATGCAATGCGAAAAGTGCATTATCTATATGTTTATTCTTCAGTGCATTCTATCGTTGTCCAACGGAATGAGTTAATTGTGTCCATTGTAAAGCAAAAGCCAGTGCAATGATTTTCCTTTACTGCACATTAATTAATCTACTTATACATTCAGTCAGCTGATGTTATCTTTCTATACATACTCTTCGACTCCTGATCCAGCCATACCGAAATCCATATTTGACCAAAGTAACATATTTCTGGCCAAAGAGTCCTCGATTTCTATACATACATCATTGACTCCTGATGCTTGATAAGCCATCTAGATATCCATACAGCGTATGGCTTACCTTTTGAACTTATTTCTGGTCAAAGTGTTCTCAAAAATTTTCAAACTATATAAAGTTATAGTCTCCTTCTGATAATAAATCATTGACAAAAGAGTTCTCAAAAGGATGTTGTCTACAATAAACGAATACAGACTCCTTCTGATGTTAACTCAGCCATACAGAAGTCCATATTTAACATTCTGAACATATTTCTGGCCAGAGACCTTGAACATTTACCTTACTATATATATTTCTCCTACTATACAGACTTCTCATGATGTTATATCAGCCAGACTGTAGTCCATATAGGACCAATTGAACATATTTTTGGCCAAAGAATCCTCAAAATGTTTTTTACTATTATAAACTTCTGATGTTAAATCAGCCTTACAGAAGTCCATAATTGACCACCTGAAAATATTTCTGGACAAAGAGTCGATCTTGGGCTTTCTATAAATACTCATAGAATACTTTTGATATTTCATAAGCCATATAGATGTCCATATCTGACCTTTTGAACTTATTTGTGGTCAAAGTGTCCTCAAAATTTTTCAAACTATATAAAGTTATAGACTGCTTTTGATGATAAATCAGCTATACAGAGGTCCCCTATTGACCTCCTAAACATATTTCTGGCCAAAGAGTCCTCGATCTTGGGCTGTCTATACATACTCATAGACTCCTTCTGATGCTTCATAAGCCATATAGTTGTCCATATCTGACCTTTTGAACTTATTTGTGGTCAAAGTGTCCTCAAAAATTTTCAAACTATATAAAGTTATAGAATCCTTTTGATGATAAATCAGCTATTCAGAGGTCCCCTTTTGACCTTCTGAACATATTGACATACTCCTAGACTCCTTCTGATGCTTCATAAGCCATATAGATGTCCATATCTGACCTTTTGAACTTATTTGTGGTCAAAGTGTCCTCAAAATTTTTCAAACTATATAAAGTTATAGAATCCTTTTGATGATAAATCAGCTATTCAGAGGTCCTCTTTTGACCTCCTGAACATAATTTTTTCCAAAGAGTCCTAAAAGATTAATACAATACATTCAGACTGATATCTTCGGATGTTATATCATCCTGACAAAAGTCCATATTTGACAGACATAATATTTTTCTGGCCAAGGAGTACTCGAAACTTGACTTTTCCATATATACTCGTTGACTCTTTCTGATGTTACATCAACCATACAGAAGTCCATTGTTGACCCAAGGAATATATTTCTGGCCAAAGAGTCCTCGACCTTGGGCTTTCTATACATACTCATAGACTCCTTCTGATGCTTCATAAGCCATATAGATGTCCATATCTGACCTTTTGAACTTATTTGTGGTCAAAGTGTCCTCAAAATTTTTCAAACTATATAAAGTTATAGTCTCCTTCTGATAATAAATCATTGACAAAAGAGTTCTCAAAAGGATGTTGTCTACAATAAACGAATACAGACTCCTTCTGATGTTAACTCAGCCATACAGAAGTCCATATTTAACATTCTGAACATATTTCTGGCCAGAGACCTTGAACATTTACCTTACTATATATATTTCTCCTACTATACAGACTTCTCATGATGTTATATCAGCCAGACTGTAGTCCATATAGGACCAATTGAACATATTTTTGGCCAAAGAATCCTCAAAATGTTTTTTACTATTATAAACTTCTGATGTTAAATCAGCCTTACAGAAGTCCATAATTGACCACCTGAAAATATTTCTGGACAAAGAGTCGATCTTGGGCTTTCTATAAATACTCATAGAATACTTTTGATATTTCATAAGCCATATAGATGTCCATATCTGACCTTTTGAACTTATTTGTGGTCAAAGTGTCCTCAAAATTTTTCAAACTATATAAAGTTATAGACTGCTTTTGATGATAAATCAGCTATACAGAGGTCCCCTATTGACCTCCTAAACATATTTCTGGCCAAAGAGTCCTCGATCTTGGGCTGTCTATACATACTCATAGACTCCTTCTGATGCTTCATAAGCCATATAGTTGTCCATATCTGACCTTTTGAACTTATTTGTGGTCAAAGTGTCCTCAAAAATTTTCAAACTATATAAAGTTATAGAATCCTTTTGATGATAAATCAGCTATTCAGAGGTCCCCTTTTGACCTTCTGAACATATTGACATACTCCTAGACTCCTTCTGATGCTTCATAAGCCATATAGATGTCCATATCTGACCTTTTGAACTTATTTGTGGTCAAAGTGTCCTCAAAATTTTTCAAACTATATAAAGTTATAGAATCCTTTTGATGATAAATCAGCTATTCAGAGGTCCTCTTTTGACCTCCTGAACATAATTTTTTCCAAAGAGTCCTAAAAGATTAATACAATACATTCAGACTGATATCTTCGGATGTTATATCATCCTGACAAAAGTCCATATTTGACATACTTAATATTTTTCTGGCCAAGGAGTACTCGAAACTTGACTTTTCCATATATACTCGTTGACTCTTTCTGATGTTACATCAACCATACAGAAGTCCATTGTTGACCCAAGGAATATATTTCTGGCCAAAGAGTCCTCGACCTTGGGCTTTCTATACATACTCATAGACTCCTTCTGATGCTTCATAAGCCATATAGATGTCCATATCTGACCTTTTGAACTTATTTGTGGTCAAAGTGTCCTCAAAATTTTTCAAACTATATGAAGTTATAGAATCCTTTTGATGATAAATCAGCTATTCAGAGGTTTTGACCTCCTGAACATATTTCTGGCCAAAGAGTCCTCGATCTTGGGCTTTCTATACATACTCATAGACTCCTTCTGATGCTTCATAAGCCATATAGATGTCCATATCTGACCTTTTGAACTTATTTGTGGTCAAAGTGTCCTCAAAGTTTTTCAACTATATAAAGTTATAGACTCCTTTTGATGATAAATCAGCTATTCAGAGGTCCCCTTTTGATCTCCTGAACATATTTCTGGCCAAAGAGTCCTCGATCTTGGGCTTTCTATATGTACTCGTAGACTCCCTCTGATGCTTCAAAAGCCATATAGATGTCCATATCTGACCTTTTGAACTTATTTCTGGTCAAAGGGTCCTCAAAAGTTTTCAAACTATATAAAGTTATTGATTCTTTCTGATGATAAATCAGCAATTCAGAGGTCCCCTTGTGACCTACTGAACATATTTCTGGCCAAAGAGTCCTAAAAGATTAATACTGATATCTTCAGACTGATATCTTCGGATTCTATATCCTCCTGACATAAGTCCATATTTGACATACTGATTTTTTTCTGGCCAAGGAGTATTCGAAACTTGGGTTTTCTATACATAATCCTTCTGATGCTTCATAAGCCATATATATGTCCATATCTGACCTTTTGAACTTATTTGTGGTCAAAGTGTCCTCAAAATTTTTCAAACTATATAAAGTTATAGACTCCTTTTGATGATAAATCAGCTATACATGGGTCCCCTATTGAACTGCTGAACATATTTCTGGCCAAAGAGTCCTCGATCTTGGGCTTTCTATATATACTCATGGACACCCTCTGATGCTTCAAAACCCATATAGATGTCCATATCTGATCATTTGAACTTATTTCTGGTCAAGGGTCCTCAAAATTTTTCAAGCTATATAAAGTTATAGACTCTTTCTGATGATAAATCAGCTATTCAGAGGTCCCCTTTTGACTTCCTGAATATATTTCTGGCCAAAGAGTCCTCGATCTTGGGCTTTCTATACATACTCATAGACTCCTTCTGATGCTTCATAAGCCATATAGATATCCATATCTGACCTTTTGAACTTATTTCTGGTCAAAGTGTCCTCAAAATTTTTCAAATTATATAAAGTTATAGAATCCTTTTGATGATAAATCAGCTATTCAGAGGTCCACTTTTGACCTCCTGAACATATTTCTGGACAAAGAGTCCTCGATCTTGGGCTTTCTATACATACTCATAGACTCCTTCTGATGCTTCATAAGCCATATAGATGTCCATATCTGACCTTTTGAACTTATTTGTGGTCAAAGTGTCCTCAAAATTTTTCAAACTATATAAAGTTATAGACTCCTTTTGCTATTCAGAGGTCCCCTTTTGACCTCCTGAACATATTTCTAGCCAAAGAGTCCTCCATATTGGGCTTTCTATACATACTCATAGACTCCTTCTGATGCATCATAAGCCATATAGATGTCCATATCTGACCTTTTGAACTTATTTGTGGTCAAATTGTCCTCAAAATTTTTCAAACTATATAAAGTTATAGAATTCTTTTGATGATAATCAGCTATTCAGAGGTCCCCTTTTGACCTCCTGAACATATTTCTGGCCAAAGAGTCCTCGATCTTGGGCTTCCTATATATACTCATAGACTCCCTCTGATGCTTCAAAAGCCATATAGATGTCTTGGGCTTTCTATACATACTCATAGACTCCTTCTGATGCTTCATAAGCCATATAGATGTCCATATCTGACCTTTTGAACTTATTTGTGGTCAAAGTGTCCTCAAAATTTTTCAAACTATATAAAGTTATCGAATCCTTTTGATGATAAATCAGCTATTCAGAGGTTTTGACCTCCTGAACATATTTCTGGCCAAAGAGTCCTCTATCTTGGGCTTTATACATACTCATAGACTCCTTCTGATGCATCATAAGCCATATATATGTCCATATCTGACCTTTTGAACTTATTTGTGGTCAATGTCTCCTCAAAATTTTTCAAACTATATAAAGTTATAGAATTCTTTTGATGATAAATCAGCTATTCAGAGGTTTTGACCTCCTGAACATATTTTTGGCCAAAGAGTCCTCGATCTTGGGCTTTATATATATACTCATAGACTCCCTCTGACGCTTCAAAAGACATCTATATGGCTTTCATAAGCATCATATGGCCTTCTGATGCTTCATAAGCCATATAGATGTCCATATCTGACCTTTTGAACTTATTTGTGGTCAAAGTGTCCTCAAAATGTTTCAAACTATATAAAGTTATAGACTCCTTTTGATGATAAATCAGCTATACATGGGTCCCCTTTTGAACTCCTGAACATATTTCTGGCCAAAGAGTCCTCGATCTTGGGCTTTCTATATATACTCATAGACTACCTCTGATGCTTCAAAACCCATATAGATTTCCATATCTGATCATTTGAACTTATTTCTGGTCAAGGGTCCTCAAAATTTTTCAAACTATATAAAGTTATAGACTCTTTCTGATGATAAATCAGCTATTCAGAGGTCCCCAAGGAGTATTCGAAACTTGGTCTTTCTATACATACTCCTTCTGATGCTTCATAAGCATTATATATGTCCATATCTGACCTTTTGAACTTATTTGTGGTCAAAGTGTCCTCAAAATTTTTCAAACTACACTGTAAAAAATTTCTAACCCTCCCAAATCAAAAATTTCAAGATGTTTAGATAACATCTAAATTTTTCAATTGGCCCAAGTGAAATTCTGTAAATTTGAAAAAAAAAATTCTGAAAATCTGTTAATTTAATTTGATAATTTACAAAATTTCACTTGGGCCAAGTGAAAAAATGAGATGTTATCGGTCACTTGAAATTTTTGATTTGGGAGGGTTAGAAATTTTTTACAGTGTATATAAAGTTATAGAATCCTTTTGATGATAAATCAGCTATTCAGAGGTTTTGACCTCCTGAACATATTTCTGGCCAAAGAGTCCTCAATCTTGGGCTTTCTATGCATACTCATAGACTCCTTGTGATGCATCATAAGCCATATAGATGTCCATATCTGACCTTTTGAACTTATTTGTGGTGAAAGTGTCCTCAAAATTTTTCAAACTATATAAAGTTATAGAATTCTTTTGATGATAAATCAGCTATTCAGAGGTTTTGACCTCTTGAACATATTTCTGGCCAAAGATTCCTCGATCTTGGGCTTTCTATACATGCTCATAGACTCCTTCTGATGCATCATAAGCCATATAGATGTCCATATCTGACCTTTTGAACTTATTTGTTTACAAAGTGTCCTCAAAATTTTTCAAACTATATAAAGTTATAGATTCTTTCGATGATAAATCAGCTATTCAGAGGTCCCTTTTTGACCTCCTTAACATATTTCTGGCCAAAGAGTCCTCGATATAGGGCTTTCTATACATACTCATAGACTCCTTCTGATGCATCACAAGCCATATAGATGTCCATATCTGACCTTTTGAACTTATTTGTGGTCAAAGTGTCCTCAAAATTTTTCACACTATATAAAGTTATAGAATCCTTTTGATGATAGATCAGCTATTCAGACGTCCCCTTTTGAGGTCCTGAACATATTTCTGGCCAAAGAGACCTCGATCTTGGGCTTTCTATACATACTCATAGACTCCTTCTGATGCTTCATAAGCCATATAGATGTCCATATCTGACTTTTTGAACTTATTTGTGGTCAAATTGTCGTCAAAATTTTTCAAAAAGAATTCTATAACTTTATATAGTTTAAAACATTTTGAGGACCCTTTGACCACAAATAAGTTCAAAAGGTCAGATATGGACATATATATGGCTTATGAAGCATCAGAAGGAGTATGTATAGAAAGCCCTAGTTTCGAATACTCCTTGGCCAGAAAAAAATTCAGTGTGTCAAATATTGACTTTTGTCAGGAGGATATAACATCCGAAGATATCAGTCTGAATGTATTGTATTAATCTTTTAGGACTCTTTGGCCAGAAATATGTTCAGTAGGTCAAAAGGGGACCTCTGAATAGCTGATTTTTCATCAGAAAGAGTCTATAACTTTATATAGTTTGAAAAATTTTGAGGACAATTTGACCACAAATAAGTTCAAAAGGTCAGATATGGACATCTATATGGCTTATGAAGCATCAGAAGGAGTCTATGAGTATGTATAGAAAGCCCAAGATCGAGGACTCTTTGGCCAGAAATATGTTCAGGAGGTCAAAAGGGGCCCCATGAAATACTGATTTATCATCAAAAGGAGTCTATAACTTTATATAGTTTGAACATTTTTGAGGACACTTTGACCAAAAATAAGTTCAAAAGGTCAGATATGGACATCTGTATGGCTTATGAAGCATCAGAAGTAGTCTATGAGTATGTATAGAAAGCCCAAGATCGAGGACTCTTTGGCCAGAAATATGTTCAGGAGGTCAAAAGGGGACCTCTAAATAGCTGATTTATCATCAAAAGAATTCTATAACTTTATATAGTTTGAAAAATTTTGAGGACACTTTGACCACAAATAAGTTCAAAAGGTCAGATATGGACATCTATATGGCTTATGAAGCATCAGAAGTAGTATATGAGTATGTATAGAAAGCCCAAGATCGAGGACTCTTTGGCCAGAAATATGTTCAGGAGGTCAAAAGGGGACCTCTGAATAGCAAAAGGAGTCTATAACTTTATATAGTTTCAAAAATTTTGAGGACACTTTGACCACAAATAAGTTCAAAAGGTCAGATATGGACATCAATATGGCTTATGAAGCATCAGAAGGAGTCTATGAGTATGTATAGAAAGCCCAAGATCGAGGACTCTAAATCGAGGAGGTCAAAAGGGGACCTCTGAATAGCAAAAGGAGTCTATAACTTTATATAGTTTGAAAAATTTTGAGGACACTTTGACCGCAAAGAAGTTCAAAAGGTCAGATATGGACATCTATATGGCTTATGAAGCATCAGAAGGAGTCTATGAGTATGTATAGAAAGCCCAAGATCGAGGACTCTTTGGCCAAAAATATGTTCAGCAGGTCAAAAGGGGACCTCTGAATAGCTGATTTATCATCAATAGAATTCTATGACTTTATATAGTTTGAAAAATTTTGAGGACACTTTGACCACAAATAAGTTTAAAAGGTCAGATATGGACATCTATATGGATTTTGAAGCATCAGAGGGAGTCTTTGAGTATATATAGAAAGCCCAAGATCGAGGACTCTTTGGCCAGAAATATGTTCAGGAGGTCAAAAGGGGCCCCATGAAATACTGATTTATCATCAAAAGGAGTCTATAACTTTATATAGTTTGAAACTTTTTGAGGACAATTTGACCACAAATAAGTTCAAAAGGTCAGATATGGACGTCTATATATTTCTCGACACTTTGGCGAGAAATATGTTCAGGAGGTCAAAAGGGGACCTCTGAATAGCTGATTTATCATCAAAAGAATTCAATAACTTTATATAGTTTGAAAAATTTTGAGGACACTTTGACCACAAATAAGTTCAAAAGGTCAGATATGGACATATATATGGCTTATAAGGCATCAGAAGGAGTCTATGAGTATGTATTGAAAGCCCAAGATCGAGTACTCTTTGGCCAGAAATATGTTCAGGAGGTCAAAACCTCTGAATAGCTGATTTATCATCAAAAGGATTCGATAACTTTCTATAGTTTGAAAAATTTTGAGGACACTTTGGCCACAAATAAGTTCAAAAGGTCAGATATGGACATATATATATGGCTTATGAAGCATCAGAAGGAGTCTATGAGTATGTATAAAAAGCCCAAGACATCTATATGGCTTATGAAGCATCAGAAGGAGTCTATGAGTATGTATAGAAAGCCCAATATCGAGGACTCTTTGGCCAGAAATATGTTCAGGAGGTCAAAAGGGGACCTATGAATAGCAAAAGTAGTCTATAACTTTATATAGTTTGAAAAATTTTGAGGACACTTTGACCACAAATAAGTTCAAAAGGTCAGATATGGACATCTGTATGGCTTATGAAGCATCAGAAGTAGTCTATGAGTATGTATAGAAAGCCCAAGATCGAGGACTTTTTGGCAAGAAATATGTTCAGGAGGTCAAAAGGGGACCTCTAAATAGCTGATTTATCATCAAAAGAATTCTATAACTTTATATAGTTTGAAAAATTTTGAGGACACTTTGACCACAAATAAGTTCAAAAGGTCAGATATGGACATCTATATGGCTTATGAAGCATCAGAAGTAGTATATGAGTATGTATAGAAAGCCCAAGATCGAGGACTCTTTGGCCAGAAATATGTTCAGGAGGTCAAAAGGGGACCTCTGAATAGCAAAAGGAGTCTATAACTTTATATAGTTTGAAAAATTTTGAGGACACTTTGACCACAAATAAGTTCAAAAGGTCAGATATGGACATCTGTATGGCTTATGAAGCATCAGAAGTAGTCTATGAGTATGTATAGAAAGCCCAAGATCGAGGACTCTTTGGCCAGAAATATGTTCAGGAGGTCAAAAGGGGACCTCTAAATAGCTGATTTATCATCAAAAGAATTCTATAACTTTATATAGTTTGAAAAATTTTGAGGACACTTTGACCACAAATAAGTTCAAAAGGTCAGATATGGACATCAATATGGCTTATGAAGCATCAGATGGAGTCTTTGAGTATGTATAGAAAGCCCAAGATCGAGGACTCTTCGGCCAGAAATATGTTCAGGAGGTCAAAAAGGGACCTCTGAATAGCTGATTTATCATCAAAAGAATTCTATAACTTTATATAGTTTGAAAAATTTTGAGGACAATTTGACCACAAATAAGTTCAAAAGGTCAGATATGGACATCTATATGGCTTATGAAGCATCAGAAGGAGTCTATGAGTATGTATAGAAAGCCCAAGATCGAGGACTCTTTGGCCAGAAATATGTTCAGGAGGTCAAAAGGGGCCCCATGAAATACTGATTTATCATCAAAAGGAGTCTATAACTTTATATAGTTTGAAAATTTTTGAGGACACTTTGACCACAAATAAGTTCAAAAGGTCAGATATGGACATCTGTATGGCTTATGAAGCATCAGAAGTAGTCTATGAGTATGTATAGAAAGCCCAAGATCGAGGACTCTTTGGCCAGAAATATGTTCAGGAGGTCAAAAGGGGACCTCTAAATAGCTGATTTATCATCAAAAGAATTCTATAACTTTATATAGTTTGAAAAATTTTGAGGACACTTTGACCACAAATAAGTTCAAAAGGTCAGATATGGACATCTATATGGCTTATGAAGCATCAGAAGTAGTCTATGAGTATGTATAGAAAGCCCAAGATCGAGGACTCTTTGGCCAGAAATATGTTCAGGAGGTCAAAAGGGGACCTCTGAATAGCAAAAGGAGTCTATAACTTTATATAGTTTCAAAACCTTTGAGGACACTTTGACCACAAATAAGTTCAAAAGGTCAGATATGGACATCAATATGGCTTATGAAGCATCAGAAGGAGTCTATGAGTATGTATAGAAAGCCCAAGATCGAGGACTCTAAATCGAGGAGGTCAAAAGGGGACCTCTGAATAGCAATAGGAGTCTATAACTTTATATAGTTTGAAAAATTTTGAGGACACTTTGACCACAAATAAGTTCAAAAGGTCAGATATGGACATCTATATGGCTTATGAAGCATCAGAAGGAGTCTATGAGTATGTATAGAAAGCCCAAGATCGAGGACTCTTCGGCCAAAAATATGTTCAGCAGGTCAAAAGGGGACCTCTGAATAGCTGATTTATCATCAATAGAATTCTATAACTTTATATAGTTTGAAAAATTTTGAGGACACTTTGACCACAAATAAGTTCAAAAGGTCAGATATGGACATCTATATGGATTTTGAAGCATCAGAGGGAGTCTTTGAGTATATATGAAAGCCCAAGATCGAGGACTCTTTGGCCAGAAATATGTTCAGGAGGTCAAAAGGGGCCCCATGAAATACTGATTTATCATCAAAAGGAGTCTATAACTTTATATAGTTTGAAACTTTTTGAGGACAATTTGACCACAAATAAGTTCAAAAGATCAGATATGGACGTCTATATATTTCTCGACACTTTGGCGAGAAATATGTTCAGGAGGTCAAAAGGGGACCTCTGAATAGCTGATTTATCATCAAAAGAATTCAATAACTTTATATAGTTTGAAAAATTTTGAGGACACTTTGACCACAAATAAGTTCAAAAGGTCAGATATGGACATATATATATGGCTTATTAAGCATCAGAACGAGTCTATGAGTATGTATAGAAAGCCCAAGACATCTATATGGCTTTTGAAGCATCAGAGGGAGTCTATGAGTATATATAGGAAGCCCAAGATCGAGGACTCTTTGGCGAGAAATATGTTCAGGAGGTCAAAAGGGGACCTCTGAATAGCTGATTTATCATAAAAAGAATTCTATAACCTTAATATAGTTTGAAAAATTTTGAGGACACTTTGACCACAAATAAGTTCAAAAGGTCAGATATGGACATCTATATGGCTTATGAAGCATCAGAAGTAGTCTATGAGTATGTATAGAAAGCCCAAGATCGAGGACTCTTTGGCCAGAAATATGTTCAGGAGGTCAAAAGGGGACCTCTAAATAGCTGATTTATCATCAAAAGAATTCTATAACTTTATATAGTTTGAAAAATTTTGAGGACACTTTGACCACAAATAAGTTCAAAAGGTCAGATATGGACATCTATATGGCTTATGAAGCATCAGAAGTAGTCTATGAGTATGTATAGAAAGCCCAAGATCGAGGACTCTTTGGCCAGAAATATGTTCAGGAGGTCAAAAGGGGACCTCTGAATAGCAAAAGGAGTCTATAACTTTATATAGTTTCAAAACCTTTGAGGACACTTTGACCACAAATAAGTTCAAAAGGTCAGATATGGACATCAATATGGCTTATGAAGCATCAGAAGGAGTCTATGAGTATGTATAGAAAGCCCAAGATCGAGGACTCTAAATCGAGGAGGTCAAAAGGGGACCTCTGAATAGCAATAGGAGTCTATAACTTTATATAGTTTGAAAAATTTTGAGGACACTTTGACCACAAATAAGTTCAAAAGGTCAGATATGGACATCTATATGGCTTATGAAGCATCAGAAGGAGTCTATGAGTATGTATAGAAAGCCCAAGATCGAGGACTCTTCGGCCAAAAATATGTTCAGCAGGTCAAAAGGGGACCTCTGAATAGCTGATTTATCATCAATAGAATTCTATAACTTTATATAGTTTGAAAAATTTTGAGGACACTTTGACCACAAATAAGTTCAAAAGGTCAGATATGGACATCTATATGGATTTTGAAGCATCAGAGGGAGTCTTTGAGTATATATGAAAGCCCAAGATCGAGGACTCTTTGGCCAGAAATATGTTCAGGAGGTCAAAAGGGGCCCCATGAAATACTGATTTATCATCAAAAGGAGTCTATAACTTTATATAGTTTGAAACTTTTTGAGGACAATTTGACCACAAATAAGTTCAAAAGATCAGATATGGACGTCTATATATTTCTCGACACTTTGGCGAGAAATATGTTCAGGAGGTCAAAAGGGGACCTCTGAATAGCTGATTTATCATCAAAAGAATTCAATAACTTTATATAGTTTGAAAAATTTTGAGGACACTTTGACCACAAATAAGTTCAAAAGGTCAGATATGGACATATATATATGGCTTATTAAGCATCAGAACGAGTCTATGAGTATGTATAGAAAGCCCAAGACATCTATATGGCTTTTGAAGCATCAGAGGGAGTCTATGAGTATATATAGGAAGCCCAAGATCGAGGACTCTTTGGCGAGAAATATGTTCAGGAGGTCAAAAGGGGACCTCTGAATAGCTGATTTATCATCAAAAGAATTCTATAACTTTATATAGTTTGAAAAATTTTGAGGACACTTTGACCACAAATAAGTTCAAAAGGTCAGATATGGAAATCTATATGGCTTATGAAGTATCAGAAGGAGTCTATGAGTATGTATAGAAAGCCCAATATCGAGGACTCTTTGGCCAGAAATATGTTCAGGAGGTCAAAATGGGACCTCTGAATAGCAAAAGGAGTCTATAACTTTATATAGTTTGAAAAATTTTGAGGACACTTTGACCACAAATAAGTTCAAAAGGTCAGATATGGACATCTATATGGCTTAAGATTCATCAGAAGGAGTCTATGAGTATGTATAGAAAGCCAAAGATCAAGGACTCTTTGGCCAGAAATATGTTCAAGATGTCAAAACCTCTAAAAAGCTGATTTATCATCAAAAGGATTCTATAACTTTATATAGTTTGAAAAATTTTGAGGACACTTTGACCACAAATAAGTTCAAAAGATCAGATATGGACATCTATATGGCATATGATGCATCAGAAGGAGTCTATGAGCATGTATAGAAAGCCCAAGATCGAGGACTCTTTGGCCAAAAATATGTTCAAGAGGTCAAAACCTCTAAAAAGCTGATTTATCATCAAAAGAATTCAATAACTTTATATAGTTTGAAAAATTTTGAGGACACTTTGACCACAAATAAGTTCAAAAGGTCAGATATGGACATATATATGGCTTATAAGGCATCAGAAGGAGTCTATGAGTATGTATTGAAAGCCCAAGATCGAGTACTCTTTGGCCAGAAATATGTTCAGGAGGTCAAAACCTCTGAATAGCTGATTTATCATCAAAAGGATTCGATAACTTTCTATAGTTTGAAAAATTTTGAGGACACTTTGGCCACAAATAAGTTCAAAAGGTCAGATATGGACATATATATATGGCTTATGAAGCATCAGAAGGAGTCTATGAGTATGTATAAAAAGCCCAAGACATCTATATGGCTTATGAAGCATCAGAAGGAGTCTATGAGTATGTATAGAAAGCCCAATATCGAGGACTCTTTGGCCAGAAATATGTTCAGGAGGTCAAAAGGGGACCTATGAATAGCAAAAGGAGTCTATAACTTTATATAGTTTGAAAAATTTTGAGGACACTTTGACCACAAATAAGTTCAAAAGGTCAGATATGGACATCTGTATGGCTTATGAAGCATCAGAAGTAGTCTATGAGTATGTATAGAAAGCCCAAGATCGAGGACTCTTTGGCCAGAAATATGTTCAGGAGGTCAAAAGGGGACCTCTAAATAGCTGATTTATCATCAAAAGAATTCTTTAACTTTATATAGTTTGAAAAATTTTGAGGACACTTTGACCACAAATAAGTTCAAAAGGTCAGATATGGACATCAATATGGCTTATGAAGCATCAGATGGAGTCTTTGAGTATGTATAGAAAGCCCAAGATCGAGGACTCTTCGGCCAGAAATATGTTCAGGAGGTCAAAAAGGGACCTCTGAATAGCTGATTTATCTTCAAAAGAATTCTATAACTTTATATAGTTTGAAAAATTTTGAGGACAATTTGACCACAAATAAGTTCAAAAGGTCAGATATGGACATCTATATGGCTTATGAAGCATCAGAAGGAGTCTATGAGTATGTATAGAAAGCCCAAGATCGAGGACTCTTTGGCCAGAAATATGTTCAGGAGGTCAAAAGGGGCCCCATGAAATACTGATTTATCATCAAAAGGAGTCTATAACTTTATATAGTTTGAAAATTTTTGAGGACACTTTGACCACAAATAAGTTCAAAAGGTCAGATATGGACATCTGTATGGCTTATGAAGCATCAGAAGTAGTCTATGAGTATGTATAGAAAGCCCAAGATCGAGGACTCTTTGGCCAGAAATATGTTCAGGAGGTCAAAAGGGGACCTCTAAATAGCTGATTTATCATCAAAAGAATTCTATAACTTTATATAGTTTGAAAAATTTTGAGGACACTTTGACCACAAATAAGTTCAAAAGGTCAGATATGGACATCTATATGGCTTATGAAGCATCAGAAGGAGTCTATGAGTATGTATAGAAAGCCCAAGATCGAGGACTCTTTGGCCAAAAATATGTTCAGCAGGTCAAAAGGGGACCTCTGAATAGCTGATTTATCATCAATAGAATTCTATAACTTTATATAGTTTGAAAAATTTTGAGGACACTTTGACCACAAATAAGTTCAAAAGGTCAGATATGGACATCTATATGGCTTATGAAGCATCAGAAGTAGTCTATGAGTATGTATAGAAAGCCCAAGATCGAGGACTCTTTGGCCAGAAATATGTTCAGGAGGTCAAAAGGGGACCTCTGAATAGCAAAAGGAGTCTATAACTTTATATAGTTTCAAAACCTTTGAGGACACTTTGACCACAAATAAGTTCAAAAGGTCAGATATGGACATCAATATGGCTTATGAAGCATCAGAAGGAGTCTATGAGTATGTATAGAAAGCCCAAGATCGAGGACTCTAAATCGAGGAGGTCAAAAGGGGACCTCTGAATAGCAAAAGGAGTCTATAACTTTATATAGTTTGAAAAATTTTGAGGACACTTTGACCACAAATAAGTTCAAAAGGTCAGATATGGACATCTATATGGCTTATGAAGCATCAGAAGGAGTCTATGAGTATGTATAGAAAGCCCAAGATCGAGGACTCTTTGGCCAAAAATATGTTCAGCAGGTCAAAAGGGGACCTCTAAATAGCTGATTTATCATCAAAAGAATTCTATAACTTTATATAGTTTGAAAAATTTTGAGGACACTTTGACCACAAATAAGTTCAAAAGGTCAGATATGGACATCTATATGGCTTATGAAGCATCAGAAGTAGTCTATGAGTATGTATAGAAAGCCCAAGATCGAGGACTCTTTGGCCAGAAATATGTTCAGGAGGTCAAAAGGGGACCTCTGAATAGCAAAAGGAGTCTATAACTTTATATAGTTTCAAAACCTTTGAGGACACTTTGACCACAAATAAGTTCAAAAGGTCAGATATGGACATCAATATGGCTTATGAAGCATCAGAAGGAGTCTATGAGTATGTATAGAAAGCCCAAGATCGAGGACTCTAAATCGAGGAGGTCAAAAGGGGACCTCTGAATAGCAAAAGGAGTCTATAACTTTATATAGTTTGAAAAATTTTGAGGACACTTTGACCACAAATAAGTTCAAAAGGTCAGATATGGACATCTATATGGCTTATGAAGCATCAGAAGGAGTCTATGAGTATGTATAGAAAGCCCAAGATCGAGGACTCTTTGGCCAAAAATATGTTCAGCAGGTCAAAAGGGGACCTCTGAATAGCTGATTTATCATCAATAGAATTCTATAACTTTATATAGTTTGAAAAATTTTGAGGACACTTTGACCACAAATAAGTTCAAAAGGTCAGATATGGACATCTATATGGATTTTGAAGCATCAGAGGGAGTCTTTGAGTATATATGAAAGCCCAAGATCGAGGACTCTTTGGCCAGAAATATGTTCAGGAGGTCAAAAGGGGCCCCATGAAATACTGATTTATCATCAAAAGGAGTCTATAACTTTATATAGTTTGAAACTTTTTGAGGACAATTTGACCACAAATAAGTTCAAAAGGTCAGATATGGACGTCTATATATTTCTCGACACTTTGGCGAGAAATATGTTCAGGAGGTCAAAAGGGGACCTCTGAATAGCTGATTTATCATCAAAAGAATTCAATAACTTTATATAGTTAGAAAAATTTTGAGGACACTTTGACCACAAATAAGTTCAAAAGGTCAGATATGGACATATATATATGGCTTATTAAGCATCAGAACGAGTCTATGAGTATGTATAGAAAGCCCAAGACATCTATATGGCTTTTGAAGCATCAGAGGGAGTCTATGAGTATATATAGGAAGCCCAAGATCGAGGACTCTTTGGCGAGAAATATGTTCAGGAGGTCAAAAGGGGACCTCTGAATAGCTGATTTATCATCAAAAGAATTCTATAACTTTATATAGTTTGAAAAATTTTGAGGACACTTTGACCACAAATAAGTTCAAAAGGTCAGATAAGGAAATCTATATGGCTTATGAAGTATCAGAAGGAGTCTATGAGTATGTATAGAAAGCCCAATATCGAGGACTCTTTGGCCAGAAATATGTTCAGGAGGTCAAAAGGGGACCTCTGAATAGCAAAAGGAGTCTATAACTTTATATAGTTTGAAAAATTTTGAGGACACTTTGACCACAAATAAGTTCAAAAGGTCAGATATGGACATCTATATGGCTTAAGATTCATCAGAAGGAGTCTATGAGTATGTATAGAAAGCCAAAGATCAAGGACTCTTTGGCCAGAAATATGTTCAAGATGTCAAAACCTCTAAAAAGCTGATTTATCATCAAAAGGATTCTATAACTTTATATAGTTTGAAAAATTTTGAGGACACTTTGACCACAAATAAGTTCAAAAGATCAGATATGGACATCTATATGGCATATGATGCATCAGAAGGAGTCTATGAGCATGTATAGAAAGCCCAAGATCGAGGACTCTTTGGCCAAAAATATGTTCAAGAGGTCAAAACCTCTAAAAAGCTGATTTATCATCAAAAGGATTCTATAACTTTATATAGTTTGAAAAATTTTGAGGACACTTTGACTACAAATAAGTTCAAAAGGTCAGATATGGACATCTATATGGCTTATGAAGCATCAGAAGGAGTCTATGAGTATGTATAGAAAGCCCATGATCTAGGACTCTTTGGCCAGAAATATGTTCAGGAGGTCAAAAGAGGACCTCTGAATAGCTGATTTATCATCAAAAGAATTCTATAACTTTATATAGTTTGAAAAATTTTGAGGACACTTTGACTACAAATAAGTTCAAAAGGCCAGATATGGACATCTATATGGCTTATGAAGCATCAGAAGGAGTCTATGAGTATGTATAGAAAGCCCATGATCTAGGACTCTTTGGCCAGAAATATGTTCAGGAGGTCAAAAGGGGACCTCTGAATAGCTGATTTATCATCAAAAGAATTCTATAACTTGATATAGTTTGAAAAATTTTGAGGACACTTTGACCACAAATATGTTCAAAGGGTCAGATATGGACATATATATGACTTATAAGGCATCAGAAGTAGTCTATGAGTATGTATAGAAAGCCCAAGATCGAGGACTCTTTGGCCAGAAATATGTTCAGGAGGTCAAAAGGGGACCTCTGAATAGCAAAAGGAGTCAATAACTTTATATAGTTTCAAAAATTTTGAGGACAATTTGACCACAAATAAGTTCAAAAGATCAGATATGGACATCTATATGGCTTATGAAGCATCAGAAGGAGTCTATGAGTATGTATAGAAAGCCCAAGATCGAGGACTGTAAATCGAGGAGGTCAAAAAGGGACCTCTGAATAGCAAAAGGAGTCTATAACTTTATATAGTTTGAAAAATTTTGAGGACACTTTGACCACAAATAAGTTCAAAAGGTCAGATATGGACATATATATATATGGCTTATGAAGCATCAGAAGGAGTCTATGAGTATGTATAGAAAGCCCAAGACATCTATATGGCTTTTGAAGCATCAGAGGGAGTCTATGAGTATATATAGGAAGCCCAAGATCGAGGACTCTTTGGCGAGAAATATGTTCAGGAGGTCAAAAGGGGACCTCTGAATAGCAAAAGGAGTCTATAACTTTATATAGTTTGAAAAATTTTGAGGACACTTTGACCACAAATAAGTTCACAAGGTCAGATATGGACATCTATATGGCTTAAGATGCATCAGAAGGAGTCTATGAGTATGTATAGAAAGCCAAAGACATCTATATGGCTTTTGAAGCATCAGAGGGAGTCTATGAGTATGTATAGAAAGCCCAATATCGAGGACTCTTTGGCCAGAAATATGTTCAGGAGGTCAAAAGGGGACCTCTGAATAGCAAAAGGAGTCTATAACTTTATATAGTTTGAAAAATTTTGAGGACACTTTGACCACAAACAAGTTCAAAAGGTCAGATATGGAAATCTATATGGCTAATGATGCATCAGAAGGAGTCTATGAGTATGTATAGAAAGCCCAATATCGAGGACTCTTTGGCCAGAAATATGTTCAGGAGGTCAAAAGGGGACCTCTGAATAGCTGATTTATCATAAAAAGAATTCTATAACTTTATATAGTTTGAAAAATTTTGAGGACACTTTGACTACAAATAAGTTCAAAAGGTCAGATATGGACATATATATGGCTTATGAAGCATCAGAAGGAGTCCATGAGTATGTATAGAAAGCCCAAGATTGAGGACTCTTTGGCCAGAAATATATTCCTTGTGTCAAAAATGGACTTCTGTCTGGTTGACCTAACATCAGAAAGAGTCAACGAGTATGTATAGAAAGCCCAAGTTTCGAATACTCCTTGGCCTGAAAAAAATTCAGTATGTCAAATGGACTTTTGTCAGGAGGATATAACATCAGAAGATATCAGTCGGAATGTATTGTATTAATCTTTCAGGACTCTTTGACCAGAAATATGTCCAGTAGGTCAAAAGGGGACCTCTGAATAGCTGATTTATCATCAAAAGAATTCTATAACTTTATATAGTTTGAAAAATTTTGAGGACACTTTGACCACAAATAAGTTCAGAGGTCAGATATGGACATCTATATGGCTTTTGAAGCATCAGAGGGAGTCTATGAGTATATATAGAAAGCCCAAGATCGAGGACTCTTTGGCCAGAAATATGTTCAGGAGGTCAAAAGGGGACCTCTGAATAGCTGATTTATCATCAAAAGAATTCTATAACTTTATATAGTTTGAAACATTTTGAGGACCCTTTGAGCAGAAATAATTTCAAAAGGTAAGCCATAAGCCATATCTGTATGGATATATATATTGGCTTATGAAGCATCAGGAGTCAATGAGTATGTATAGAAATCGAGGACTGTTTGGCCAGAAATATGTTACTTTGGTCAAACATGTACTTACGTACATCAGGAGTCGAAGAGTATGTATAGAAAGTTAACATCAGTTGACTGAATGTAATAAGTAGGTTAATGTGCAGTGAAGGAAAATCATTGCACTAGCTGTTGCTTTACAATTTACACTATTATAGGAGTTAGTTCTGGTGTGAAATGCAATGCGAAAAGTGCTTTATCTATATGTTTATTCTTCAGTGCATTCTATCGTTGGGCAACGTTAGAATGCACTGAAGAATAAACATATAGATGAAGCACTTTTCGCATTGCATTGCACACCAGAACTAACTCCTTCCCATGTTCATTAAAGATATAACATTTATGCATTGCAAAAAGGATCTAACGTTGTCCACTGAACAATAACATATAGGCTATGCACTTCTCGGATTGCATTGCATTGCACAGTAGATCTAATTCATTCCCATGTTCATTAAAGAGATAAGTTTTTTTGTTGCATTGCATTGCACAAACGATCTTACGTTGTGCGTTGAAGAATAACATACAGGCTATGCACCTTATGCATTGCAAACCAGAACTAACTCCTTCCCATGTTCATTAAAGGGATAACATGTTGCATTGCATTGTACTGCACAAACGATCTAACGCTGTGCACTGAAGAATAAAATATAGGCTATGCACTTTTTGCATTGCATTGAATTGCACACCAGAACTAACTCCTTCAAATGTTTACTAAAGAGATAACATTTTGCATTGCATTGCACAAACGATCTAACTTTGTGCATTGAAGAATAACATATAGACTAAATGCATGCATTGTATTGCATTGCACACCCGAACTAACTCCTTCAAATGTTTATTAAAGAGATAACGTTGTATTGCATTGCACAAACGATCTAACGTTGTGCATTGAAGAATCACAGTTGACATAGCTAAATGCATGGATTGTGTTGCATGTACAGCCGAACTAACTCCTTCCCATGTTCATTAAAAAGATAACATATGTTATGCAACATTGCATTGCTTTGCACAAACGATTTAACGCTGTGCACTGAATAACATTCATTTTTTTTGCATTGCATTGCATTGCACACCAGAACTAACTCAGATCAAATGCTTATTAAAGAGATAACATTTTGCATTGCATTGTGCATTGCATAACGTTGTGCATTGAAGAATAACATATAGGCTAAATGCATGCATTGTATTGCATTGCACACCCGAACTAACTCCTTCCCATGTTCATAAAAGAGATAACATATGTTATGCAACATTACATTGTTTTGCAGAAACGATCTAACGTTGTGCACTGAAGAATATTTATGCACTTTTTGCATTGTATTGCATTGCACACCAGAACTAACTCCTTCAAATGTTTATTAAAGAGATAACATTTTGCACTGCACAAACGATCTAACGTTGTGCATTGAAGAATAATATAGGCTATGCAATTCTTGCATTGCATTGCACACCAGAACTAAATCATTCCCATTTTCTTTAAAGAAATAAGGTGCAATGATGTTGTATTGCATTGCACAAACGATAACATATGTTATGCAACATTATATTGCTTTGCACAAACGATCTAATACTGTGCACTAAAGAATAACATTTATGCATTTTTTGCATTGCATTGCACACCAGAACTAACTCCTTCAAATGTTTATTAAAAAGATAACATTTTGCATTGCATTGCACAAACGATCTAACATTGTGCATTGAAGAATAACATATAGGCTAAATGCATGCATTGTATTGCATTGCACACCCGAACTAACTCGTTCCCATGTTCATTGAAGAGATAACATATGTTATGCAACATTTCATTGTTTTGCACAAACGATCTAACGTTGTGCACTGAAGAGTAACATAGGCCATGCATTTTTTGCATTGCTTTGCATTGCATTGCACAGCAGAACTAACTCCTTCCCATGTTCATTAAAGGGATAACATGTTGCATTGCATTGCATTGCACAAACGATCTAACGCTGTGCACTGAAGAATAACATATAGGCTATGCACTTTTTGCATTGCATTGCATTGCACTCCAGAACTAACTACTTCCCATGTTTATTAAAGAGATAACATTTTGCATTGCATTGCACAAACGATCTAACGTTGTGCACTGAAGAGTAACATAGGCCATGCATTTTTTGCATTGCTTTGCATTGCATTGCACACAAGAACTAACTCCTTCAAATGTTTATTAAAGAGATAACATGTTGCATTGCATTGCACAAACGATCTAACGTTGTGCATTGAAGAATGACATAGTTGACATAGCTAAATGCATGGACTGTGTTGCATGTACAGCCGAACTAACTCCTTCCCATGTTCATTAAAAAGATAACATATGTTATGCAACATTGCATTGCTTTGCACAAACGATTTAACGCTGTGCACTGAATAACATTTATGCACTTTTTGCATTGCATTGCATTGCACACCAGAACTAACTCAGATCAAATCTTATTAAAGAGATAACATTTTGCATTGCATAACCTTGTGCATTGAAGAATAACATATAGGCTAAATGCATGCATTGTATTGCATTGCACACCCGAACTAACTCCTTCCCATGTTCATTAAAGAGATAACATATGTTACGCACAAACGATTCAGTATGTATTCAGTACGATTTTGCATTGAAGAGTAACATTGGCTATTCACTTTTTGCATTGCATTGCACACCATAACTAACTTTTCTAACATTTGAAGGAGTGAGTTCTGGTGTGCAAATGCAATGCAATGCAAAAAGTGCAAAATGTTATTATTCAGTGCACAACATTAGATCGTTTCTGCAATGCAATGCAGTGCAATGCAACATGTTATCTCTTTAGTGAACATGGGAAAGAGTTAGTTCTGGTGTGTAATTCAATGCAATGCAAAAAGTGCATGGTCTATGTTTCTCTTCAATGCACAACGTTAGATCGTTTGCGCAATGCAATGCAAAATGTTATCTCTTCAATGAACATTTGAAGGAGTTAGTTCTAATGTGCAATGCAATTCAAAAAGTGCATGGCCTATGTTATCTCTTTAATAAACATTTGAAGGAGTAAGATCTGGTGTGCAATGCAATGCAATGCCAAAAGTGCATACCCTAAATGTTATTCTTTAGTGCACAACGTTAGATCGTTTCTGCAATGCAATGCAATTCAATGCAATGTTATATCTTTACTGAACATGTGAAGGAGTTAGTTTCAGTGTGCAATGCAATGCAAAAAGTGCATAAATGTCATTCTTCAATGCACAACGTTAGATCGTTTCTGCAATGGCAATGCAATGCAATGCAACATGTGTTATCTCTTTAATGAACGTGGGAAGGAGTTAGTTCTGGTGTGCAATGCAATACAATGCATGCATTTAGCCTGTATGTTATTCTTTAATGCACAACATTGATCGTTGAGACAAACTATCGTTTTGTGCAATGCAATGCAAAATATTATCTCTTTAATGAACATGGGAAGGAGTTAGTTCTGGTGTGCAATGCAATGCAAAAAGTGCATAAATGTTATTCTTCAGTGCACATCGTTAAATCGTTTGTGCAAAGCAATGCAATGTTGCATAACATATGTTATCTCTTTAATGAACATGTGAAGGAGTTAGTTCGGGTGTGCAATGCAATACAATGCATGCATTTAGCCTGTATGTTATTCTTCAATGCACAACGTTAGATCGTTTGTGCAATGCAATGCAACATATTATCTCTTTACTGAACATGGGAAGGAGTTTGATCTGGTGTGCAATGCAATGCAATGCAAAAAGTGCATGGCCTATGTTACTCTTCATTGCACAACGTTAGATCGTTTGTGCAACAACAGATGTTATCTCTTTAATGAACATGGGAAGGAGTTAGTTCTGGTGTGCAATGCAGGGATAAAAGTGCATATGTTTTTCTTCAATGAGGCACAACGATAGATCGTTTGTGCAATGCAACAACATATGTTATCTCTTTAATGAACATGGGAATGAATTAGTTGTAGTGTGCAATGCAATGCAAGCCAAGAAGTGCATAGCCTATATGTTATTGTTCAGTGGACAACGTTAGATCGTTTGTGCAATGCAGTGCAACAACATAAATGTTATCTCTTTAATGAACATGGGAAGGAGTTAGTTCTGGTGTGCAATGCAATGCGAAAAGTGCATTATCTATATGTTTATTCTTCAGTGCATTCTATCGTTGTCCAACGGAATGAGTTAATTGTGTCCATTGTAAAGCAAAAGCCAGTGCAATGATTTTCCTTTACTGCACATTAATTAATCTACTTATAAATTCAGTCAGCTGATGTTATCTTTCTATACATACTCTTCGACTCCTGATCCAGCCATACCGAAATCCATATTTGACCAAAGTAACATATTTCTGGCCAAAGAGTCCTCGATTTCTATACATACATCATTGACTCCTGATGCTTGATAAGCCATCTAGATATCCATACAGATATGGATATCTATATGGCGTATGGCTTACCTTTTGAACTTATTTCTGGTCAAAGTGTTCTCAAAAATTTTCAAACTATATAAAGTTATAGTCTCCTTCTGATAATAAATCATTGACAAAAGAGTTCTCAAAAGGATGTTGTCTACAATAAACGAATACAGACTCCTTCTGATATTAACTCAGCCATACAGAAGTCCATATTTAACATTCTGAACATATTTCTGGCCAGAGACCTTGAACATTTACCTTACTATACATATTTCTCCTACTATACAGTCTTCTCATGATGTTATATCAGCCAGACTGTAGTCCATATAAGACCAATTGAACATATTTTTGGCCAAAGAATCCTCAAAATGTTTTTTACTATTATAAACTTCTGATGTTAAATCAGCCTTACAGAAGTCCATAATTGACCACCTGAAAATATTTCTGGACAAAGAGTCGATCTTGGGCTTTCTATAAATACTCATAGAATACTTTTGATACTTCATAAGCCATATAGATGTCCATGTCTGACCTTTTGAACTTATTTGTGGTCAAAGTGTCCTCAAAAATTTTCAAACTATATAAAGTTATAGAATCCTTTTGATGATAAATCAGCTATTCAGAGGTCCCCTTTTGACCTTCTGAACACATTGACATACTCCTAGACTCCTTCTGATGCTTCATAAGCCATACAGATGTCCATATCTGACCTTTTGAACTTATTTGTGGTCAAAGTGTCCTCAAAATTTTTCAAACTATATAAAGTTATAGAATCCTTTTGATGATAAATCAGCTATTCAGAGGTCCTCTTTTGACCTCCTGAACATAATTTTTTCCAAAGAGTCCTAAAAGATTAATACAATACATTCAGACTGAT
Source organism: Squalius cephalus (assembly GCF_949319135.1). Lineage (NCBI taxonomy): Eukaryota > Metazoa > Chordata > Actinopteri > Cypriniformes > Leuciscidae > Squalius > Squalius cephalus. The sequence continues at coordinate 24,235,285 of NC_137129.1, forward strand.
ATCTTCGGATGTTATATCATCCTGACAAAAGTCCATATTTGACATACTAAATATTTTTCTGGCCAAGGAGTACTCGAAACTTGACTTTTCCATATATACTCGTTGACTCTTTCTGATGTTACATCAACCATACAGAAGTCCATTGTTGACAAAAGGAATATATTTCTGGCCAAAGAGTCCTCGACCTTGGGCTTTCTATACATACTCATAGACTCCTTCTGATGCTTCATAAGCCATGTAGATGTCCATATCTGACCTTTTGAACTTATTTGTGGTCAAAGTGTCCTCAAAATTTTTCAAACTATATGAAGTTATAGAATCCTTTTGATGATAAATCAGCTATTCAGAGGTTTTGACCTCCTGAACATATTTCTGGACAAAGAGTCCTCGATCTTGGGCTTTCTATAAATACTCATAGACTCCTTCTGATGCTTCATAAGCCATATAGATGTCCATATCTGACCTTTTGAACTTATTTGTGGTCAAAGTGTCCTCAAAATATTTCAAACTATATAAAGTTATAGACTCCTTTTGATGATAAATCAGCAATTCAGAGGTCTCCTTTTGACCTCCTGAACATATTTCTGGCCAAAGAGTCCTCGATCTTGGGCTTTCTATATGTACTCGTAGACTCCCTCTGATGCTTCAAAAGCCATATAGATGTCCATATCTGACCTTTTGAACTTATTTCTGGTCAAAGGGTCCTCAAAAGTTTTCAAACTATATAAATTTATAGACTCCTTTTGCTATTCAGAGGTCCCCTTTTGACCTCCTGAACATATTTCTAGCCAAAGAGTCCTCCATATTGGGCTTTCTATACATACTCATAGACTCCTTCTAATGCATCATAAGCCATATAGATGTCCATATCTGACCTTTTGAACTTATTTGTGGTCAAATTGTCCTCAAAATTTTTCAAACTATATAAAGTTATAGAATTCTTTTGATGATAATCAGCTATTCAGAGGTCCCCTTTTGACCTCCTGAACATATTTCTCGCCAAAGAGTCCTCGATCTTGGGCTTCCTATATATACTCATAGACTCCCTCTGATGCTTCAAAAGCCATATAGATGTCTTGGGCTTTCTATACATACTCATAGACTCCCTCTGATGCTTCAAAAGCCATATAGATGTCCATATCTTACCTTTTGAACTTATTTCTGGTCAAATGGTCCTCAAAAGTTTTCAAACTATATAAAGTTATTGATTCTTTCTGATGATAAATCAGTTATTCAGAGGTCCCCTTGTGACCTACTGAACATATTTCTGGCCAAAGAGTCCTAAAAGATTAATACTGATATCTTCAGACTGATATCTTCGGATTCTATATCCTCCTGACATAAATCCATAATTGACATACTGATTTTTTTTCTGGCCAAGGAGTATTCGAAACTTGGGTTTTCTATACATAATCCTTCTGATGCTTCATAAGCCATATATACGTCCATATCTGACCTTTTGAACTTATTTGTGGTCAAAGTGTCCTCAAAATCTTTCAAACTATATAAAGTTATAGACTCCTTTTGATGATAAATCAGCTATACATGGGGCCCCTATTGAACTGCTGAACATATTTCTGGCCAAAGAGTCCTCGATCTTGGGCTTTCTATATATACTCATGGACACCCTCTGATGCTTCAAACCCCATATAGATGTCCATATCTGATCATTTGAACTTATTTCTGGTCAAGGGTCCTCAAAATTTTTCAAACTATATAAAGTTATAGACTCTTTCTGATGATAAATCAGCTATTCAGAGGTCCCCTTTTGACCTACTGGACATATTTCTGGCCAAAGAGTCCTAAAAGATTAATACAATACATTCAGACTGATATCTTCGGATGTTATATCCTCCTGACAAAAGTCCATTTGACATACTGAATTTTTTTCTGGCCAAGGAGTATTCGAAACTTGGGCTTTCTATACATACTCGTTGACTCTTTCTGATGTTAGGTCAACCAGACAGAAGTCCATTTTTGACCCAAGGAATATATTTCTGGCCAAAGAGTCCTCGATCTTGGGCTTTCTATACATACTCATGGACTCCTTCTGTTGCTTCATAAGCCATATATATGTCCATATCTGACATATTGAACTTATTTGTAGTCAAAGTGTCCTCAAAATTTTTCAAACTATATAAAGTTATAGAATCCTTTTGATGATAAATCAGCTATTCAGAGGTCCCCTTTTGACCTCCTGAACATATTTCTGGACAAAGAGTCCTCGATCTTGGGTTTTCTATACATACTCATAGACTCCCTCTGATGCATCATATGCCATATAGATGTCCATATCTGATCTTTTGAACTTATTTATGGTCAACGTGTCCTCAAAATTTTTCAAACTATATAAAGTTATAGAATCCTTTTGATGATAAATCAGCTATTCAGAGGTCCCCTTTTGACCTCCTGAACATATTTCTGGCCAAAGAGTCCTCGATCTTGGGCTTTCTATACATACTCATAGACTCCTTCTGATGCTTCAAAAGCCATATAGATGTCTTGGGCTTTCTATACATACTCATAGACTCCTTCTGATGCTTCATAAGCCATATATATGTGTCCATATCTGACCTTTTGAACTTATTTGTGGTCAAAGTGTCCTCAAAATTTTTCAAACTATATAAAGTTATAGACTCCTTTTGCTGTTCAGAGGTCCCCTTTTGACCTCCTGAACATATTTCTGGCCAAAGAGTCCTCGATATTGGGCTTTCTATACATACTCATAGACTCCTTCTGATGCTTCATAAGCCATATAGATGTCCATATCTGACCTTTTGAACTTATTTGTGGTCAAAGTGTCCTCAAAATTTTTCAAACTATATAAAGTTATAGAATTCTTTTGATGATAAATCAGCTATTCAGAGGTCCCCTTTTGACCTCCTGAACATATTTCTCGCCAAAGAGTCCTCGATCTTGGGCTTTCTATATATACTCATAGACTCCCTCTGATGCTTCAAAAGCCATATAGATGTCTTGGGCTTTCTATACATACTCATAGACTCCTTCTGATGCTTCATAAGCCATATATATATGTCCATATCTGACCTTTTGAACTTATTTGTGGTCAAAGTGTCTTCAAAATTTTTCAAACTATATAAAGTTATCGAATCCTTTTGATGATAAATCAGCTATTCAGAGGTTTTGACCTCCTGAACATATTTCTGGCCAAAGAGTCCTCTATCTTGGGCTTTCTATACATACTCATAGACTCCTTCTGATGCATCATAAGCCATATATATGTCCATATCTGACCTTTTGAACTTATTTGTGGTCAATGTCTCCTCAAAATTTTTCAAACTATATAAAGTTATAGAATTCTTTTGATGATAAAATCAGCTATTCAGAGGTTTTGACCTCCTGAACATATTTTTGGCCAAAGAGTCCTCGATCTTGGGCTTTATATATATACTCATAGACTCCCTCTGACGCTTCAAAAGACATCTATATGGCTTTCATAAGCATCATATGGCCTTCTGATGCTTCATAAGCCATATAGATGTCCATATCTGACCTTTTGAACTTATTTGTGGTCAAAGTGTCCTCAAAATGTTTCAAACTATATAAAGTTATAGACTCCTTTTGATGATAAATCAGCTATACATGGGTAACCTTTTGACCTCCTGAACATATTTCTGGCCAAAGAGTCCTCGATCTTGGGCTTTCTATATATACTCATAGACTACCTCTGATGCTTCAAAACCCATATAGATTTCCATATCTGATCATTTGAACTTATTTCTGGTCAAGGGTCCTCAACATTTTTCAAACTATATAAAGTTATAGACTCTTTCTGATGATAAATCAGCTATTCAGAGGTCCCCAAGGAGTATTCGAAACTTGGTCTTTCTATACATACTCCTTCTGATGCTTCATAAGCATTATATATGTCCATATCTGACCTTTTGAACTTATTTGTGGACAAAGTGTCATCAAAATTTTTCAAACTACACTGTAAAAAATTTCTAACCCTCCCAAATCAAAAATTTCAAGTGACCGATAACATCTAAATTTTTCAATTGGCCCAAGTGAAATTCTGTAAATTTCAATTGGCCCAAGTGAAAATCTGTTAATTTAATTTGATAATTTACAGAATTTCACTTGGGCCAAGTGAAAAAATGAGATGTTATCGGTCACTTGAAATTTTTGATTTGGGAGGGTTAGAAATTTTTTACAGTGTATATAAAGTTATAGAATCCTTTTGATGATAAATCAGCTATTCAGAGGTTTTGACCTCCTGAACATATTTCTGGCCAAAGAGTCCTCGATCTTGGGCTTTCTATGCATACTCATAGACTCCTTGTGATGCATCATAAGCCATATAGATGTCCATATCTGACCTTTTGAACTTATTTGTGGTGAAAGTGTCCTCAAAATTTTTCAAACTATATAAAGTTATAGAATTCTTTTGATGATAAATCAGCTATTCAGAGGTTTTGACCTCTTGAACATATTTCTGGCCAAAGATTCCTCGATCTTGGGCTTTCTATACATGCTCATAGACTCCATCTGATGCATCATAAGCCATATAGATGTCCATATCTGACCTTTTGAACTTATTTGTGGTCAAAGTGTCCTCAAAATTTTTCAAACTATATAAAGTTATAGATTCTTTCGATGATAAATCAGCTATTCAGAGGTCCCTTTTTGACCTCCTTAACATATTTCTGGCCAAAGAGTCCTCGATATAGGGCTTTCTATACATACTCATAGACTCCTTCTGATGCATCACAAGCCATATAGATGTCCATATCTGACCTTTTGAACTTATTTGTGGTCAAAGTGTCCTCAAAATTTTTCACACTATATAAAGTTATAGAATCCTTTTGATGATAGATCAGCTATTCAGACGTCCCCTTTTGACGTCCTGAACATATTTCTGGCCAAAGAGACCTCGATCTTGGGCTTTCTATACATACTCATAGACTCCTTCTGATGCTTCATAAGCCATATAGATGTCCATATCTGACTTTTTGAACTTATTTGTGGTCAAATTGTCGTCAAAATTTTTCAAAAAGAATTCTATAACTTTATATAGTTTAAAACATTTTGAGGACCCTTTGACCACAAATAAGTTCAAAAGGTCAGATATGGACATATATATGGCTTATGAAGCATCAGAAGGAGTATGTATAGAAAGCCCTAGTTTCGAATACTCCTTGGCCAGAAAAAAATTCAGTGTGTCAAATATTGACTTTTGTCAGGAGGATATAACATCCGAAGATATCAGTCTGAATGTATTGTATTAATCTTTTAGGACTCTTTGGCCAGAAATATGTTCAGTAGGTCAAAAGGGGACCTCTGAATAGCTGATTTTTCATCAGAAAAAGTCTATAACTTTATATAGTTTGAAAAATTTTGAGAACACTTTGACCACAAATAAGTTCAAAAGGTCAGATATGGACATCTATATGGCTTTTGAAGCATCAGACGGAGTCTATGAGTATATATAGAAAGCCCAAGATCGAGGACTCTTTGGCCAGAAATATGTTCAGGAGGTCAAAAGGGGACCCATGAATAGCTGATTTATCATCAAAAGGAGTCTATAACTTTATATAGTTTGAAAAATTTTGAGGACCCTTTGACCACAAATAAGTTCAAAAGGTCAGATATGGACATATATATGGCTTATGAAGCATCAGAAGGAGTATGTATAGAAAGGCCAAGTTTCGAATACTCCTTGGCCAGAAAAAAATTCAGTATGTCAAATATGGACTTTTGTCAGGAGGATATAACATCCGAAGATATCAGTCTGAATGTATTGTATTAATCTTTTAGGACTCTTTGGCCAGAAATATGTTCAGGAGGTCAAAAGGGGACCTCTGAATAGCTGGTTTATCATCAGAAAGAGTCTATAACTTTATATAGTTTGAAAATTTTTGAGGACACTTTGACCACAAATAAGTTCAAAAGGTCAGATATGGACATATATATGGCTTATGAAGCATCAGAAGTAGTCTATGAGTATGTATAGAAAGCCCAAGATCGAGGACTCTTTGGCCAGAAATATGTTCAGGAGGTTAAAAGGGGACCTCTGAATAGCTGATTTATCATCAATAGAATTCTATAACTTTATATAGTTTGAAAATTTTTGAGGACACTTTGACCACAAATAAGTTCAAAAGGTCAGATATGGATATATATGGCTTATGAAGCATCAGAAGGAGTCTATGAGTATGTATAGAAAGCCCAAGATCAAGGACTCTTTGGCCAGAAATATATTCCTTGGGTCAAAAATGGACTTCTGTATGGTTGACGTCAGAAAGAGTCAACGAGTATGTATTGAAGGCCCAAGTTTCGAATACTCCTTGGCCAGAAAAAAATTCATTATGTCAAATGGACTTTTGTCAGGAGGATATAACATCCGAAGATATCAGTCTGAATGTATTGTATTAATCTTTTAGGACTCTTTGGCCAGAAATATGTTCAGTAGGTCAAAAGGGGACCTCTGAATAGCTGATTTATCATCAGAAAGAGTCTATAACTTTATATAGTTTGAAAAATTTTGAGGACACTTTGACCACAAATAAGTTCAAAAGATCAGATATGGAATTCTATATGGCATATGATGCATCAGAAGGAGTCTATGAGCATGTATAGAAAGCCCAAGATCGAGGACTCTTTGGCCAGAAATATGTTCAAGAGTTCAAAACCTCTAAAAAGCTGATTTATCATCAAAAGGATTCTATAACTTTATATAGTTTGAAAAATTTTGAGGACACTTTGACCACAAATAAGTTCAAAAGGTCAGATATGGACATCTATATGGCTTATGAAGCATCAGAAGAAGTCTATGAGTATGTATAGAAAGCCCAAGATCGAGGACTCTTTGGCGAGAAATATGTTCAGGAGGTCAAAAGGGGACCTCTGAATAGCTGATTTATCATCAAAAGGATTCTATAACTTTATATAGTTTGAAAAATTTTGAGGACACTTTGTCCAGAAATAAGTTCAAAAGGTCAGATATGGATATATATATGGCTTATGAAGCATCAGAAGGAGCCTATGAGTATGTATAGAAAGCCCAAGATCGAGGACTCTTTGGCCAGAAATATGTTCAGGAGGTCAAAACCTCTGAATAGCTGATTTATCATCAAAAGGATTCTATAACTTTATATAGTTTGAAAAATTTTGAGGACACTTTGACCACAAATAAGTTCAAAAGGTCAGATATGGACATATATATATGGCTTATGAAGCATCAGAAGGAGTCTATGAGTATGTCTAGAAAGCCCAAGAAATCTATATGGCTTTTGAAGCATCAGAGGGAGTCTATGAGTATATATATGAAGCCCAAGATCGAGGACTCTTTGGCGAGAAATATGTTCAGGAGGTCAAAAGGGGACCTCTGAATAGCTGATTTATCATCAAAAGAATTCTATAACTTTATATAGTTTGAAAAATTTTGAGGACACTTTGACCACAAATAAGTTCAAAAGGTCAGATATGGAAATCTATATGGCTTATGAAGCATCAGAAGGAGTCTATGAGTATGTATAGAAAGCCCAATATCGAGGACTCTTTGGCCAGAAATATGTTCAGGAGGTCAAAAGGGGACCTCTGAATAGCAAAAGGAGTCTATAACTTTATATAGTTTGATAAATTTTGAGGACACTTTGACCACAAATAAGTTCAAAAGGTCAGATATGGACATCTATATGGCTTAAGATTCATCAGACGGAGTCTATGAGTATGTATAGAAAGCCAAAGATCGAGGACTCTTTGGACAGAAATATGTTCAAGATGTCAAAACCTCTAAAAAGCTGATTTATCATCAAAAGGATTCTATAACTTTATATAGTTTGAAAAATTTTGAGGACACTTTGACCACAAACAAGTTCAAAAGATCAGATATGGACATCTATATGGCTTATGAAGCATCAGAAGAAGTCTATGAGTATGTATAGAAAGCCCAAGATCGAGGACTCTTTGGCCTGAAATATGTTCAGGAGGTCAAAAGGGGACCTCTGAATAGCTGATTTATCATAAAAAGAATTCTATAACTTGATATAGTTTGAAAAATTTTGAGGACACTTTGACTACAAATAAGTTCAAAAGGTCAGATATGGACATCTATATGGCTTATGAAGCATCAGAAGGAGTCTATGAGTATGTATAGAAAGCCCAATATCGAGGACTCTTTGGCCAGAAATATGTTCAGGAGGTCAAAAGGGGACCTCTGAATAGCTGATTTATCATCAAAAGAATTCTATAACTTGATATAGTTTGAAAAATTTTGAGGACACTTTGACCACAAATAAGTTCAAAAGGTCAGATATGGACATATATATGGCTTATAAGGCATCAGAAGGAGTCTATGAGTATGTATAGAAAGCCCAAGATCGAGTACTCTTTAGCCAGAAATATGTTCAGGAGGTCAAAACCTCTGAATAGCTGATTTATCATCAAAAGGATTCGATAACTTTATATAGTTTGAAAAATTTTGAGGACACTTTGGCCACAAATAAGTTCAAAAGGTCAGATATGGACATATATATATGGTTTATGAAGCATCAGAAGGAGTCTATGAGTATGTTTTAAAAGCCCAAGACATCTATATGGCTTATGAAGCATCAGAAGGAGTCTATGAGTATGTATAGAAAGCCCAATATCGAGGACTCTTTGGCCAGAAATATGTTCAGGAGGTCAAAAGGGGACCTCTGAATAGCTGATTTATCATAAAAAGAATTCTATAACTTGATATAGTTTGAAAAATTTTGAGGACACTTTGACCACAAATAAGTTCAAAAGGTCAGATATGGACATCTATATGGCTTATGAAGCATCAGAAGGAGTCTATGAGTATGTATAGAAAGCCCAAGATCGAGGACTCTTTGGCGAGAAATATGTTCAGGAGGTCAAAAGTGGACCTCTGAATAGCTGATTTATCATCAAAAGGAGTCTATAACTTTATATAGTTGAAAAATTTTGAGGACACTTTGACCACAAATAAGTTCAAAAGGTCAGATATGGACATCTATATGGCTTATGAAGCATCAGAAGGAGTCTATGAGTATGTATAGAAAGCCCAATATCGAGGACTCTTTGGCCAGAAATATGTTCAGGAGGTCAAAAGGGGACCTATGAATAGCAAAAGTAGTCTATAACTTTATATAGTTTGAAAAATTTTGAGGACACTTTGACCACAAATAAGTTCAAAAGGTCAGATATGGACATCAATATGGCTTATGAAGCATCAGATGGAGTCTTTGAGTATGTATAGAAAGCCCAAGATCGAGGACTCTTCGGCCAGAAATATGTTCAGGAGGTCAAAAAGGGACCTCTGAATAGCTGATTTATCATCAAAAGAATTCTATAACTTTATATAGTTTGAAAAATTTTGAGGACAATTTGACCACAAATAAGTTCAAAAGGTCAGATATGGACATCTATATGGCTTATGAAGCATCAGAAGGAGTCTATGAGTATGTATAGAAAGCCCAAGATCGAGGACTCTTTGGCCAGAAATATGTTCAGGAGGTCAAAAGGGGCCCCATGAAATACTGATTTATCATCAAAAGGAGTCTATAACTTTATATAGTTTGAACATTTTTGAGGACACTTTGACCAAAAATAAGTTCAAAAGGTCAGATATGGACATCTGTATGGCTTATGAAGCATCAGAAGTAGTCTATGAGTATGTATAGAAAGCCCAAGATCGAGGACTCTTTGGCCAGAAATATGTTCAGGAGGTCAAAAGGGGACCTCTAAATAGCTGATTTATCATCAAAAGAATTCTATAACTTTATATAGTTTGAAAAATTTTGAGGACACTTTGACCACAAATAAGTTCAAAAGGTCAGATATGGACATCTATATGGCTTATGAAGCATCAGAAGTAGTATATGAGTATGTATAGAAAGCCCAAGATCGAGGACTCTTTGGCCAGAAATATGTTCAGGAGGTCAAAAGGGGACCTCTGAATAGCAAAAGGAGTCTATAACTTTATATAGTTTCAAAAATTTTGAGGACACTTTGACCACAAATAAGTTCAAAAGGTCAGATATGGACATCAATATGGCTTATGAAGCATCAGAAGGAGTCTATGAGTATGTATAGAAAGCCCAAGATCGAGGACTCTAAATCGAGGAGGTCAAAAGGGGACCTCTGAATAGCAAAAGGAGTCTATAACTTTATATAGTTTGAAAAATTTTGAGGACACTTTGACCACAAAGAAGTTCAAAAGGTCAGATATGGACATCTATATGGCTTATGAAGCATCAGAAGGAGTCTATGAGTATGTATAGAAAGCCCAAGATCGAGGACTCTTTGGCCAAAAATATGTTCAGCAGGTCAAAAGGGGACCTCTGAATAGCTGATTTATCATCAATAGAATTCTATGACTTTATATAGTTTGAAAAATTTTGAGGACACTTTGACCACAAATAAGTTTAAAAGGTCAGATATGGACATCTATATGGATTTTGAAGCATCAGAGGGAGTCTTTGAGTATATATAGAAAGCCCAAGATCGAGGACTCTTTGGCCAGAAATATGTTCAGGAGGTCAAAAGGGGCCCCATGAAATACTGATTTATCATCAAAAGGAGTCTATAACTTTATATAGTTTGAAACTTTTTGAGGACAATTTGACCACAAATAAGTTCAAAAGGTCAGATATGGACGTCTATATATTTCTCGACACTTTGGCGAGAAATATGTTCAGGAGGTCAAAAGGGGACCTCTGAATAGCTGATTTATCATCAAAAGAATTCAATAACTTTATATAGTTTGAAAAATTTTGAGGACACTTTGACCACAAATAAGTTCAAAAGGTCAGATATGGACATATATATGGCTTATAAGGCATCAGAAGGAGTCTATGAGTATGTATTGAAAGCCCAAGATCGAGTACTCTTTGGCCAGAAATATGTTCAGGAGGTCAAAACCTCTGAATAGCTGATTTATCATCAAAAGGATTCGATAACTTTCTATAGTTTGAAAAATTTTGAGGACACTTTGGCCACAAATAAGTTCAAAAGGTCAGATATGGACATATATATATGGCTTATGAAGCATCAGAAGGAGTCTATGAGTATGTATAAAAAGCCCAAGACATCTATATGGCTTATGAAGCATCAGAAGGAGTCTATGAGTATGTATAGAAAGCCCAATATCGAGGACTCTTTGGCCAGAAATATGTTCAGGAGGTCAAAAGGGGACCTATGAATAGCAAAAGTAGTCTATAACTTTATATAGTTTGAAAAATTTTGAGGACACTTTGACCACAAATAAGTTCAAAAGGTCAGATATGGACATCTGTATGGCTTATGAAGCATCAGAAGTAGTCTATGAGTATGTATAGAAAGCCCAAGATCGAGGACTCTTTGGCAAGAAATATGTTCAGGAGGTCAAAAGGGGACCTCTAAATAGCTGATTTATCATCAAAAGAATTCTATAACTTTATATAGTTTGAAAAATTTTGAGGACACTTTGACCACAAATAAGTTCAAAAGGTCAGATATGGACATCTATATGGCTTATGAAGCATCAGAAGTAGTATATGAGTATGTATAGAAAGCCCAAGATCGAGGACTCTTTGGCCAGAAATATGTTCAGGAGGTCAAAAGGGGACCTCTGAATAGCAAAAGGAGTCTATAACTTTATATAGTTTGAAAAATTTTGAGGACACTTTGACCACAAATAAGTTCAAAAGGTCAGATATGGACATCTGTATGGCTTATGAAGCATCAGAAGTAGTCTATGAGTATGTATAGAAAGCCCAAGATCGAGGACTCTTTGGCCAGAAATATGTTCAGGAGGTCAAAAGGGGACCTCTAAATAGCTGATTTATCATCAAAAGAATTCTATAACTTTATATAGTTTGAAAAATTTTGAGGACACTTTGACCACAAATAAGTTCAAAAGGTCAGATATGGACATCAATATGGCTTATGAAGCATCAGATGGAGTCTATGAGTATGTATAGAAAGCCCAAGATCGAGGACTCTTTGGCCAGAAATATGTTCAGGAGGTCAAAAGGGGCCCCATGAAATACTGATTTATCATCAAAAGGAGTCTATAACTTTATATAGTTTGAAAATTTTTGAGGACACTTTGACCACAAATAAGTTCAAAAGGTCAGATATGGACATCTGTATGGCTTATGAAGCATCAGAAGTAGTCTATGAGTATGTATAGAAAGCCCAAGATCGAGGACTCTTTGGCCAGAAATATGTTCAGGAGGTCAAAAGGGGACCTCTAAATAGCTGATTTATCATCAAAAGAATTCTATAACTTTATATAGTTTGAAAAATTTTGAGGACACTTTGACCACAAATAAGTTCAAAAGGTCAGATATGGACATCTATATGGCTTATGAAGCATCAGAAGTAGTCTATGAGTATGTATAGAAAGCCCAAGATCGAGGACTCTTTGGCCAGAAATATGTTCAGGAGGTCAAAAGGGGACCTCTGAATAGCAAAAGGAGTCTATAACTTTATATAGTTTCAAAACCTTTGAGGACACTTTGACCACAAATAAGTTCAAAAGGTCAGATATGGACATCAATATGGCTTATGAAGCATCAGAAGGAGTCTATGAGTATGTATAGAAAGCCCAAGATCGAGGACTCTAAATCGAGGAGGTCAAAAGGGGACCTCTGAATAGCAAAAGGAGTCTATAACTTTATATAGTTTGAAAAATTTTGAGGACACTTTGACCACAAATAAGTTCAAAAGGTCAGATATGGACATCTATATGGCTTATGAAGCATCAGAAGGAGTCTATGAGTATGTATAGAAAGCCCAAGATCGAGGACTCTTTGGCCAAAAATATGTTCAGCAGGTCAAAAGGGGACCTCTGAATAGCTGATTTATCATCAATAGAATTCTATAACTTTATATAGTTTGAAAAATTTTGAGGACACTTTGACCACAAATAAGTTCAAAAGGTCAGATATGGACATCTATATGGATTTTGAAGCATCAGAGGGAGTCTTTGAGTATATATGAAAGCCCAAGATCGAGGACTCTTTGGCCAGAAATATGTTCAGGAGGTCAAAAGGGGCCCCATGAAATACTGATTTATCATCAAAAGGAGTCTATAACTTTATATAGTTTGAAACTTTTTGAGGACAATTTGACCACAAATAAGTTCAAAAGGTCAGATATGGACGTCTATATATTTCTCGACACTTTGGCGAGAAATATGTTCAGGAGGTCAAAAGGGGACCTCTGAATAGCTGATTTATCATCAAAAGAATTCAATAACTTTATATAGTTTGAAAAATTTTGAGGACACTTTGACCACAAATAAGTTCAAAAGGTCAGATATGGACATATATATATGGCTTATTAAGCATCAGAACGAGTCTATGAGCATGTATAGAAAGCCCAAGACATCTATATGGCTTTTGAAGCATCAGAGGGAGTCTATGAGTATATATAGGAAGCCCAAGATCGAGGACTCTTTGGCGAGAAATATGTTCAGGAGGTCAAAAGGGGACCTCTGAATAGCTGATTTATCATCAAAAGAATTCTATAACTTTATATAGTTTGAAAAATTTTGAGGACACTTTGACCACAAATAAGTTCAAAAGGTCAGATATGGAAATCTATATGGCTTATGAAGTATCAGAAGGAGTCTATGAGTATGTATAGAAAGCCCAATATCGAGGACTCTTTGGCCAGAAATATGTTCAGGAGGTCAAAAGGGGACCTCTGAATAGCAAAAGGAGTCTATAACTTTATATAGTTTGAAAAATTTTGAGGACACTTTGACCACAAATAAGTTCAAAAGGTCAGATATGGACATCTATATGGCTTAAGATTCATCAGAAGGAGTCTATGAGTATGTATAGAAAGCCAAAGATCAAGGACTCTTTGGCCAGAAATATGTTCAAGATGTCAAAACCTCTAAAAAGCTGATTTATCATCAAAAGGATTCTATAACTTTATATAGTTTGAAAAATTTTGAGGACACTTTGACCACAAATAAGTTCAAAAGATCAGATATGGACATCTATATGGCATATGATGCATCAGAAGGAGTCTATGAGCATGTATAGAAAGCCCAAGATCGAGGACTCTTTGGCCAAAAATATGTTCAAGAGGTCAAAACCTCTAAAAAGCTGATTTATCATCAAAAGGATTCTATAACTTTATATAGTTTGAAAAATTTTGAGGACACTTTGACTACAAATAAGTTCAAAAGGTCAGATATGGACATCTATATGGCTTATGAAGCATCAGAAGGAGTCTATGAGTATGTATAGAAAGCCCATGATCTAGGACTCTAAATCGAGGAGGTCAAAAGGGGACCTCTGAATAGCAAAAGGAGTCTATAACTTTATATAGTTTGAAAAATTTTGAGGACACTTTGACTACAAATAAGTTCAAAAGGCCAGATATGGACATCTATATGGCTTATGAAGCATCAGAAGGAGTCTATGAGTATGTATAGAAAGCCCATGATCTAGGACTCTTTGGCCAGAAATATGTTCAGGAGGTCAAAAGGGGACCTCTGAATAGCTGATTTATCATCAAAAGAATTCTATAACTTGATATAGTTTGAAAAATTTTGAGGACACTTTGACCACAAATATGTTCAAAGGGTCAGATATGGACATATATATGACTTATAAGGCATCAGAAGGAGTCTATGAGTATGTATAGAAAGCCCAAGATCGAGTACTCTTTGGCCAGAAATATGTTCAGGAGGTCAAAACCTCTGAATAGCTGATTTATCATCAAAAGGATTCGATAACTTTATATAGTTTGAAAAATTTTGAGGACACTTTGGCCACAAATAAGTTCAAAAGGTCAGATATGTACATATATATATGGCTTATGAAGCATCAGAAGGAGTCTATGAGTATGTATAAAAAGCCCAAGACATCTATATGGCTTATGAAGCATCAGAAGTAGTCTATGAGTATGTATAGAAAGCCCAAGATCGAGGACTCTTTGGCCAGAAATATGTTCAGGAGGTCAAAAGGGGACCTCTGAATAGCAAAAGGAGTCAATAACTTTATATAGTTTCAAAAATTTTGAGGACAATTTGACCACAAATAAGTTCAAAAGATCAGATATGGACATCTATATGGCTTATGAAGCATCAGAAGGAGTCTATGAGTATGTATAGAAAGCCCAAGATCGAGGACTGTAAATCGAGGAGGTCAAAAAGGGACCTCTGAATAGCAAAAGGAGTCTATAACTTTATATAGTTTGAAAAATTTTGAGGACACTTTGACCACAAATAAGTTCAAAAGGTCAGATATGGACATATATATATGGCTTATGAAGCATCAGAAGGAGTCTATGAGTATGTATAGAAAGCCCAAGACATCTATATGGCTTTTGAAGCATCAGAGGGAGTCTATGAGTATATATAGGAAGCCCAAGATCGAGGACTCTTTGGCGAGAAATATGTTCAGGAGGTCAAAAGGGGACCTCTGAATAGCAAAAGGAGTCTATAACTTTATATAGTTTGAAAAATTTTGAGGACACTTTGACCACAAATAAGTTCACAAGGTCAGATATGGACATCTATATGGCTTAAGATGCATCAGAAGGAGTCTATGAGTATGTATAGAAAGCCAAAGACATCTATATGGCTTTTGAAGCATCAGAGGGAGTCTATGAGTATGTATAGAAAGCCCAATATCGAGGACTCTTTGGCCAGAAATATGTTCAGGAGGTCAAAAGGGGACCTCTGAATAGCAAAAGGAGTCTATAACTTTATATAGTTTGAAAAATTTTGAGGACACTTTGACCACAAATAAGTTCAAAAGGTCAGATATGGAAATCTATATGGCTAATGATGCATCAGAAGGAGTCTATGAGTATGTATAGAAAGCCCAATATCGAGGACTCTTTGGCCAGAAATATGTTCAGGAGGTCAAAAGGGGACCTCTGAATAGCTGATTTATCATAAAAAGAATTCTATAACTTTATATAGTTTGAAAAATTTTGAGGACACTTTGACTACAAATAAGTTCAAAAGGTCAGATATGGACATATATATGGCTTATGAAGCATCAGAAGGAGTCCATGAGTATGTATAGAAAGCCCAAGATCGAGGACTCTTTGGCCAGAAATATATTCCTTGTGTCAAAAATGGACTTCTGTCTGGTTGACCTAACATCAGAAAGAGTCAACGAGTATGTATAGAAAGCCCAAGTTTCGAATACTCCTTGGCCTGAAAAAAATTCAGTATGTCAAATGGACTTTTGTCAGGAGGATATAACATCAGAAGATATCAGTCGGAATGTATTGTATTAATCTTTCAGGACTCTTTGACCAGAAATATGTCCAGTAGGTCAAAAGGGGACCTCTGAATAGCTGATTTATCATCAAAAGAATTCTATAACTTTATATAGTTTGAAAAATTTTGAGGACACTTTGACCACAAATAAGTTCAGAGGTCAGATATGGACATCTATATGGCTTTTGAAGCATCAGAGGGAGTCTATGAGTATATATAGAAAGCCCAAGATCGAGGACTCTTTGGCCAGAAATATGTTCAGGAGGTCAAAAGGGGACCTCTGAATAGCTGATTTATCATCAAAAGAATTCTATAACTTTATATAGTTTGAAACATTTTGAGGACCCTTTGAGCAGAAATAATTTCAAAAGGTAAGCCATAAGCCATATCTGTATGGATATATATATTGGCTTATGAAGCATCAGGAGTCAATGAGTATGTATAGAAATCGAGGACTGTTTGGCCAGAAATATGTTACTTTGGTCAAACATGTACTTACGTACATCAGGAGTCGAAGAGTATGTATAGAAAGTTAACATCAGTTGACTGAATGTAATAAGTAGGTTAATGTGCAGTGACGGAAAATCATTGCACTAGCTGTTGCTTTACAATGGACACAATTATAGGAGTTAGTTCTGGTGTGAAATGCAATGCGAAAAGTGCTTTATCTATATGTTTATTCTTCAGTGCATTCTATCGTTGGGCAACGTTAGAATGCACTGAAGAATAAACATATAGATGAAGCACTTTTCGCATTGCATTGCACACCAGAACTAACTCCTTCCCATGTTCATTAAAGATATAACATTTATGCATTGCACAAAGGATCTAACGTTGTCCACTGAACAATAACATATAGGCTATGCACTTCTCGGATTGCATTGCATTGCACAGTAGATCTAATTCATTCCCATGTTTATTAAAGAGATAAGTTTTGTTGTTGCATTGCATTGCAAAAACGATCTTACGTTGTGCATTGAAGAATAACATACAGGCTATGCACCTTATGCATTGCACACCAGAACTAACTCCTTCCCATGTTCATTAAAGGGATAACATATGTTATGCAACATTTCATTGTTTTGCAGAAACGATCTAACGTTGTGCACTGAAGAATATTTATGCACTTTTTGCATTGTATTGCATTGCACACCAGAACTAACTCCTTCAAATGTTTATTAAAGAGATAACATTTTGCACTGCACAAACGATCTAACGTTGTGCATTGAAGAATAATATAGGCTATGCAATTCTTGCATTGCATTGCACACCAGAACTAAATCATTCCCATTTTCTTTAAAGAAATAAGGTGCAATGATGTTGTATTGCATTGCACAAACGATAACATATGTTATGCAACATTATATTGCTTTGCACAAACGATCTAACACTGTGCACTAAAGAATAACATTTATGCATTTTTTGCATTGCATTGCACACCAGAACTAACTCCTTCAAATGTTTATTAAAAAGATAACATTTTGCATTGCATTGCACAAACGATCTAACGTTGTGCATTGAAGAATAACATATAGGCTAAATGCATGCATTGTATTGCATTGCACACCCTAACTAACTCGTTCCCATGTTCATTGAAGAGATAACATATGTTATGCAACATTTCATTGTTTTGCACAAACGATCTAACGTTGTGCATTGAAGAGTAACATAGGCTATTCACTTTTTGCTTTGCATTGCATTGCACAGCAGAACTAACTCCTTCCCATGTTCATTAAAAGGATAACATGTTGCATTGCATTGCATTGCACAAACGATCTAACGCTGTGCACTGAAGAATAATATAGGCTATGCAATTCTTGCATTGCATTGCACACCAGAACTAAATCATTCCCATTTTCTTTAAAGAAATAAGGTGCAATGATGTTGTATTGCATTGCACAAACGATAACATATGTTATGCAACATTATATTGCTTTGCACAAACGATCTAACACTGTGCACTAAAGAATAACATTTATGCATTTTTTGCATTGCATTGCACACCAGAACTAACTCCTTCAAATGTTTATTAAAAAGATAACATTTTGCATTGCATTGCACAAACGATCTAACGTTGTGCATTGAAGAATAACATATAGGCTAAATGCATGCATTGTATTGCATTGCACACCCGAACTAACTCGTTCCCATGTTCATTGAAGAGATAACATATGTTATGCAACATTTCATTGTTTTGCACAAACGATCTAACGTTGTGCATTGAAGAGTAACATAGGCTATTCACTTTTTGCTTTGCATTGCATTGCACAGCAGAACTAACTCCTTCCCATGTTCATTAAAGGGATAACATGTTGCATTGCATTGCATTGCACAAACGATCTAACGCTGTGCACTGAAGAATAACATATAGGCTATGCTATGCACTTTTTGCATTGCATTGCATTGCACTCCAGAACTAACCATGTTTATTAAAGAGATAACATTTTGCATTGCATTGCACAAACGATCTAACGTTGTGCATTGAAGAGTAACATAGGCCATGCATTTCTTGCATTGCTTTGCATTGCATTGCACACAAGAACTAACTCCTTCAAATGTTTATTAAAGAGATAACATGTTGCATTGCATTGCACAAACGATCTAACGTTGTGCATTGAAGAATGACATAGTTGACAGCTAAATGCATGGATTGTGTTGCATGTACAGCCGAACTAACTCCTTCCCATGTTCATTAAAAAGATAACATATGTTATGCAACATTGCATTGCTTTGCACAAACGATTTAACGCTGTGCACTGAATAACATTCATTTTTTTTGCATTGCATTGCATTGCACACCAGAACTAACTCAGATCAAATGCTTATTAAAGAGATAACATTTTGCATTGCATTGTGCATTGCATAACGTTGTGCATTGAAGAATAACATATAGGCTAAATGCATGCATTGTATTGCATTGCACACCCGAACTAACTACTTCCCATGTTCATAAAAGAGATAACATATGTTATGCAACATTTCATTGTTTTGCAGAAACGATCTAACGTTGTGCACTGAAGAATATTTATGCACTTTTTGCATTGTATTGCATTGCACACCAGAACATATGTTATGCAACATTATATTGCTTTGCACAAATGATCTAACGTTGTGCATTGAAGAATAACATATAGGCTAAATGCATGCATTGTATTGCATTGCACACCCGAACTAACTCGTTCCCATGTTCATTGAAGAGATAACATATGTTATGCAACATTTCATTGTTTTGCACAAACGATCTAACGCTGTGCACTGAAGAATAACATATAGGCTATGCCCTTTTTGCATTGCATTGCACTCCAGAACTAACTACTTCCCATGTTTATTAAAGAGATAACATTTTGCATTGCATTGCACAAACGATCTAACGTTGTGCATTGAAGAGTAACATAGGCCATGCATTTTTTGCATTGCATTGCATTGCACTCCAGAACTAACTACTTCCCATGTTTATTAAAGAGATAACATGTTGCATTGCATTGCACAAACGATCTAACGTTGTGCATTGAAGAATGACATAGTTGACATAGCTAAATGCATGGATTGTGTTGCATATACAGCCGAACTAACTCCTTCCCATGTTCATTAAAAAGATAACATATGTTATGCAACATTGCATTGCTTTGCACAAACGATTTAACGCTGTGCACTGAATAACATTTATGCACTTTTTGCATTGCATTGCATTGCACACCAACTCAGATCAAATGCTTATTAAAGAGATAACATTTTGCATTGCATTGTGCATTGCATAACGTTGTGCATTGAAGAATAACATATAGGCTAAATGTATTGCATTGCACACCCGAACTAACTCCTTCCCATGTTCATTAAAGAGATAACATATGTTATGCACAAACGATTCAGTATGTATTCAGTACGATTTTGCATTGAAGAGTAACATTGGCTATTCACTTTTTGCATTGCATTGCACACCATAACTAACTTTTCTAACATTTAAAGGAGTGAGTTCTGGTGTGCAAATGCAATGCAATGCAAAAAGTGCATAAATGTTATTATTCAGTGCACAACATTAGATCGTTTCTGCAATGCAATGCAGTGCAATGCAACATGTTATCTCTTTAGTGAACATGGGAAAGAGTTAGTTCTGGTGTGTAAATTCAATGCAATGCAAAAAGTGCATGGTCTATGTTTCTCTTCAATGCACAACGTTAGATCGTTTGTGCAATGCAATGCAAAATGTTATCTCTTCAATGAACATTTGAAGGAGTTAGTTCTAATGTGCAATGCAATTCAAAAAGTGCATGGCCTATGTTATCTCTTTAATAAACATTTGAAGGAGTAAGATCTGGTGTGCAATGCAATGCAATGCCAAAAGTGCATACCCTAAATGTTATTCTTCAGTGCACAACGTTAGATCGTTTCTGCAATGCAATGCAATTCAATGCAATGCAACATGTTATATCTTTACTGAACATGGGAAGGAGTTAGTTTCAGTGTGCAATGCAATGCAAAAAGTGCATAAATGTCATTCTTCAATGCACAACGTTAGATCGTTTCTGCAATGGCAATGCAATGCAATGCAACATGTGTTATCTTTTTAATGAACATGGGAAGGAGTTAGTTCTGGTGTGCAATGCAATATACAATGCATGCATTTAGCCTGTATGTTATTCTTTAATGCACAACATTGATCGTTGAGACAAACTATCGTTTTGTGCAATGCAATGCAAAATATTATCTCTTTAATGAACATGGGAAGGAGTTAGTTCTGGTGTGCAATGCAATGCAAAAAGTGCATAAATGTTATTCTTTAGTGCACATCGTTAGATCGTTTGTGCAAAGCAATGCAATGTTGCATAACATATGTTATCTCTTTAATGAACATGTGAAGGAGTTAGTTCGGGTGTGCAATGCAATACAATGCATGCATTTAGCCTGTATGTTATTCTTCAATGCACAACGTTTGATCGTTTGTGCAATGCAATGCAACATATTATCTCTTTACTGAACATGGGAAGGAGTTTGATCTGGTGTGCAATGCAATGCAATGCAAAAAGTGCATGGCCTATGTTACTCTTCATTGCACAACGTTAGATCGTTTGTGCAACAACAGATGTTATCTCTTTAATGAACATGGGAAGGAGTTAGTTCTGGTGTGCAATGCAGGGATAAAAGTGCATATGTTTTTCTTCAATGAGGCACAACGATAGATCGTTTGTGCAATGCAACAACATATGTTATCTCTTTAATGAACATGGGAATGAATTAGTTGTAGTGTGCAATGCAATGCAATGCAAGCCAAGAAGTGCATAGCCTATATGTTATTGTTCAGTGGACAACGTTAGATCGTTTGTGCAATGCAGTGCAACAACATAAATGTTATCTCTTTCATGAACATGGGAAGGAGTTAGTTCTGGTGTGCAATGCAATGCGAAAAGTGCATTATCTATATGTTTATTCTTCAGTGCATTCTATCGTTGTCCAACGGAATGAGTTAATTGTGTCCATTGTAAAGCAAAAGCCAGTGCAATGATTTTCCTTTACTGCACATTAATTAATCTACTTATACATTCAGTCAGCTGATGTTATCTTTCTATACATACTCTTCGACTCCTGATCCAGCCATACCGAAATCCATATTTGACCAAAGTAACATATTTCTGGCCAAAGAGTCCTCGATTTCTATACATACATCATTGACTCCTGATGCTTGATAAGCCATCTAGATATCCATACAGATATGGATATCTATATGGCGTATGGCTTACCTTTTGAACTTATTTCTGGTCAAAGTGTTCTCAAAAATTTTCAAACTATATAAAGTTATAGTCTCCTTCTGATAATAAATCATTGACAAAAGAGTTCTCAAAAGGATGTTGTCTACAATAAACGAATACAGACTCCTTCTGATGTTAACTCAGCCATACAGAAGTCCATATTTAACATTCTGAACATATTTCTGGCCAGAGACCTTGAACATTTACCTTACTATATATATTTCTCCTACTATACAGACTTCTCATGATGTTATATCAGCCAGACTGTAGTCCATATAGGACCAATTGAACATATTTTTGGCCAAAGAATCCTCAAAATGTTTTTTACTATTATAAACTTCTGATGTTAAATCAGCCTTACAGAAGTCCATAATTGACCACCTGAAAATATTTCTGGACAAAGAGTCGATCTTGGGCTTTCTATAAATACTCATAGAATACTTTTGATATTTCATAAGCCATATAGATGTCCATATCTGACCTTTTGAACTTATTTGTGGTCAAAGTGTCCTCAAAATTTTTCAAACTATATAAAGTTATAGACTGCTTTTGATGATAAATCAGCTATACAGAGGTCCCCTATTGACCTCCTAAACATATTTCTGGCCAAAGAGTCCTCGATCTTGGGCTGTCTATACATACTCATAGACTCCTTCTGATGCTTCATAAGCCATATAGTTGTCCATATCTGACCTTTTGAACTTATTTGTGGTCAAAGTGTCCTCAAAAATTTTCAAACTATATAAAGTTATAGAATCCTTTTGATGATAAATCAGCTATTCAGAGGTCCCCTTTTGACCTTCTGAACATATTGACATACTCCTAGACTCCTTCTGATGCTTCATAAGCCATATAGATGTCCATATCTGACCTTTTGAACTTATTTGTGGTCAAAGTGTCCTCAAAATTTTTCAAACTATATAAAGTTATAGAATCCTTTTGATGATAAATCAGCTATTCAGAGGTCCTCTTTTGACCTCCTGAACATAATTTTTTCCAAAGAGTCCTAAAAGATTAATACAATACATTCAGACTGATATCTTCGGATGTTATATCATCCTGACAAAAGTCCATATTTGACATACTTAATATTTTTCTGGCCAAGGAGTACTCGAAACTTGACTTTTCCATATATACTCGTTGACTCTTTCTGATGTTACATCAACCATACAGAAGTCCATTGTTGACCCAAGGAATATATTTCTGGCCAAAGAGTCCTCGACCTTGGGCTTTCTATACATACTCATAGACTCCTTCTGATGCTTCATAAGCCATACAGATGTCCATATCTGACCTTTTGAACTTATTTGTGGTCAAAGTGTCCTCAAAATTTTTCAAACTATATGAAGTTATAGAATCCTTTTGATGATAAATCAGCTATTCAGAGGTTTTGACCTCCTGAACATATTTCTGGCCAAAGAGTCCTCGATCTTGGGCTTTCTATACATACTCATAGACTCCTTCTGATGCTTCATAAGCCATATAGATGTCCATATCTGACCTTTTGAACTTATTTGTGGTCAAAGTGTCCTCAAAATTTTTCAACTATATAAAGTTATAGACTCCTTTTGATGATAAATCAGCTATTCAGAGGTCCCCTTTTGATCTCCTGAACATATTTCTGGCCAAAGAGTCCTCGATCTTGGGCTTTCTATATGTACTCGTAGACTCCCTCTGATGCTTCAAAAGCCATATAGATGTCCATATCTGACCTTTTGAACTTATTTCTGGTCAAAGGGTCCTCAAAAGTTTTCAAACTATATAAAGTTATTGATTCTTTCTGATGATAAATCAGCAATTCAGAGGTCCCCTTGTGACCTACTGAACATATTTCTGGCCAAAGAGTCCTAAAAGATTAATACTGATATCTTCAGACTGATATCTTCGGATTCTATATCCTCCTGACATAAGTCCATATTTGACATACTGATTTTTTTCTGGCCAAGGAGTATTCGAAACTTGGGTTTTCTATACATAATCCTTCTGATGCTTCATAAGCCATATATATGTCCATATCTGACCTTTTGAACTTATTTGTGGTCAAAGTGTCCTCAAAATTTTTCAAACTATATAAAGTTATAGACTCCTTTTGATGATAAATCAGCTATACATGGGTCCCCTATTGAACTGCTGAACATATTTCTGGCCAAAGAGTCCTCGATCTTGGGCTTTCTATATATACTCATGGACACCCTCTGATGCTTCAAAACCCATATAGATGTCCATATCTGATCATTTGAACTTATTTCTGGTCAAGGGTCCTCAAAATTTTTCAAGCTATATAAAGTTATAGACTCTTTCTGATGATAAATCAGCTATTCAGAGGTCCCCTTTTGACCTACTGGACATATTTCTGGCCAAAGAGTCCTAAAAGATTAATACAATACATTCAGACTGATATCTTCGGATGTTATATCCTCCTGACAAAAGTCCATTTGACATACTGAATTTTTTTCTGGCCAAGGAGTATTCGAAACTTGGGCTTTCTATACATACTCGTTGACTCTTTCTGATGTTAGGTCAACCAGACAGAAGTCCATTTTTGACCCAAGGAATATATTTCTGGCCAAAGAGTCCTCGATCTTGGGCTTTCTATACATACTCATAGACTCCTTCTGTTGCTTCATAAGCCATATATATGTGCCTTTTGAACTTATTTGTAGTCAAAGTGTCCTCAAAATTATTCAAACTATATAAAGTTATAGAATTGTTTTTATGATAAATCAGCTATTCAGAGGTCCCCTTTTGACTTCCTGAATATATTTCTGGCCAAAGAGTCCTCGATCTTGGGCTTTCTATACATACTCATAGACTCCTTCTGATGCTTCATAAGCCATATAGATATCCATATCTGACCTTTTGAACTTATTTCTGGTCAAAGTGTCCTCAAAATTTTTCAAATTATATAAAGTTATAGAATCCTTTTGATGATAAATCAGCTATTCAGAGGTCCACTTTTGACCTCCTGAACATATTTCTGGACAAAGAGTCCTCGATCTTGGGCTTTCTATACATACTCATAGACTCCTTCTGATGCTTCATAAGCCATATAGATGTCCATATCTGACCTTTTGAACTTATTTGTGGTCAAAGTGTCCTCAAAATTTTTCAAACTATATAAAGTTATAGACTCCTTTTGCTATTCAGAGGTCCCCTTTTGACCTCCTGAACATATTTCTAGCCAAAGAGTCCTCCATATTGGGCTTTCTATACATACTCATAGACTCCTTCTGATGCATCATAAGCCATATAGATGTCCATATCTGACCTTTTGAACTTATTTGTGGTCAAATTGTCCTCAAAATTTTTCAAACTATATAAAGTTATAGAATTCTTTTGATGATAATCAGCTATTCAGAGGTCCCCTTTTGACCTCCTGAACATATTTCTGGCCAAAGAGTCCTCGATCTTGGGCTTCCTATATATACTCATAGACTCCCTCTGATGCTTCAAAAGCCATATAGATGTCTTGGGCTTTCTATACATACTCATAGACTCCTTCTGATGCTTCATAAGCCATATAGATGTCCATATCTGACCTTTTGAACTTATTTGTGGTCAAAGTGTCCTCAAAATTTTTCAAACTATATAAAGTTATAGAATTCTTTTGATGATAAATCAGCTATTCAGAGGTCCCCTTTTGACCTCCTGAACATATTTCTGGCCAAAGAGTCCTCGATCTTGGGCTTTCTATACATACTCATAGACTCCTTCTGATGCTTCATAAGCCATATAGATGTCCATATCTGACCTTTTGAACTTATTTGTGGTCAAAGTGTCCTCAAAATTTTTCAAACTATATAAAGTTATAGACTCCTTTTGCTATTCAGAGGTCCCCTTTTGACCTCCTGAACATATTTCTAGCCAAAGAGTCCTCCATATTGGGCTTTCTATACATACTCATAGACTCCTTCTAATGCATCATAAGCCATATAGATGTCCATATCTGACCTTTTGAACTTATTTGTGGTCAAATTGTCCTCAAAATTTTTCAAACTATATAAAGTTATAGAATTCTTTTGATGATAATCAGCTATTCAGAGGTCCCCTTTTGACCTCCTGAACATATTTCTCGCCAAAGAGTCCTCGATCTTGGGCTTCCTATATATACTCATGGACACCCTCTGATGCTTCAAACCCCATATAGATGTCCATATCTGATCATTTGAACTTATTTCTGGTCAAGGGTCCTCAAAATTTTTCAAACTATATAAAGTTATAGACTCTTTCTGATGATAAATCAGCTATTCAGAGGTCCCCTTTTGACCTACTGGACATATTTCTGGCCAAAGAGTCCTAAAAGATTAATACAATACATTCAGACTGATATCTTCGGATGTTATATCCTCCTGACAAAAGTCCATTTGACATACTGAATTTTTTTCTGGCCAAGGAGTATTCGAAACTTGGGCTTTCTATACATACTCGTTGACTCTTTCTGATGTTAGGTCAACCAGACAGAAGTCCATTTTTGACCCAAGGAATATATTTCTGGCCAAAGAGTCCTCGATCTTGGGCTTTCTATACATACTCATGGACTCCTTCTGTTGCTTCATAAGCCATATATATGTCCATATCTGACATATTGAACTTATTTGTAGTCAAAGTGTCCTCAAAATTTTTCAAACTATATAAAGTTATAGAATCCTTTTGATGATAAATCAGCTATTCAGACGTCCCCTTTTGACCTCCTGAACATATTTCTGGACAAAGAGTCCTCGATCTTGGGCTTTCTATACATACTCATAGACTCCTTCTGATGCTTCAAAAGCCATATAGATGTCTTGGGCTTTCTATACATACTCATAGACTCCTTCTGATGCTTCATAAGCCATATATATGTGTCCATATCTGACCTTTTGAACTTATTTGTGGTCAAAGTGTCCTCAAAATTTTTCAAACTATATAAAGTTATAGACTCCTTTTGCTATTCAGAGGTCCCCTTTTGACCTTCTGAACATATTTCTGGCCAAAGAGTCCTCGATATTGGGCTTTCTATACATACTCATAGACTCCTTCTGATGCTTCATAAGCCATATAGATGTCCATATCTGACCTTTTGAACTTATTTGTGGTCAAAGTGTCCTCAAAATTTTTCAAACTATATAAAGTTATAGAATTCTTTTGATGATAAATCAGCTATTCAGAGGTCCCCTTTTGACCTCCTGAACATATTTCTCGCCAAAGAGTCCTCGATCTTGGGATTTCTATATATACTCATAGACTCCCTCTGATGCTTCAAAAGCCATATAGATGTCTTGGGCTTTCTATACATACCCATAGACTCCTTCTGATGCTTCATAAGCCATATATATATG
The DNA here is from genome assembly GCF_949319135.1 of Squalius cephalus. NCBI lineage: Eukaryota > Metazoa > Chordata > Actinopteri > Cypriniformes > Leuciscidae > Squalius > Squalius cephalus. The sequence continues at coordinate 24,262,551 of NC_137129.1, forward strand.
TCCATATCTGACCTTTTGAACTTATTTGTGGTCAAAGTGTCTTCAAAATTTTTCAAACTATATAAAGTTATCGAATCCTTTTGATGATAAATCAGCTATTCAGAGGTTTTGACCTCCTGAACATATTTCTGGCCAAAGAGTCCTCGATCTTGGGCTTCCTATATATACTCATAGACTCCCTCTGATGCTTCAAAAGCCATATAGATGTCTTGGGCTTTCTATACATACTCATAGACTCCTTCTGATGCTTCATAAGCCATATAGATGTCCATATCTGACCTTTTGAACTTATTTGTGGTCAATGTCTCCTCAAAATTTTTCAAACTATATAAAGTTATAGAATTCTTTTGATGATAAAATCAGCTATTCAGAGGTTTTGACCTCCTGAACATATTTTTGGCCAAAGAGTCCTCGATCTTGGGCTTTATATATATACTCATAGACTCCCTCTGACGCTTCAAAAGACATCTATATGGCTTTCATAAGCATCATATGGCCTTCTGATGCTTCATAAGCCATATAGATGTCCATATCTGACCTTTTGAACTTATTTGTGGTCAAAGTGTCCTCAAAATGTTTCAAACTATATAAAGTTATAGACTCCTTTTGATGATAAATCAGCTATACATGGGTCCCCTTTTGAACTCCTGAACATATTTCTGGCCAAAGAGTCCTCGATCTTGGGCTTTCTATATATACTCATAGACTACCTCTGATGCTTCAAAACCCATATAGATTTCCATATCTGATCATTTGAACTTATTTCTGGTCAAGGGTCCTCAAAATTTTTCAAACTATATAAAGTTATAGACTCTTTCTGATGATAAATCAGCTATTCAGAGGTCCCCAAGGAGTATTCGAAACTTGGTCTTTCTATACATACTCCTTCTGATGCTTCATAAGCATTATATATGTCCATATCTGACCTTTTGAACTTATTTGTGGTCAAAGTGTCCTCAAAATTTTTCAAACTACACTGTAAAAAATTTCTAACCCTCCCAAATCAAAAATTTCAAGTGACCGATAACATCTAAATTTTTCAATTGGCCCAAGTGAAATTCTGTAAATTTCAATTGGCCCAAGTGAAAATCTGTTAATTTAATTTGATAATTTACAGAATTTCACTTGGGCCAAGTGAAAAAATGAGATGTTATCGGTCACTTGAAATTTTTGATTTGGGAGGGTTAGAAATTTTTTACAGTGTATATAAAGTTATAGAATCCTTTTGATGATAAATCAGCTATTCAGAGGTTTTGACCTCCTGAACATATTTCTGGCCAAAGAGTCCTCGATCTTGGGCTTTCTATGCATACTCATAGACTCCTTGTGATGCATCATAAGCCATATAGATGTCCATATCTGACCTTTTGAACTTATTTGTGGTGAAAGTGTCCTCAAAATTTTTCAAACTATATAAAGTTATAGAATTCTTTTGATGATAAATCAGCTATTCAGAGGTTTTGACCTCTTGAACATATTTCTGGCCAAAGATTCCTCGATCTTGGGCTTTCTATACATGCTCATAGACTCCTTCTGATGCATCATAAGCCATATAGATGTCCATATCTGACCTTTTGAACTTATTTGTGGTCAAAGTGTCCTCAAAATTTTTCAAACTATATAAAGTTATAGATTCTTTCGATGATAAATCAGCTATTCAGAGGTCCCTTTTTGACCTCCTTAACATATTTCTGGCCAAAGAGTCCTCGATATAGGGCTTTCTATACATACTCATAGACTCCTTCTGATGCATCACAAGCCATATAGATGTCCATATCTGACCTTTTGAACTTATTTGTGGTCAAAGTATCCTCAAAATTTTTCACACTATATAAAGTTATAGAATCCTTTTGATGATAGATCAGCTATTCAGACGTCCCCTTTTGATGTCCTGAACATATTTCTGGCCAAAGAGACCTCGATCTTGGGCTTTCTATACATACTCATAGACTCCTTCTGATGCTTCATAAGCCATATAGATGTCCATATCTGACTTTTTGAACTTATTTGTGGTCAAATTGTCGTCAAAATTTTTCAAAAAGAATTCTATAACTTTATATAGTTTAAAACATTTTGAGGACCCTTTGACCACAAATAAGTTCAAAAGGTCAGATATGGACATATATATGGCTTATGAAGCATCAGAAGGAGTATGTATAGAAAGCCCTAGTTTCGAATACTCCTTGGCCAGAAAAAAATTCAGTGTGTCAAATATTGACTTTTGTCAGGAGGATATAACATCCGAAGATATCAGTCTGAATGTATTGTATTAATCTTTTAGGACTCTTTGGCCAGAAATATGTTCAGTAGGTCAAAAGGGGACCTCTGAATAGCTGATTTTTCATCAGAAAGAGTCTATAACTTTATATAGTTTGAAAAATTTTGAGAACACTTTGACCACAAATAAGTTCAAAAGGTCAGATATGGACATCTATATGGCTTTTGAAGCATCAGACGGAGTCTATGAGTATATATAGAAAGCCCAAGATCGAGGACTCTTTGGCCAGAAATATGTTCAGGAGGTCAAAAGGGGACCCATGAATAGCTGATTTATCATCAAAAGGAGTCTATAACTTTATATAGTTTGAAAAATTTTGAGGACCCTTTGACCACAAATAAGTTCAAAAGGTCAGATATGGACATATATATGGCTTATGAAGCATCAGAAGGAGTATGTATAGAAAGGCCAAGTTTCGAATACTCCTTGGCCAGAAAAAAATTCAGTATGTCAAATATGGACTTTTGTCAGGAGGATATAACATCCGAAGATATCAGTCTGAATGTATTGTATTAATCTTTTAGGACTCTTTGGCCAGAAATATGTTCAGGAGGTCAAAAGGGGACCTCTGAATAGCTGGTTTATCATCAGAAAGAGTCTATAACTTTATATAGTTTGAAAATTTTTGAGGACACTTTGACCACAAATAAGTTCAAAAGGTCAGATATGGACATATATATGGCTTATGAAGCATCAGAAGGAGTCTATGAGTATGTATAGAAAGCCCAAGATCGAGGACTCTTTGGCCAGAAATATGTTCAGGAGGTTAAAAGGGGACCTCTGAATAGCTGATTTATCATCAATAGAATTCTATAACTTTATATAGTTTGAAAATTTTTGAGGACACTTTGACCACAAATAAGTTCAAAAGGTCAGATATGGATATATATGGCTTATGAAGCATCAGAAGGAGTCTATGAGTATGTATAGAAAGCCCAAGATCAAGGACTCTTTGGCCAGAAATATATTCCTTGGGTCAAAAATGGACTTCTGTATGGTTGACGTCAGAAAGAGTCAACGAGTATGTATTGAAGGCCCAAGTTTCGAATACTCCTTGGCCAGAAAAAAATTCATTATGTCAAATGGACTTTTGTCAGGAGGATATAACATCCGAAGATATCAGTCTGAATGTATTGTATTAATCTTTTAGGACTCTTTGGCCAGAAATATGTTCAGTAGGTCAAAAGGGGACCTCTGAATAGCTGATTTATCATCAATAGAATTCTATAACTTTATATAGTTTGAAAAATTTTGAGGACACTTTGACCACAAATAAGTTCAAAAGGTCAGATATGGACATCTATATGGCTTAAGATGCATCAGAAGGAGACTATGAGTATGTATAGAAAGCCCAAGATCGAGGACTCTTTGGCCTGAAATATGTTCAGGAGGTCAAAAGGGGACCTCTGAATAGCTGATTTATCATAAAAAGAATTCTATAACTTTATATAGTTTGAAAAATTTTGAGGACACTTTGACCACAAATAAGTTCAAAAGGTCAGACATGGACATATATATGGCTTATGAAGCATCAGAAGGAGTCTATGAGTATGTATAGAAAGCCCAAGATCGAGGACTCTTTGGCCAGAAATATATTCCTTGGGTCAAAAATGGACTTCTGTCTGGTTGACCTAACATCAGAAAGAGTCAACGAGTATGTATAGAAAGCCCAAGTTTCGAATACTCCTTGGCCAGAAAAAAATTCAGTATGTCAAATGGACTTTTGTCAGGAGGATATAACATCCGAAGATATCAGTCTGAATGTATTGTATTAATCTTTTAGGACTCTTTGGCCAGAAATATGTCCAGTAGGTCAAAAGGGGACCTCTGAATATCTGATTTATCATCAGAAAGAGTCTATAACTTTATATAGTTTGAAAAATTTTGAGGACACTTTGACCACAAATAAGTTCAAAAGGTCAGATATGGACATATATATATGGCTTATGAAGCATCAGAAGGAGTCTATGATTATGTATAGAAAGCCCAAGACATCTATATGGCTTTTGAAGCATCAGAGGGAGTCTATGAGTATATATAGAAAGCCCAAGATCGAGGACTTTTGGCGAGAAATATGTTCAGGAGGTCAAAAGGGGACCTCTGAATAGCTGATTTATCATCAAAAGAATTCTATAACTTTATATAGTTTGAAAAATTTTGAGGACACTTTGACCACAAATAAGTTCAAAAGGTCAGATATGGAAATCTATATGGCTTATGAAGCATCAGAAGGAGTCTATGAGTTTGTATAGAAAGCCCAATATCGAGGACTCTTTGGCCAGAAATATGTTCAGGAGGTCAAAAGGGGACCTCTGAATAGCAAAAGGAGTCTATAACTTTATATAGTTTGAAAAATTTTGAGGACACTTTGACCACAAATAAGTTCAAAAGGTCAGATATGGACATCTATATGGCTTATGAAGCATCAGAAGGAGTCTATGAGTATGTATAGAAAGCCCAAGATCGAGGACTCTAAATCGAGGAGGTCAAAAGGGGACCTCTGAATAGCAAAAGGAGTCTATAACTTTATATAGTTTGAAAAATTTTGAGGACACTTTGACCACAAATAAGTTCAAAAGGTCAGATATGGACATCTATATGGCTTATGAAGCATCAGAAGTAGTCTATGAGTATGTATAGAAAGCCCAAGATCGAGGACTCTTTGGCAAGGAATATGTTCAGAAGGTCAAAATGTAACCTCTGAATACCAAAAGGAGTCTATAACTTTATATAGTTTCAAAAATTTTGAGGACACTTTGACCACAAATAAGTTCAAAAGGTCAGATATGGACATCTATATGGCTTATGAAGCATCAGAAGGAGTCTATGAGTATGTATAGAAAGCCCAAGATCGAGGACTCTAAATCGAGGAGGTCAAAAGGGGACCTCTGAATAGCAAAAGGAGTCTATAACTTTATATAGTTTGAAAAATTTTGAGGACACTTTGACCACAAATAAGTTCAAAAGGTCAGATATGGACATCTATATGGCTTATGAAGCATCAGGAGTCTATGAGTATGTATAGAAAGCCCAAGATCGAGGACTCTTTGGCCAGAAATATGTTCAGGAGGTCAAAAGGGGACCTCTGAATAGCTGATTTATCATCAATAGAATTCTATAACTTTATATAGTTTGAAAAATTTTGAGGACACTTTGACCACAAATAAGTTCAAAAGGTCAGATATGGACATCTATATGGATTTTGAAGCATCAGAGGGAGTCTTTGAGTATATATAGAAAGCCCAAGATCGAGGACTCTTTGGCCAGAAATATGTTCAGGAGGTCAAAAGGGGCCCCATGAAATACTGATTTATCATCAAAAGGAGTCTATAACTTTATATAGTTTGAAACTTTTTGAGGACAATTTGACCACAAATAAGTTCAAAAGGTCAGATATGGACATCTATATATTTCTCGACACTTTGGCGAGAAATATGTTCAGGAGGTCAAAAGGGGACCTCTGAATAGCTGATTTATCATCAAAAGAATTTAATAACTTTATATAGTTTGAAAAATTTTGAGGACACTTTGACCACAAATAAGTTCAAAAGGTCAGATATGGACATATATATATATGGCTTATTAAGCATCAGAACAAGTCTATGAGTATGTATAGAAAGCCCAAGACATCTATATGGCTTTTGAAGCATCAGAGGGAGTCTATGAGTATATATAGGAAGCCCAAGATCGAGGACTCTTTGGCGAGAAATATGTTCAGGAGGTCAAAAGGGGACCTCTGAATAGCTGATTTATCATCAAAAGAATTCTATAACTTTATATAGTTTGAAAAATTTTGAGGACACTTTGACCACAAATAAGTTCAAAAGGTCAGATATGGAAATCTATATGGCTTATGAAGCGTCAGAAGGAGTCTATGAGTATGTATAGAAAGCCCAATATCGAGGACTCTTTGGCCAGAAATATGTTCAGGAGGTCAAAAGGGGACCTCTGAATAGCAAAAGGAGTCTATAACTTTATATTTGAAAAATTTTGAGGACACTTTGATTACAAATAAGTTCAAAAGGTCAGATATGGACATCTATATGGCTTATGAAGCATCAGAAGGAGTCTATGAGTATGTATAGAAAGCCCAAGATCGAGGACTCTTTGGCCAGAAATATGTTCAGGAGGTCAAAAGGGGACCTCTGAATAGCTGATTTATCATCAAAAGAATTCTATAACTTTATATAGTTTGAAAAATTTTGAGGACACTTTGACCACAAATAAGTTCAATAGGTCAGATATGGACATCTATATGGCTTATGAAGCATCAGAAGGAGTCTATGAGTATGTATAGAAAGCCCAATATCGAGGACTCTTTGGCCAGAAATATGTTCAGGAGGTCAAAAGGGGACCTCTGAATAGCAAAAGGAGTCTATAACTTTATATAGTTTGAAATATTTTGAGGACACTTTGACCACAAATAAGTTCAAAAGGTCAGATATGGACATCTATATGGCTTAAGATGCATCAGAAGGAGTCTATGAGTATGTATAGAAAGCCCAAGACATCTATATGGCTTTTGAAGCATCAGAGGGAGTCTATGAGTATATATAGGAATCCCAAGATCGAGGACTCTTTGGCGAGAAATATGTTCAGGAGGTCAAAAGGGGACCTCTGAATAGCTGATTTATCATCAAAAGAATTCTATAACTTTATATAGTTTGAAAAATTTTGAGGACACTTTGACCACAAATAAGTTCAAAAGGTCAGATATGGACATATATATGGCTTATGAAGCATCAGAAGGAGTCCATGAGTATGTATAGAAAGCCCAAGATCGAGGACTCTTTGGCCAGAAATATATTCCTTGGGTCAAAAATGGACTTCTGTCTGGTTGACCTAACATCAGAAAGAGTCAACGAGTATGTATAGAAAGCCCAAGTTTCGAATACTCCTTGGCCAGAAAAAAATTCAGTATGTCAAATGGACTTTTGTCAGGAGGATATAACATCCGAAGATATCAGTCTGAATGTATTGTATTAATCTTTTAGGACTCTTTGGCCAGAAATATGTCCAGTAGGTCAGAAGGGGACCTCTGAATAGCTGATTTATCATCAGAAAGAGTCTATAACTTTATATAGTTTGAAAAATTTTGAGGACACTTTGACCACAAATAAGTTCAAAAGATCAGATATGGAATTCTATATGGCATATGATGCATCAGAAGGAGTCTATGAGCATGTATAGAAAGCCCAAGATCGAGGACTCTTTGGCCAGAAATATGTTCAAGAGTTCAAAACCTCTAAAAAGCTGATTTATCATCAAAAGGATTCTATAACTTTATATAGTTTGAAAAATTTTGAGGACACTTTGACCACAAATAAGTTCAAAAGGTCAGATATGGACATCTATATGGCTTATGAAGCATCAGAAGAAGTCTATGAGTATGTATAGAAAGCCCAAGATCGAGGACTCTTTGGCGAGAAATATGTTCAGGAGGTCAAAAGGGGACCTCTGAATAGCTGATTTATCATCAAAAGGATTCTATAACTTTATATAGTTTGAAAAATTTTGAGGACACTTTGTCCAGAAATAAGTTCAAAAGGTCAGATATGGATATATATATGGCTTATGAAGCATCAGAAGGAGCCTATGAGTATGTATAGAAAGCCCAAGATCGAGGACTCTTTGGCCAGAAATATGTTCAGGAGGTCAAAACCTCTGAATAGCTGATTTATCATCAAAAGGATTCTATAACTTTATATAGTTTGAAAAATTTTGAGGACACTTTGACCACAAATAAGTTCAAAAGGTCAGATATGGACATATATATATGGCTTATGAAGCATCAGAAGGAGTCTATGAGTATGTATAGAAAGCCCAAGACATCTATATGGCTTTTGAAGCATCAGAGGGAGTCTATGAGTATATATATGAAGCCCAAGATCGAGGACTCTTTGGCGAGAAATATGTTCAGGAGGTCAAAAGGGGACCTCTGAATAGCTGATTTATCATCAAAAGAATTCTATAACTTTATATAGTTTGAAAAATTTTGAGGACACTTTGACCACAAATAAGTTCAAAAGGTCAGATATGGAAATCTATATGGCTTATGAAGCATCAGAAGGAGTCTATGAGTTTGTATAGAAAGCCCAATATCGAGGACTCTTTGGCCAGAAATATGTTCAGGAGGTCAAAAGGGGACCTCTGAATAGCAAAAGGAGTCTATAACTTTATATAGTTTGAAAAATTTTGAGGACACTTTGACCACAAATAAGTTCAAAAGGTCAGATATGGACATCTATATGGCTTATGAAGCATCAGAAGGAGTCTATGAGTATGTATAGAAAGCCCAAGATCGAGGACTCTAAATCGAGGAGGTCAAAAGGGGACCTCTGAATAGCAAAAGGAGTCTATAACTTTATATAGTTTGAAAAATTTTGAGGACACTTTGACCACAAATAAGTTCAAAAGGTCAGATATGGACATCTATATGGCTTATGAAGCATCAGAAGTAGTCTATGAGTATGTATAGAAAGCCCAAGATCGAGGACTCTTTGGCAAGGAATATGTTCAGAAGGTCAAAATGTAACCTCTGAATACCAAAAGGAGTCTATAACTTTATATAGTTTCAAAAATTTTGAGGACACTTTGACCACAAATAAGTTCAAAAGGTCAGATATGGACATCTATATGGCTTATGAAGCATCAGAAGGAGTCTATGAGTATGTATAGAAAGCCCAAGATCGAGGACTCTAAATCGAGGAGGTCAAAAGGGGACCTCTGAATAGCAAAAGGAGTCTATAACTTTATATAGTTTGAAAAATTTTGAGGACACTTTGACCACAAATAAGTTCAAAAGGTCAGATATGGACATCTATATGGCTTATGAAGCATCAGGAGTCTATGAGTATGTATAGAAAGCCCAAGATCGAGGACTCTTTGGCCAGAAATATGTTCAGGAGGTCAAAAGGGGACCTCTGAATAGCTGATTTATCATCAATAGAATTCTATAACTTTATATAGTTTGAAAAATTTTGAGGACACTTTGACCACAAATAAGTTCAAAAGGTCAGATATGGACATCTATATGGATTTTGAAGCATCAGAGGGAGTCTTTGAGTATACATAGAAAGCCCAAGATCGAGGACTCTTTGGCCAGAAATATGTTCAGGAGGTCAAAAGGGGCCCCATGAAATACTGATTTATCATCAAAAGGAGTCTATAACTTTATATAGTTTGAAACTTTTTGAGGACAATTTGACCACAAATAAGTTCAAAAGGTCAGATATGGACATCTATATATTTCTCGACACTTTGGCGAGAAATATGTTCAGGAGGTCAAAAGGGGACCTCTGAATAGCTGATTTATCATCAAAAGAATTTAATAACTTTATATAGTTTGAAAAATTTTGAGGACACTTTGACCACAAATAAGTTCAAAAGGTCAGATATGGACATATATATATGGCTTATTAAGCATCAGAACAAGTCTATGAGTATGTATAGAAAGCCCAAGACATCTATATGGCTTTTGAAGCATCAGAGGGAGTCTATGAGTATATATAGGAAGCCCAAGATCGAGGACTCTTTGGCGAGAAATATGTTCAGGAGGTCAAAAGGGGACCTCTGAATAGCTGATTTATCATCAAAAGAATTCTATAACTTTATATAGTTTGAAAAATTTTGAGGACACTTTGACCACAAATAAGTTCAAAAGGTCAGATATGGAAATCTATATGGCTTATGAAGCGTCAGAAGGAGTCTATGAGTATGTATAGAAAGCCCAATATCGAGGACTCTTTGGCCAGAAATATGTTCAGGAGGTCAAAAGGGGACCTCTGAATAGCAAAAGGAGTCTATAACTTTATATTTGAAAAATTTTGAGGACACTTTGATTACAAATAAGTTCAAAAGGTCAGATATGGACATCTATATGGCTTATGAAGCATCAGAAGGAGTCTATGAGTATGTATAGAAAGCCCAAGATCGAGGACTCTTTGGCCAGAAATATGTTCAGGAGGTCAAAAGGGGACCTCTGAATAGCTGATTTATCATCAAAAGAATTCTATAACTTTATATAGTTTGAAAAATTTTGAGGACACTTTGACCACAAATAAGTTCAATAGGTCAGATATGGACATCTATATGGCTTATGAAGCATCAGAAGGAGTCTATGAGTATGTATAGAAAGCCCAATATCGAGGACTCTTTGGCCAGAAATATGTTCAGGAGGTCAAAAGGGGACCTCTGAATAGCAAAAGGAGTCTATAACTTTATATAGTTTGAAATATTTTGAGGTCACTTTGACCACAAATAAGTTCAAAAGGTCAGATATGGACATCTATATGGCTTAAGATGCATCAGAAGGAGTCTATGAGTATGTATAGAAAGCCCAAGACATCTATATGGCTTTTGAAGCATCAGAGGGAGTCTATGAGTATATATAGGAATCCCAAGATCGAGGACTCTTTGGCGAGAAATATGTTCAGGAGGTCAAAAGGGGACCTCTGAATAGCTGATTTATCATCAAAAGAATTCTATAACTTTATATAGTTTGAAAAATTTTGAGGACACTTTGACCACAAATAAGTTCAAAAGGTCAGATATGGACATATATATGGCTTATGAAGCATCAGAAGGAGTCCATGAGTATGTATAGAAAGCCCAAGATCGAGGACTCTTTGGCCAGAAATATATTCCTTGGGTCAAAAATGGACTTCTGTCTGGTTGACCTAACATCAGAAAGAGTCAACGAGTATGTATAGAAAGCCCAAGTTTCGAATACTCCTTGGCCAGAAAAAAATTCAGTATGTCAAATGGACTTTTGTCAGGAGGATATAACATCCGAAGATATCAGTCTGAATGTATTGTATTAATCTTTTAGGACTCTTTGGCCAGAAATATGTCCAGTAGGTCAGAAGGGGACCTCTGAATAGCTGATTTATCATCAGAAAGAGTCTATAACTTCATATAGTTTGAAAAATTTTGAGGACACTTTGACCACAAATAAGTTCAAAAGATCAGATATGGAATTCTATATGGCATATGATGCATCAGAAGGAGTCTATGAGCATGTATAGAAAGCCCAAGATCGAGGACTCTTTGGCCAGAAATATGTTCAAGAGTTCAAAACCTCTAAAAAGCTGATTTATCATCAAAAGGATTCTATAACTTTATATAGTTTGAAAAATTTTGAGGACACTTTGACCACAAATAAGTTCAAAAGGTCAGATATGGACATCTATATGGCTTATGAAGCATCAGAAGAAGTCTATGAGTATGTATAGAAAGCCCAAGATCGAGGACTCTTTGGCGAGAAATATGTTCAGGAGGTCAAAAGGGGACCTCTGAATAGCTGATTTATCATCAAAAGGATTCTATAACTTTATATAGTTTGAAAAATTTTGAGGACACTTTGTCCAGAAATAAGTTCAAAAGGTCAGATATGGATATATATATGGCTTATGAAGCATCAGAAGGAGCCTATGAGTATGTATAGAAAGCCCAAGATCGAGGACTCTTTGGCCAGAAATATGTTCAGGAGGTCAAAACCTCTGAATAGCTGATTTATCATCAAAAGGATTCTATAACTTTATATAGTTTGAAAAATTTTGAGGACACTTTGACCACAAATAAGTTCAAAAGGTCAGATATGGACATATATATATGGCTTATGAAGCATCAGAAGGAGTCTATGAGTATGTATAGAAAGCCCAAGACATCTATATGGCTTTTGAAGCATCAGAGGGAGTCTATGAGTATATATATGAAGCCCAAGATCGAGGACTCTTTGGCGAGAAATATGTTCAGGAGGTCAAAAGGGGACCTCTGAATAGCTGATTTATCATCAAAAGAATTCTATAACTTTATATAGTTTGAAAAATTTTGAGGACACTTTGACCACAAATAAGTTCAAAAGGTCAGATATGGAAATCTATATGGCTTATGAAGCATCAGAAGGAGTCTATGAGTTTGTATAGAAAGCCCAATATCGAGGACTCTTTGGCCAGAAATATGTTCAGGAGGTCAAAAGGGGACCTCTGAATAGCAAAAGGAGTCTATAACTTTATATAGTTTGAAAAATTTTGAGGACACTTTGACCACAAATAAGTTCAAAAGGTCAGATATGGACATCTATATGGCTTATGAAGCATCAGAAGGAGTCTATGAGTATGTATAGAAAGCCCAAGATCGAGGACTCTAAATCGAGGAGGTCAAAAGGGGACCTCTGAATAGCAAAAGGAGTCTATAACTTTATATAGTTAGAAAAATTTTGAGGACACTTTGACCACAAATAAGTTCAAAAGGTCAGATATGGACATCTATATGGCTTATGAAGCATCAGAAGTAGTCTATGAGTATGTATAGAAAGCCCAAGATCGAGGACTCTTTGGCAAGGAATATGTTCAGAAGGTCAAAATGTAACCTCTGAATACCAAAAGGAGTCTATAACTTTATATAGTTTCAAAAATTTTGAGGACACTTTGACCACAAATAAGTTCAAAAGGTCAGATATGGACATCTATATGGCTTATGAAGCATCAGAAGGAGTCTATGAGTATGTATAGAAAGCCCAAGATCGAGGACTCTAAATCGAGGAGGTCAAAAGGGGACCTCTGAATAGCAAAAGGAGTCTATAACTTTATATAGTTTGAAAAATTTTGAGGACACTTTGACCACAAATAAGTTCAAAAGGTCAGATATGGACATCTATATGGCTTATGAAGCATCAGGAGTCTATGAGTATGTATAGAAAGCCCAAGATCGAGGACTCTTTGGCCAGAAATATGTTCAGGAGGTCAAAAGGGGACCTCTGAATAGCTGATTTATCATCAATAGAATTCTATAACTTTATATAGTTTGAAAAATTTTGAGGACACTTTGACCACAAATAAGTTCAAAAGGTCAGATATGGACATCTATATGGATTTTGAAGCATCAGAGGGAGTCTTTGAGTATATATAGAAAGCCCAAGATCGAGGACTCTTTGGCCAGAAATATGTTCAGGAGGTCAAAAGGGGCCCCATGAAATACTGATTTATCATCAAAAGGAGTCTATAACTTTATATAGTTTGAAACTTTTTGAGGACAATTTGACCACAAATAAGTTCAAAAGGTCAGATATGGACATCTATATATTTCTCGACACTTTGGCGAGAAATATGTTCAGGAGGTCAAAAGGGGACCTCTGAATAGCTGATTTATCATCAAAAGAATTTAATAACTTTATAGAGTTTGAAAAATTTTGAGGACACTTTGACCACAAATAAGTTCAAAAGGTCAGATATGGACATATATATATATGGCTTATTAAGCATCAGAACAAGTCTATGAGTATGTATAGAAAGCCCAAGACATCTATATGGCTTTTGAAGCATCAGAGGGAGTCTATGAGTATATATAGGAAGCCCAAGATCGAGGACTCTTTGGCGAGAAATATGTTCAGGAGGTCAAAAGGGGACCTCTGAATAGCTGATTTATCATCAAAAGAATTCTATAACTTTATATAGTTTGAAAAATTTTGAGGACACTTTGACCACAAATAAGTTCAAAAGGTCAGATATGGAAATCTATATGGCTTATGAAGCGTCAGAAGGAGTCTATGAGTATGTATAGAAAGCCCAATATCGAGGACTCTTTGGCCAGAAATATGTTCAGGAGGTCAAAAGGGGACCTCTGAATAGCAAAAGGAGTCTATAACTTTATATTTGAAAAATTTTGAGGACACTTTGATTACAAATAAGTTCAAAAGGTCAGATATGGACATCTATATGGCTTATGAAGCATCAGAAGGAGTCTATGAGTATGTATAGAAAGCCCAAGATCGAGGACTCTTTGGCCAGAAATATGTTCAGGAGGTCAAAAGGGGACCTCTGAATAGCTGATTTATCATCAAAAGAATTCTATAACTTTATATAGTTTGAAAAATTTTGAGGACACTTTGACCACAAATAAGTTCAATAGGTCAGATATGGACATCTATATGGCTTATGAAGCATCAGAAGGAGTCTATGAGTATGTATAGAAAGCCCAATATCGAGGACTCTTTGGCCAGAAATATGTTCAGGAGGTCAAAAGGGGACCTCTGAATAGCAAAAGGAGTCTATAACTTTATATAGTTTGAAATATTTTGAGGACACTTTGACCACAAATAAGTTCAAAAGGTCAGATATGGACATCTATATGGCTTAAGATGCATCAGAAGGAGTCTATGAGTATGTATAGAAAGCCCAAGACATCTATATGGCTTTTGAAGCATCAGAGGGAGTCTATGAGTATATATAGGAATCCCAAGATCGAGGACTCTTTGGCGAGAAATATGTTCAGGAGGTCAAAAGGGGACCTCTGAATAGCTGATTTATCATCAAAAGAATTCTATAACTTTATATAGTTTGAAAAATTTTGAGGACACTTTGACCACAAATAAGTTCAAAAGGTCAGATATGGACATCTATATGGCTTATGACGCATCAGAAGTAGTCTATGAGTATGTATAGAAAGCCCAAGATCGAGGACTCTTTGGCCAGAAATATGTTCAGGAGGTCAAAAGGGGACCTCTGAATAGCAAAAGGAGTCTATAACTTTATATAGTTTCAAAAATTTTGAGGACACTTTGACCACAAATAAGTTCAAAAGGTCAGATATGGACATCTATATGGCTTATGAAGCATCAGAAGGAGTCTATGAGTATGTATAGAAAGCCCAAGATCGAGGACTCTAAATCGAGGAGGTCAAAAGGGGACCTCTGAATAGCAAAAGGAGTCTATAACTTTATATAGTTTGAAAAACTTTGAGGACACTTTGACCACAAATAAGTTCAAAAGGTCAGATATGGACATCTATATGGCTTATGACGCATCAGAAGTAGTCTATGAGTATGTATAGAAAGCCCAAGATCGAGGACTCTTTGGCCAGAAATATGTTCAGGAGGTCAAAAGGGGACCTCTGAATAGCAAAAGGAGTCTATAACTTTATATAGTTTGAAAAATTTTGAGGACACTTTGACCACAAATAAGTTCAAAAGGTCAGATATGGACATCTATATGGCTTATGAAGCATCAGAAGGAGTCTATGAGTATGTATAGAAAGCCCAAGATCGAGGACTCTTTGGCCAGAAATATGTTCAGGAGGTCAAAAGGGGACCTCTGAATAGCTGATTTATCATCAAAAGAATTTTATAACTTTATATAGTTTGAAAAATTTTGAGGACACTTTGACCACAAATAAGTTCAAAAGGTCAGATATGGACATCTATATGGCTTAAGATGCATCAGAAGGAGTCTATGAGTATGTATAGAAAGCCCAAGACATCTATATGGCTTTTGAAGCATCAGAGGGAGTCTATGAGTATGTATAGAAAGCCCAATATCGAGGACTCTTTGGCCAGAAATATGTTCAGGAGGTCAAAAGGGGACCTCTGAATAGCAAAAGGAGTCTATAACTTTATATAGTTTGAAAAATTTTGAGGACACTTTGACCACAAATAAGTTCAAAAGGTCAGATATGGACATCTATATGGCTTATGAAGCATCAGGAGTCTATGAGTATGTATAGAAAGCCCAAGATCGAGGACTCTTTGGCCAGAAATATGTTCAGGAGGTCAAAAGGGGACCTCTGAATAGCTGATTTATCATCAATAGAATTCTATAACTTTATATAGTTTGAAAAATTTTGAGGACACTTTGACCACAAATAAGTTCAAAAGGTCAGATATGGACATCTATATGGATTTTGAAGCATCAGAGGGAGTCTTTGAGTATATATAGAAAGCCCAAGATCGAGGACTCTTTGGCCAGAAATATGTTCAGGAGGTCAAAAGGGGCCCCATGAAATACTGATTTATCATCAAAAGGAGTCTATAACTTTATATAGTTTGAAACTTTTTGAGGACAATTTGACCACAAATAAGTTCAAAAGGTCAGATATGGACATCTATATATTTCTCGACACTTTGGCGAGAAATATGTTCAGGAGGTCAAAAGGGGACCTCTGAATAGCTGATTTATCATCAAAAGAATTTAATAACTTTATATAGTTTGAAAAATTTTGAGGACACTTTGACCACAAATAAGTTCAAAAGGTCAGATATGGACATATATATATGGCTTATTAAGCATCAGAACAAGTCTATGAGTATGTATAGAAAGCCCAAGACATCTATATGGCTTTTGAAGCATCAGAGGGAGTCTATGAGTATATATAGGAAGCCCAAGATCGAGGACTCTTTGGCGAGAAATATGTTCAAGAGGTCAAAACCTCTGAATAGCTGATTTATCATCAAAAGAATTCTATAACTTTATATAGTTTGAAAAATTTTGAGGACACTTTGACCACAAATAAGTTCAAAAGGTCAGATATGGAAATCTATATGGCTTATGAAGCGTCAGAAGGAGTCTATGAGTATGTATAGAAAGCCCAATATCGAGGACTCTTTGGCCAGAAATATGTTCAGGAGGTCAAAAGGGGACCTCTGAATAGCAAAAGGAGTCTATAACTTTATATTTGAAAAATTTTGAGGACACTTTGATTACAAATAAGTTCAAAAGGTCAGATATGGACATCTATATGGCTTATGAAGCATCAGAAGGAGTCTATGAGTATGTATAGAAAGCCCAAGATCGAGGACTCTTTGGCCAGAAATATGTTCAGGAGGTCAAAAGGGGACCTCTGAATAGCTGATTTATCATCAAAAGAATTCTATAACTTTATATAGTTTGAAAAATTTTGAGGACACTTTGACCACAAATAAGTTCAATAGGTCAGATATGGACATCTATATGGCTTATGAAGCATCAGAAGGAGTCTATGAGTATGTATAGAAAGCCCAATATCGAGGACTCTTTGGCCAGAAATATGTTCAGGAGGTCAAAAGGGGACCTCTGAATAGCAAAAGGAGTCTATAACTTTATATAGTTTGAAATATTTTGAGGTCACTTTGACCACAAATAAGTTCAAAAGGTCAGATATGGACATCTATATGGCTTAAGATGCATCAGAAGGAGTCTATGAGTATGTATAGAAAGCCCAAGACATCTATATGGCTTTTGAAGCATCAGAGGGAGTCTATGAGTATATATAGGAATCCCAAGATCGAGGACTCTTTGGCGAGAAATATGTTCAGGAGGTCAAAAGGGGACCTCTGAATAGCTGATTTATCATCAAAAGAATTCTATAACTTTATATAGTTTGAAAAATTTTGAGGACACTTTGACCACAAATAAGTTCAAAAGGTCAGATATGGACATATATATGGCTTATGAAGCATCAGAAGGAGTCCATGAGTATGTATAGAAAGCCCAAGATCGAGGACTCTTTGGCCAGAAATATATTCCTTGGGTCAAAAATGGACTTCTGTCTGGTTGACCTAACATCAGAAAGAGTCAACGAGTATGTATAGAAAGCCCAAGTTTCGAATACTCCTTGGCCAGAAAAAAATTCAGTATGTCAAATGGACTTTTGTCAGGAGGATATAACATCCGAAGATATCAGTCTGAATGTATTGTATTAATCTTTTAGGACTCTTTGGCCAGAAATATGTCCAGTAGGTCAGAAGGGGACCTCTGAATAGCTGATTTATCATCAGAAAGAGTCTATAACTTCATATAGTTTGAAAAATTTTGAGGACACTTTGACCACAAATAAGTTCAAAAGATCAGATATGGAATTCTATATGGCATATGATGCATCAGAAGGAGTCTATGAGCATGTATAGAAAGCCCAAGATCGAGGACTCTTTGGCCAGAAATATGTTCAAGAGTTCAAAACCTCTAAAAAGCTGATTTATCATCAAAAGGATTCTATAACTTTATATAGTTTGAAAAATTTTGAGGACACTTTGACCACAAATAAGTTCAAAAGGTCAGATATGGACATCTATATGGCTTATGAAGCATCAGAAGAAGTCTATGAGTATGTATAGAAAGCCCAAGATCGAGGACTCTTTGGCGAGAAATATGTTCAGGAGGTCAAAAGGGGACCTCTGAATAGCTGATTTATCATCAAAAGGATTCTATAACTTTATATAGTTTGAAAAATTTTGAGGACACTTTGTCCAGAAATAAGTTCAAAAGGTCAGATATGGATATATATATGGCTTATGAAGCATCAGAAGGAGCCTATGAGTATGTATAGAAAGCCCAAGATCGAGGACTCTTTGGCCAGAAATATGTTCAGGAGGTCAAAACCTCTGAATAGCTGATTTATCATCAAAAGGATTCTATAACTTTATATAGTTTGAAAAATTTTGAGGACACTTTGACCACAAATAAGTTCAAAAGGTCAGATATGGACATATATATATGGCTTATGAAGCATCAGAAGGAGTCTATGAGTATGTATAGAAAGCCCAAGACATCTATATGGCTTTTGAAGCATCAGAGGGAGTCTATGAGTATATATATGAAGCCCAAGATCGAGGACTCTTTGGCGAGAAATATGTTCAGGAGGTCAAAAGGGGACCTCTGAATAGCTGATTTATCATCAAAAGAATTCTATAACTTTATATAGTTTGAAAAATTTTGAGGACACTTTGACCACAAATAAGTTCAAAAGGTCAGATATGGAAATCTATATGGCTTATGAAGCATCAGAAGGAGTCTATGAGTTTGTATAGAAAGCCCAATATCGAGGACTCTTTGGCCAGAAATATGTTCAGGAGGTCAAAAGGGGACCTCTGAATAGCAAAAGGAGTCTATAACTTTATATAGTTTGAAAAATTTTGAGGACACTTTGACCACAAATAAGTTCAAAAGGTCAGATATGGACATCTATATGGCTTATGAAGCATCAGAAGGAGTCTATGAGTATGTATAGAAAGCCCAAGATCGAGGACTCTAAATCGAGGAGGTCAAAAGGGGACCTCTGAATAGCAAAAGGAGTCTATAACTTTATATAGTTTGAAAAATTTTGAGGACACTTTGACCACAAATAAGTTCAAAAGGTCAGATATGGACATCTATATGGCTTATGAAGCATCAGAAGTAGTCTATGAGTATGTATAGAAAGCCCAAGATCGAGGACTCTTTGGCAAGGAATATGTTCAGAAGGTCAAAATGTAACCTCTGAATACCAAAAGGAGTCTATAACTTTATATAGTTTCAAAAATTTTGAGGACACTTTGACCACAAATAAGTTCAAAAGGTCAGATATGGACATCTATATGGCTTATGAAGTATCAGAAGGAGTCTATGAGTATGTATAGAAAGCCCAAGATCGAGGACTCTAAATCGAGGAGGTCAAAAGGGGACCTCTGAATAGCAAAAGGAGTCTATAACTTTATATAGTTTGAAAAATTTTGAGGACACTTTGACCACAAATAAGTTCAAAAGGTCAGATATGGACATCTATATGGCTTATGAAGCATCAGGAGTCTATGAGTATGTATAGAAAGACCAAGATCGAGGACTCTTTGGCCAGAAATATGTTCAGGAGGTCAAAAGGGGACCTCTGAATAGCTGATTTATCATCAATAGAATTCTATAACTTTATATAGTTTGAAAAATTTTGAGGACACTTTGACCACAAATAAGTTCAAAAGGTCAGATATGGACATCTATATGGATTTTGAAGCATCAGAGGGAGTCTTTGAGTATATATAGAAAGCCCAAGATCGAGGACTCTTTGGCCAGAAATATGTTCAGGAGGTCAAAAGGGGCCCCATGAAATACTGATTTATCATCAAAAGGAGTCTATAACTTTATATAGTTTGAAACTTTTTGAGGACAATTTGACCACAAATAAGTTCAAAAGGTCAGATATGGACATCTATATATTTCTCGACACTTTGGCGAGAAATATGTTCAGGAGGTCAAAAGGGGACCTCTGAATAGCTGATTTATCATCAAAAGAATTTAATAACTTTATATAGTTTGAAAAATTTTGAGGACACTTTGACCACAAATAAGTTCAAAAGGTCAGATATGGACATATATATATATGGCTTATTAAGCATCAGAACAAGTCTATGAGTATGTATAGAAAGCCCAAGACATCTATATGGCTTTTGAAGCATCAGAGGGAGTCTATGAGTATATATAGGAAGCCCAAGATCGAGGACTCTTTGGCGAGAAATATGTTCAGGAGGTCAAAAGGGGACCTCTGAATAGCTGATTTATCATCAAAAGAATTCTATAACTTTATATAGTTTGAAAAATTTTGAGGACACTTTGACCACAAATAAGTTCAAAAGGTCAGATATGGAAATCTATATGGCTTATGAAGCGTCAGAAGGAGTCTATGAGTATGTATAGAAAGCCCAAGATCGAGGACTCTTTGGCCAGAAATATGTTCAGGAGGTCAAAAGGGGACCTCTGAATAGCTGATTTATCATCAAAAGAATTCTATAACTTTATATAGTTTGAAAAATTTTGAGGACACTTTGACCACAAATAAGTTCAATAGGTCAGATATGGACATCTATATGGCTTATGAAGCATCAGAAGGAGTCTATGAGTATGTATAGAAAGCCCAATATCGAGGACTCTTTGGCCAGAAATATGTTCAGGAGGTCAAAAGGGGACCTCTGAATAGCAAAAGGAGTCTATAACTTTATATAGTTTGAAATATTTTGAGGACACTTTGACCACAAATAAGTTCAAAAGGTCAGATATGGACATCTATATGGCTTAAGATGCATCAGAAGGAGTCTATGAGTATGTATAGAAAGCCCAAGACATCTATATGGCTTTTGAAGCATCAGAGGGAGTCTATGAGTATATATAGGAATCCCAAGATCGAGGACTCTTTGGCGAGAAATATGTTCAGGAGGTCAAAAGGGGACCTCTGAATAGCTGATTTATCATCAAAAGAATTCTATAACTTTATATAGTTTGAAAAATTTTGAGGACACTTTGACCACAAATAAGTTCAAAAGGTCAGATATGGACATCTATATGGCTTATGACGCATCAGAAGTAGTCTATGAGTATGTATAGAAAGCCCAAGATCGAGGACTCTTTGGCCAGAAATATGTTCAGGAGGTCAAAAGGGGACCTCTGAATAGCAAAAGGAGTCTATAACTTTATATAGTTTCAAAAATTTTGAGGACACTTTGACCACAAATAAGTTCAAAAGGTCAGATATGGACATCTATATGGCTTATGAAGCATCAGAAGGAGTCTATGAGTATGTATAGAAAGCCCAAGATCGAGGACTCTAAATCGAGGAGGTCAAAAGGGGACCTCTGAATAGCAAAAGGAGTCTATAACTTTATATAGTTTGAAAAATTTTGAGGACACTTTGACCACAAATAAGTTCAAAAGGTCAGATATGGACATCTATATGGCTTATGACGCATCAGAAGTAGTCTATGAGTATGTATAGAAAGCCCAAGATCGAGGACTCTTTGGCCAGAAATATGTTCAGGAGGTCAAAAGGGGACCTCTGAATAGCAAAAGGAGTCTATAACTTTATATAGTTTGAAAAATTTTGAGGACACTTTGACCACAAATAAGTTCAAAAGGTCAGATATGGACATCTATATGGCTTATGAAGCATCAGAAGGAGTCTATGAGTATGTATAGAAAGCCCAAGATCGAGGACTCTTTGGCCAGAAATATGTTCAGGAGGTCAAAAGGGGACCTCTGAATAGCTGATTTATCATCAAAAGAATTTTATAACTTTATATAGTTTGAAAAATTTTGAGGACACTTTGACCACAAATAAGTTCAAAAGGTCAGATATGGACATCTATATGGCTTAAGATGCATCAGAAGGAGTCTATGAGTATGTATAGAAAGCCCAAGACATCTATATGGCTTTTGAAGCATCAGAGGGAGTCTATGAGTATGTATAGAAAGCCCAATATCGAGGACTCTTTGGCCAGAAATATGTTCAGGAGGTCAAAAGGGGACCTCTGAATAGCTGATTTATCATCAAAAGAATTTTATAACTTTATATAGTTTGAAAAATTTTGAGGACACTTTGACCACAAATAAGTTCAAAAGGTCAGATATGGACATATATATGGCTTAAGATGCATCAGAAGGAGTCTATGAGTATGTATAGAAAGCCCAATATCGAGGACTCTTTGGCCAGAAATATGTTCAGGAGGTCAAAAGGGGACCTCTGAATAGCTGATTTATCATAAAAAGAATTCTATAACCTTAATATAGTTTGAAAAATTTTGAGGACACTTTGACTACAAATAAGTTCAAAAGGTCAGATATGGACATATATATGGCTTATGAAGCATCAGAGGGAGTCTATGAGTATATATAGAAAGCCCAAGATCGAGGACTCTTTGGCCAGAAATATATTCCTTGGGTCAAAAATGGACTTCTGTCTGGTTGACCTAACATCAGAAAGAGTCAACGAGTATGTATAGAAAGCCCAAGTTTCGAATACTCCTTGGGCCAGAAAAAAATTCAGTATGTCAAATGGACTTTTGTCAGGAGGATATAACATCAGAAGATATCAGTCTGAATGTATTGTATTAATCTTTCAGGACTCTTTGACCAGAAATATGTCCAGTAGGTCAAAAGGGGACCTCTGAATAGCTGATTTATCATCAAAAGAATTCTATAACTTTATATAGTTTGAAAAATTTTGAGGACACTTTGACCACAAATAAGTTCAGGAGGTCAGATATGGACATCTATATGGCTTTTGAAGCATCAGAGGGAGTCTATGAGTATATATAGAAAGCCCAAGATCGAGGACTCTTTGGCCAGAAATATGTTCAGGAGGTCAAAAGGGGACCTCTGAATAGCTGATTTATCATCAAAAGAATTCTATAACTTTATATAGTTTGAAACATTTTGAGGACCCTTTGAGCAGAAATAATTTCAAAAGGTAAGCCATAAGCCATATCTGTATGGATATATATATTGGCTTATGAAGCATCAGGAGTCAATGAGTATGTATAGAAATCGAGGACTGTTTGGCCAGAAATATGTTACTTTGGTCAAACATGTACTTACGTACATCAGGAGTCGAAGAGTATGTATAGAAAGTTAACATCAGTTGACTGAATGTAATAAGTAGGTTAATGTGCAGTGAAGGAAAATCATTGCACTAGCTGTTGCTTTACAATGGACACAATTATAGGAGTTAGTTCTGGTGTGAAATGCAATGCGAAAAGTGCTTTATCTATATGTTTATTCTTCAGTGCATTCTATCGTTGGGCAACGTTAGAATGCACTGAAGAATAAACATATAGATGAAGCACTTTTCGCATTGCATTGCACACCAGAACTAACTCCTTCCCATGTTCATTAAAGATATAACATTTATGCATTGCACAAAGGATCTAACGTTGTCCACTGAACAATAACATATAGGCTATGCACTTCTCGGATTGCATTGCATTGCACAGTAGATCTAATTCATTCCCATGTTCATTAAAGAGATAAGTTTTGTTGTTGCATTGCATTGCAAAAACGATCTTACGTTGTGCATTGAAGAATAACATACAGGCTATGCACCTTATGCATTGCACACCAGAACTAACTCCTTCCCATGTTCATTAAAGGGATAACATATGTTATGCAACATTTCATTGTTTTGCAGAAACGATCTAACGTTGTGCACTGAAGAATATTTATACACTTTTTGCATTGTATTGCATTGCACACCAGAACTAACTCCTTCAAATGTTTATTAAAGAGATAACATTTTGCACTGCACAAACGATCTAACGTTGTGCATTGAAGAATAATATAGGCTATGCAATTCTTTCATTGCATTGCACACCAGAACTAAATCATTCCCATTTTCTTTAAAGAAATAAGGTGCAATGATGTTGTATTGCATTGCACAAACGATAACATATGTTATGCAACATTATATTGCTTTGCACAAACGATCTAACACTGTGCACTAAAGAATAACATTTATGCATTTTTTGCATTGCATTGCACACCAGAACTAACTCCTTCAAATGTTTATTAAAAAGATAACATTTTGCATTGCATTGCACAAACGATCTAACGTTGTGCATTAAAGAATAACATATAGGCTAAATGCATGCATTGTATTGCATTGCACACCCGAACTAACTCGTTCCCATGTTCATTGAAGAGATAACATATGTTATGCAACATTTCATTGTTTTGCACAAACGATCTAACGTTGTGCATTGAAGAGTAACATAGGCTATTCACTTTTTGCTTTGCATTGCATTGCACAGCAGAACTAACTCCTTCCCATGTTCATTAAAGGGATAACATGTTGCATTGCATTGCATTGCACAAACGATCTAACGCTGTGCACTGAAGAATAATATAGGCTATGCAATTCTTGCATTGCATTGCACACCAGAACTAAATCATTCCCATTTTCTTTAAAGAAATAAGGTGCAATGATGTTGTATTGCATTGCACAAACGATAACATATGTTATGCAACATTATATTGCTTTGCACAAACGATCTAACACTGTGCACTAAAGAATAACATTTATGCATTTTTTGCATTGCATTGCACACCAGAACTAACTCCTTCAAATGTTTATTAAAAAGATAACATTTTGCATTGCATTGCACAAACGATCTAACGTTGTGCATTGAAGAATAACATATAGGCTAAATGCATGCATTGTATTGCATTGCACACCCGAACTAACTCGTTCCCATGTTCATTGAAGAGATAACATATGTTATGCAACATTTCATTGTTTTGCACAAACGATCTAACGTTGTGCATTGAAGAGTAACATAGGCTATTCACTTTTTGCTTTGCATTGCATTGCACAGTAGAACTAACTCCTTCCCATGTTCATTAAAGGGATAACATGTTGCATTGCATTGCATTGCACAAACGATCTAACGCTGTGCACTGAAGAATAACATATAGGCTATGCTATGCACTTTTTGCATTGCATTGCATTGCACTCCAGAACTAACTACTTCCCATGTTTATTAAAGAGATAACATTTTGCATTGCATTGCACAAACGATCTAACGTTGTGCATTGAAGAGTAACATAGGCCATGCATTTCTTGCATTGCTTTGCATTGCATTGCACACAAGAACTAACTCCTTCAAATGTTTATTAAAGAGATAACATGTTGCATTGCATTGCACAAACGATCTAACGTTGTGCATTGAAGAATGACATAGTTGACAGCTAAATGCATGGATTGTGTTGCATGTACAGCCGAACTAACTCCTTCCCATGTTCATTAAAAAGATAACATATGTTATGCAACATTGCATTGCTTTGCACAAACGATTTAACGCTGTGCACTGAATAACATTCATTTTTTTTTGCATTGCATTGCATTGCTCACCAGAACTAACTCAGATCAAATGCTTATTAAAGAGATAACATTTTGCATTGCATTGTGCATTGCATAACGTTGTGCATTGAAGAATAACATATAGGCTAAATGCATGCATTGTATTGCATTGCACACCCGAACTAACTACTTCCCATGTTCATAAAAGAGATAACATATGTTATGCAACATTTCATTGTTTTGCAGAAACGATCTAACGTTGTGCACTGAAGAATATTTATGCACTTTTTGCATTGTATTGCATTGCACACCAGAACATATGTTATGCAACATTATATTGCTTTGCACAAACGATCTAACGTTGTGCATTGAAGAATAACATATAGGCTAAATGCATGCATTGTATTGCCATTGCACACCCGAACTAACTCGTTCCCATGTTCATTGAAGAGATAACATATGTTATGCAACATTTCATTGTTTTGCACAAACGATCTAACGCTGTGCACTGAAGAATAACATATAGGCTATGCCCTTTTTGCATTGCATTGCATTGCACTCCAGAACTAACTACTTCCCATGTTTATTAAAGAGATAACATTTTGCATTGCATTGCACAAACGATCTAACGTTGTGCATTGAAGAGTAACATAGGCCATGCATTTTTTGCATTGCATTGCATTGCACTCCAGAACTAACTACTTCCCATGTTTATTAAAGAGATAACATGTTGCATTGCATTGCACAAACGATCTAACGTTGTGCATTGAAGAATGACATAGTTGACATAGCTAAATGCATGGATTGTGTTGCATGTACAGCCGAACTAACTCCTTCCCATGTTCATTAAAAAGATAACATATGTTATGCAACATTGCATTGCTTTGCACAAACGATTTAACGCTGTGCACTGAATAACATTTATGCACTTTTTGCATTGCATTGCATTGCACACCAGAACTAACTCAGATCAAATGCTTATTAAAGAGATAACATTTTGCATTGCATTGTGCATTGCATAACGTTGTGCATTGAAGAATAACATATAGGCTAAATGTATTGCATTGCACACCCGAACTAACTCCTTCCCATGTTCATTAAAGAGATAACATATGTTATGCACAAACGATTCAGTATGTATTCAGTACGATTTTGCATTGAAGAGTAACATTGGCTATTCACTTTTTGCATTGCATTGCACACATAACTAACTTTTCTAACATTTAAAGGAGTGAGTTCTGGTGTGCAAATGCAATGCAATGCAAAAAGTGCATAAATGTTATTATTCAGTGCACAACATTAGATCGTTTCTGCAATGCAATGCAGTGCAATGCAACATGTTATCTCTTTAGTGAACATGGGAAAGAGTTAGTTCTGGTGTGTAATTCAATGCAATGCAAAAAGTGCATGGTCTATGTTTCTCTTCAATGCACAACGTTAGATCGTTTGTGCAATGCAATGCAAAATGTTATCTCTTCAATGAACATTTGAAGGAGTTAGTTCTAATGTGCAATGCAATTCAAAAAGTGCATGGCCTATGTTATCTCTTTAATAAACATTTGAAGGAGTAAGATCTGGTGTGCAATGCAATGCAATGCCAAAAGTGCATACCCTAAATGTTATTCTTCAGTGCACAACGTTAGATCGTTTCTGCAATGCAATGGCAATGCAATGCAATGCAACATGTGTTATCTTTTTAATGAACATGGGAAGGAGTTAGTTCTGGTGTGCAATGCAATATACAATGCATGCATTTAGCCTGTATGTTATTCTTTAATGCACAACATTGATCGTTGAGACAAACTATCGTTTTGTGCAATGCAATGCAAAATATTATCTCTTTAATGAACATGGGAAGGAGTTAGTTCTGGTGTGCAATGCAATGCAAAAAGTGCATAAATGTTATTCTTCAGTGCACATCGTTAGATCGTTTGTGCAAAGCAATGCAATGTTGCATAACATATGTTATCTCTTTAATGAACATGTGAAGGAGTTAGTTCGGGTGTGCAATGCAATACAATGCATGCATTTAGCCTGTATGTTATTCTTCAATGCACAACGTTAGATCGTTTGTGCAATGCAATGCAACATATTATCTCTTTACTGAACATGGGAAGGAGTTTGATCTGGTGTGCAATGCAATGCAATGCAAAAAGTGCATGGCCTATGTTACTCTTCATTGCACAACGTTAGATCGTTTGTGCAACAACAGATGTTATCTCTTTAATGAACATGGGAAGGAGTTAGTTCTGGTGTGCAATGCAGGGATAAAAGTGCATATGTTTTTCTTCAATGAGGCACAACGATAGATCGTTTGTGCAATGCAACAACATATGTTATCTCTTTAATGAACATGGGAATGAATTAGTTGTAGTGTGCAATGCAATGCAATGCAAGCCAAGAAGTGCATAGCCTATATGTTATTGTTCAGTGGACAACGTTAGATCGTTTGTGCAATGCAGTGCAACAACATAAATGTTATCTCTTTCATGAACATGGGAAGGAGTTAGTTCTGGTGTGCAATGCAATGCGAAAAGTGCATTATCTATATGTTTATTCTTCAGTGCATTCTATCGTTGTCCAACGGAATGAGTTAATTGTGTCCATTGTAAAGCAAAAGCCAGTGCAATGATTTTCCTTTACTGCACATTAATTAATCTACTTATACATTCAGTCAGCTGATGTTATCTTTCTATACATACTCTTCGACTCCTGATCCAGCCATACCGAAATCCATATTTGACCAAAGTAACATATTTCTGGCCAAAGAGTCCTCGATTTCTATACATACATCATTGACTCCTGATGCTTGATAAGCCATCTAGATATCCATACAGATATGGATATCTATATGGCGTATGGCTTACCTTTTGAACTTATTTCTGGTCAAAGTGTTCTCAAAAATTTTCAAACTATATAAAGTTATAGTCTCCTTCTGATAATAAATCATTGACAAAAGAGTTCTCAAAAGGATGTTGTCTACAATAAACGAATACAGACTCCTTCTGATGTTAACTCAGCCATACAGAAGTCCATATTTAACATTCTGAACATATTTCTGGCCAGAGACCTTGAACATTTACCTTACTATATATATTTCTCCTACTATACAGACTTCTCATGATGTTATATCAGCCAGACTGTAGTCCATATAGGACCAATTGAACATATTTTTGGCCAAAGAATCCTCAAAATGTTTTTTACTATTATAAACTTCTGATGTTAAATCAGCCTTACAGAAGTCCATAATTGACCACCTGAAAATATTTCTGGACAAAGAGTCGATCTTGGGCTTTCTATAAATACTCATAGAATACTTTTGATATTTCATAAGCCATATAGATGTCCATATCTGACCTTTTGAACTTATTTGTGGTCAAAGTGTCCTCAAAATTTTTCAAACTATATAAAGTTATAGACTGCTTTTGATGATAAATCAGCTATACAGAGGTCCCCTATTGACCTCCTAAACATATTTCTGGCCAAAGAGTCCTCGATCTTGGGCTGTCTATACATACTCATAGACTCCTTCTGATGCTTCATAAGCCATATAGTTGTCCATATCTGACCTTTTGAACTTATTTGTGGTCAAAGTGTCCTCAAAAATTTTCAAACTATATAAAGTTATAGAATCCTTTTGATGATAAATCAGCTATTCAGAGGTCCCCTTTTGACCTTCTGAACATATTGACATACTCCTAGACTCCTTCTGATGCTTCATAAGCCATATAGATGTCCATATCTGACCTTTTGAACTTATTTGTGGTCAAAGTGTCCTCAAAATTTTTCAAACTATATAAAGTTATAGAATCCTTTTGATGATAAATCAGCTATTCAGAGGTCCTCTTTTGACCTCCTGAACATAATTTTTTCCAAAGAGTCCTAAAAGATTAATACAATACATTCAGACTGATATCTTCGGATGTTATATCATCCTGACAAAAGTCCATATTTGACATACTTAATATTTTTCTGGCCAAGGAGTACTCGAAACTTGACTTTTCCATATATACTCGTTGACTCTTTCTGATGTTACATCAACCATACAGAAGTCCATTGTTGACCCAAGGAATATATTTCTGGCCAAAGAGTCCTCGACCTTGGGCTTTCTATACATACTCATAGACTCCTTCTGATGCTTCATAAGCCATACAGATGTCCATATCTGACCTTTTGAACTTATTTGTGGTCAAAGTGTCCTCAAAATTTTTCAAACTATATGAAGTTATAGAATCCTTTTGATGATAAATCAGCTATTCAGAGGTTTTGACCTCCTGAACATATTTCTGGCCAAAGAGTCCTCGATCTTGGGCTTTCTATACATACTCATAGACTCCTTCTGATGCTTCATAAGCCATATAGATGTCCATATCTGACCTTTTGAACTTATTTGTGGTCAAAGTGTCCTCAAAATTTTTCAACTATATAAAGTTATAGACTCCTTTTGATGATAAATCAGCTATTCAGAGGTCCCCTTTTGATCTCCTGAACATATTTCTGGCCAAAGAGTCCTCGATCTTGGGCTTTCTATATGTACTCGTAGACTCCCTCTGATGCTTCAAAAGCCATATAGATGTCCATATCTGACCTTTTGAACTTATTTCTGGTCAAAGGGTCCTCAAAAGTTTTCAAACTATATAAAGTTATTGATTCTTTCTGATGATAAATCAGCAATTCAGAGGTCCCCTTGTGACCTACTGAACATATTTCTGGCCAAAGAGTCCTAAAAGATTAATACTGATATCTTCAGACTGATATCTTCGGATTCTATATCCTCCTGACATAAATCCATATTTGACATACTGATTTTTTTCTGGCCAAGGAGTATTCGAAACTTGGGTTTTCTATACATAATCCTTCTGATGCTTCATAAGCCATATATATGTCCATATCTGACCTTTTGAACTTATTTGTGGTCAAAGTGTCCTCAAAATTTTGCAAACTATATAAAGTTATAGACTCCTTTTGATGATAAATCAGCTATACATGGGTCCCCTATTGAACTGCTGAACATATTTCTGGCCAAAGAGTCCTCGATCTTGGGCTTTCTATATATACTCATGGACACCCTCTGATGCTTCAAAACCCATATAGATGTCCATATCTGATCATTTGAACTTATTTCTGGTCAAGGGTCCTCAAAATTTTTCAAGCTATATAAAGTTATAGACTCTTTCTGATGATAAATCAGCTATTCAGAGGTCCCCTTTTGACCTACTGGACATATTTCTGGCCAAAGAGTCCTAAAAGATTAATACAATACATTCAGACTGATATCTTCGGATGTTATATCCTCCTGACAAAAGTCCATTTGACATACTGAATTTTTTTCTGGCCAAGGAGTATTCGAAACTTGGGCTTTCTATACATACTCGTTGACTCTTTCTGATGTTAGGTCAACCAGACAGAAGTCCATTTTTGACCCAAGGAATATATTTCTGGCCAAAGAGTCCTCGATCTTGGGCTTTCTATACATACTCATAGACTCCTTCTGTTGCTTCATAAGCCATATATATGTGCCTTTTGAACTTATTTGTAGTCAAAGTGTCCTCAAAATTATTCAAACTATATAAAGTTATAGAATTGTTTTTATGATAAATCAGCTATTCAGAGGTCCCCTTTTGACTTCCTGAATATATTTCTGGCCAAAGAGTCCTCGATCTTGGGCTTTCTATACATACTCATAGACTCCTTCTGATGCTTCATAAGCCATATAGATATCCATATCTGACCTTTTGAACTTATTTCTGGTCAAAGTGTCCTCAAAATTTTTCAAATTATATAAAGTTATAGAATCCTTTTGATGATAAATCAGCTATTCAGAGGTCCACTTTTGACCTCCTGAACATATTTCTGGACAAAGAGTCCTCGATCTTGGGCTTTCTATACATACTCATAGACTCCTTCTGATGCTTCATAAGCCATATAGATGTCCATATCTGACCTTTTGAACTTATTTGTGGTCAAAGTGTCCTCAAAATTTTTCAAACTATATAAAGTTATAGACTCCTTTTGCTATTCAGAGGTCCCCTTTTGACCTCCTGAACATATTTCTAGCCAAAGAGTCCTCCATATTGGGCTTTCTATACATACTCATAGACTCCTTCTGATGCATCATAAGCCATATAGATGTCCATATCTGACCTTTTGAACTTATTTGTGGTCAAATTGTCCTCAAAATTTTTCAAACTATATAAAGTTATAGAATTCTTTTGATGATAATCAGCTATTCAGAGGTCCCCTTTTGACCTCCTGAACATATTTCTGGCCAAAGAGTCCTCGATCTTGGGCTTCCTATATATACTCATAGACTCCCTCTGATGCTTCAAAAGCCATATAGATGTCTTGGGCTTTCTATACATACTCATAGACTCCTTCTGATGCTTCATAAGCCATATAGATGTCCATATCTGACCTTTTGAACTTATTTGTGGTCAAAGTGTCCTCAAAATTTTTCAAACTATATAAAGTTATAGAATTCTTTTGATGATAAATCAGCTATTCAGAGGTCCCCTTTTGACCTCCTGAACATATTTCTGGCCAAAGAGTCCTCGATCTTGGGCTTTCTATACATACTCATAGACTCCTTCTGATGCTTCATAAGCCATATAGATGTCCATATCTGACCTTTTGAACTTATTTGTGGTCAAAGTGTCCTCAAAATTTTTCAAACTATATAAAGTTATAGACTCCTTTTGCTATTCAGAGGTCCCCTTTTGACCTCCTGAACATATTTCTAGCCAAAGAGTCCTCCATATTGGGCTTTCTATACATACTCATAGACTCCTTCTAATGCATCATAAGCCATATAGATGTCCATATCTGACCTTTTGAACTTATTTGTGGTCAAATTGTCCTCAAAATTTTTCAAACTATATAAAGTTATAGAATTCTTTTGATGATAATCAGCTATTCAGAGGTCCCCTTTTGACCTCCTGAACATATTTCTCGCCAAAGAGTCCTCGATCTTGGGCTTCCTATATATACTCATGGACACCCTCTGATGCTTCAAACCCCATATAGATGTCCATATCTGATCATTTGAACTTATTTCTGGTCAAGGGTCCTCAAAATTTTTCAAACTATATAAAGTTATAGACTCTTTCTGATGATAAATCAGCTATTCAGAGGTCCCCTTTTGACCTACTGGACATATTTCTGGCCAAAGAGTCCTAAAAGATTAATACAATACATTCAGACTGATATCTTCGGATGTTATATCCTCCTGACAAAAGTCCATTTGACATACTGAATTTTTTTCTGGCCAAGGAGTATTCGAAACTTGGGCTTTCTATACATACTCGTTGACTCTTTCTGATGTTAGGTCAACCAGACAGAAGTCCATTTTTGACCCAAGGAATATATTTCTGGCCAAAGAGTCCTCGATCTTGGGCTTTCTATACATACTCATGGACTCCTTCTGTTGCTTCATAAGCCATATATATGTCCATATCTGACATATTGAACTTATTTGTAGTCAAAGTGTCCTCAAAATTTTTCAAACTATATAAAGTTATAGAATCCTTTTGATGATAAATCAGCTATTCAGAGGTCCCCTTTTGACCTCCTGAACATATTTCTGGCCAAAGAGTCCTCGATCTTGGGCTTTCTATACATACTCATAGACTCCTTCTGATGCTTCAAAAGCCATATAGATGTCTTGGGCTTTCTATACATACTCATAGACTCCTTCTGATGCTTCATAAGCCATATATATGTGTCCATATCTGACCTTTTGAACTTATTTGTGGTCAAAGTGTCCTCAAAATTTTTCAAACTATATAAAGTTATAGACTCCTTTTGCTATTCAGAGGTCCCCTTTTGACCTTCTGAACATATTTCTGGCCAAAGAGTCCTCGATATTGGGCTTTCTATACATACTCATAGACTCCTTCTGATGCTTCATAAGCCATATAGATGTCCATATCTGACCTTTTGAACTTATTTGTGGTCAAAGTGTCCTCAAAATTTTTCAAACTATATAAAGTTATAGAATTCTTTTGATGATAAATCAGCTATTCAGAGGTCCCCTTTTGACCTCCTGAACATATTTCTCGCCAAAGAGTCCTCGATCTTGGGATTTCTATATATACTCATAGACTCCCTCTGATGCTTCAAAAGCCATATAGATGTCTTGGGCTTTCTATACATACCCATAGACTCCTTCTGATGCTTCATAAGCCATATATATATGTCCATATCTGACCTTTTGAACTTATTTGTGGTCAAAGTGTCTTCAAAATTTTTCAAACTATATAAAGTTATCGAATCCTTTTGATGATAAATCAGCTATTCAGAGGTTTTGACCTCCTGAACATATTTCTGGCCAAAGAGTCCTCGATCTTGGGCTTCCTATATATACTCATAGACTCCCTCTGATGCTTCAAAAGCCATATAGATGTCTTGGGCTTTCTATACATACTCATAGACTCCTTCTGATGCTTCATAAGCCATATAGATGTCCATATCTGACCTTTTGAACTTATTTGTGGTCAATGTCTCCTCAAAATTTTTCAAACTATATAAAGTTATAGAATTCTTTTGATGATAAAATCAGCTATTCAGAGGTTTTGACCTCCTGAACATATTTTTGGCCAAAGAGTCCTCGATCTTGGGCTTTATATATATACTCATAGACTCCCTCTGACGCTTCAAAAGACATCTATATGGCTTTCATAAGCATCATATGGCCTTCTGATGCTTCATAAGCCATATAGATGTCCATATCTGACCTTTTGAACTTATTTGTGGTCAAAGTGTCCTCAAAATGTTTCAAACTATATAAAGTTATAGACTCCTTTTGATGATAAATCAGCTATACATGGGTCCCCTTTTGAACTCCTGAACATATTTCTGGCCAAAGAGTCCTCGATCTTGGGCTTTCTATATATACTCATAGACTACCTCTGATGCTTCAAAACCCATATAGATTTCCATATCTGATCATTTGAACTTATTTCTGGTCAAGGGTCCTCAAAATTTTTCAAACTATATAAAGTTATAGACTCTTTCTGATGATAAATCAGCTATTCAGAGGTCCCCAAGGAGTATTCGAAACTTGGTCTTTCTATACATACTCCTTCTGATGCTTCATAAGCATTATATATGTCCATATCTGACCTTTTGAACTTATTTGTGGTCAAAGTGTCCTCAAAATTTTTCAAACTACACTGTAAAAAATTTCTAACCCTCCCAAATCAAAAATTTCAAGTGACCGATAACATCTAAATTTTTCAATTGGCCCAAGTGAAATTCTGTAAATTTCAATTGGCCCAAGTGAAAATCTGTTAATTTAATTTGATAATTTAAAGAATTTCACTTGGGCCAAGTGAAAAAATGAGATGTTATCGGTCACTTGAAATTTTTGATTTGGGAGGGTTAGAAATTTTTTACAGTGTATATAAAGTTATAGAATCCTTTTGATGATAAATCAGCTATTCAGAGGTTTTGACCTCCTGAACATATTTCTGGCCAAAGAGTCCTCGATCTTGGGCTTTCTATGCATACTCATAGACTCCTTGTGATGCATCATAAGCCATATAGATGTCCATATCTGACCTTTTGAACTTATTTGTGGTGAAAGTGTCCTCAAAATTTTTCAAACTATATAAAGTTATAGAATTCTTTTGATGATAAATCAGCTATTCAGAGGTTTTGACCTCTTGAACATATTTCTGGCCAAAGATTCCTCGATCTTGGGCTTTCTATACATGCTCATAGACTCCTTCTGATGCATCATAAGCCATATAGATGTCCATATCTGACCTTTTGAACTTATTTGTGGTCAAAGTGTCCTCAAAATTTTTCAAACTATATAAAGTTATAGATTCTTTCGATGATAAATCAGCTATTCAGAGGTCCCTTTTTGACCTCCTTAACATATTTCTGGCCAAAGAGTCCTCGATATAGGGCTTTCTATACATACTCATAGACTCCTTCTGATGCATCACAAGCCATATAGATGTCCATATCTGACCTTTTGAACTTATTTGTGGTCAAAGTATCCTCAAAATTTTTCACACTATATAAAGTTATAGAATCCTTTTGATGATAGATCAGCTATTCAGACGTCCCCTTTTGACGTCCTGAACATATTTCTGGCCAAAGAGACCTCGATCTTGGGCTTTCTATACATACTCATAGACTCCTTCTGATGCTTCATAAGCCATATAGATGTCCATATCTGACTTTTTGAACTTATTTGTGGTCAAATTGTCGTCAAAATTTTTCAAAAAGAATTCTATAACTTTATATAGTTTAAAACATTTTGAGGACCCTTTGACCACAAATAAGTTCAAAAGGTCAGATATGGACATATATATGGCTTATGAAGCATCAGAAGGAGTATGTATAGAAAGCCCTAGTTTCGAATACTCCTTGGCCAGAAAAAAATTCAGTGTGTCAAATATTGACTTTTGTCAGGAGGATATAACATCCGAAGATATCAGTCTGAATGTATTGTATTAATCTTTTAGGACTCTTTGGCCAGAAATATGTTCAGTAGGTCAAAAGGGGACCTCTGAATAGCTGATTTATCATCAAAAGGATTCTATAACTTTATATAGTTTGAAAAATTTTGAGGACACTTTGACCACAAATAAGTTAAAAAGGTCAGATATGGACATCTATATGGCTTATGAAGCATCAGAAGAAGTCTATGAGTATGTATAGAAAGCCCAAGATCGAGGACTCTTTGGCCAGAAATATGTTCAGGAGGTCAAAAGGGGACCTCTGAATAGCTGATTTATCATAAAAAGGATTCTATAACTTTATATAGTTTGAAAAATTTTGAGGACACTTTGACTACAAATAAGTTCAAAAGGTCAGATATGGACATCTATATGGCTTATGAAGCATCAGAAGGAGTCTATGAGTATGTATAGAAAGCCCATGATCTAGGACTCTTTGGCCAGAAATATGTTCAGGAGGTCAAAAGGGGACCTCTGAATAGCTGATTTATCATCAAAAGGAGTCTATAACTTTATATAGTTTGAAAAATTTTGAGGACCCTTTGACCACAAATAAGTTCAAAAGGTCAGATATGGACATATATATGGCTTATGAAGCATCAGAAGGAGTATGTATAGAAAGGCCCAAGTTTCGAATACTCCTTGGCCAGAAAAAAATTCAGTATGTCAAATATGGACTTTTGTCAGGAGGATATAACATCCGAAGATATCAGTCTGAATGTATTGTATTAATCTTTTAGGACTCTTTGGCCAGAAATATGTTCAGGAGGTCAAAAGGGGACCTCTGAATAGCTGGTTTATCATCAGAAAGTCTATAACTTTATATAGTTTGAAAATTTTTGAGGACACTTTGACCACAAATAAGTTCAAAAGGTCAGATATGGACATATATATGGCTTATGAAGCATCAGAAGGAGTCTATGAGTATGTATAGAAAGCCCAAGATCGAGGACTCTTTGGCCAGAAATATGTTCAGGAGGTTAAAAGGGGACCTCTGAATAGCTGATTTATCATCAATAGAATTCTATAACTTTATATAGTTTGAAAATTTTTGAGGACACTTTGACCACAAATAAGTTCAAAAGGTCAGATATGGATATATATGGCTTATGAAGCATCAGAAGGAGTCTATGAGTATGTATAGAAAGCCCAAGATCAAGGACTCTTTGGCCAGAAATATATTCCTTGGGTCAAAAATGGACTTCTGTATGGTTGACGTCAGAAAGAGTCAACGAGTATGTATTGAAGGCCCAAGTTTCGAATTCTCCTTGGCCAGAAA
Organism: Squalius cephalus; assembly: GCF_949319135.1. Lineage (NCBI taxonomy): Eukaryota > Metazoa > Chordata > Actinopteri > Cypriniformes > Leuciscidae > Squalius > Squalius cephalus. The sequence continues at coordinate 24,299,698 of NC_137129.1, forward strand.
AAAATTCATTATGTCAAATGGACTTTTGTCAGGAGGATATAAAATCCGAAGATATCAGTCTGAATGTATTGTATTAATCTTTTAGGACTCTTTGGCCAGAAATATGTTCAGTAGGTCAAAAGGGGACCTCTGAATAGCTGATTTATCATCAGAAAGAGTCTATAACTTTATATAGTTTGAAAAATTTTGAGGACACTTTGACCACAAATAAGTTCAAAAGGTCATATATGGACATCTATATGGGTTTTGAAGCATCAGACGGAGTCTATGAGTATATATAGAAAGCCAAAGATCGAGGACTCTTTGGCCAGAAATATGTTCAGGAGGTCAAAAGGGGACCCATGAATAGCTGATTTATCATCAAAAGGAGTCTATAACTTTATATAGTTTGAAAAATTTTGAGGACCCTTTGACCACAAATAAGTTCAAAAGGTCAGATATGGACATATATATGGCTTATGAAGCATCAGAAGGAGTATGTATAGAAAGGCCAAGTTTCGAATACTCCTTGGCCAGAAAAAAATTCAGTATGTCAAATATGGACTTTTGTCAGGAGGATATAACATCCGAAGATATCAGTCTGAATGTATTGTATTAATCTTTTAGGACTCTTTGGCCAGAAATATGTTCAGTAGGTCAAAAGGGGACCTCTGAATAGCTGATTTATCATCAGAAAGAGTCTATAACTTTATATAGTTTGAAAATTTTTGAGGACACTTTGACCACAAATAAGTTCAAAAGGTCAGATATGGACATATATATGGCTTATGAAGCATCAGAAGGAGTCTATGAGTATGTATAGAAAGCCCAAGATCGAGGACTCTTTGGCCAGAAATATGTTCAGGAGGTTAAAAGGGGACCTCTGAATAGCTGATTTATCATCAATAGAATTCTATAACTTTATATAGTTTGAAAATTTTTGAGGACACTTTGACCACAAATAAGTTCAAAAGGTCAGATATGGATATATATGGCTTATGAAGCATCAGAAGGAGTCTATGAGTATGTATAGAAAGCCCAAGATCAAGGACTCTTTGGCCAGAAATATATTCCTTGGGTCAAAAATGGACTTCTGTATGGTTGACGTCAGAAAGAGTCAACGAGTATGTATTGAAGGCCCAAGTTTCGAATTCTCCTTGGCCAGAAAAAAATTCATTATGTCAAATGGACTTTTGTCAGGAGGATATAAAATCCGAAGATATCAGTCTGAATGTATTGTATTAATCTTTTAGGACTCTTTGGCCAGAAATATGTTCAGTAGGTCAAAAGGGGACCTCTGAATAGCTGATTTATCATCAGAAAGAGTCTATAACTTTATATAGTTTGAAAAATTTTGAGGACACTTTGACCACAAATAAGTTCAAAAGGTCATATATGGACATCTATATGGGTTTTGAAGCATCAGACGGAGTCTATGAGTATATATAGAAAGCCAAAGATCGAGGACTCTTTGGCCAGAAATATGTTCAGGAGGTCAAAAGGGGACCCATGAATAGCTGATTTATCATCAAAAGGAGTCTATAACTTTATATAGTTTGAAAAATTTTGAGGACCCTTTGACCACAAATAAGTTCAAAAGGTCAGATATGGACATATATATGGCTTATGAAGCATCAGAAGGAGTATGTATAGAAAGGCCAAGTTTCGAATACTCCTTGGCCAGAAAAAAATTCAGTATGTCAAATATGGACTTTTGTCAGGAGGATATAACATCCGAAGATATCAGTCTGAATGTATTGTATTAATCTTTTAGGACTCTTTGGCCAGAAATATGTTCAGTAGGTCAAAAGGGGACCTCTGAATAGCTGATTTATAATCAGAAAGAGTCTATAACTTTATATAGTTTGAAAATTTTTGAGGACACTTTGACCACAAATAAGTTCAAAAGGTCAGATATGGACATATATATGGCTTATGAAGCATCAGAAGGAGTCTATGAGTATGTATAGAAAGCCCAAGATCGAGGACTCTTTGGCCAGAAATATGTTCAGGAGGTCAAAAGGGGACCTCTGAATAGCTGATTTATCATCAATAGAATTCTATAACTTTATATAGTTTGAAAATTTTTGAGGACACTTTGACCACAAATAAGTTCAAAAGGTCAGATATGGATATATATGGCTTATGAAGCATCAGAAGGAGTCTATGAGTATGTATAGAAAGCCCAAGATCAAGGACTCTTTGGCCAGAAATATATTCCTTGGGTCAAAAATGGACTTCTGTATGGTTGACGTCAGAAAGAGTCAACGAGTATGTATTGAAAGGCCCAAGTTTCGAATTCTCCTTGGCCAGAAAAAAATTCATTATGTCAAATGGACTTTTGTCAGGAGGATATAACATCCGAAGATATCAGTCTGAATGTATTGTATTAATCTTTTAGGACTCTTTGGCCAGAAATATGTTCAGTAGGTCAAAAGGGGACCTCTGAATAGCTGATTTATCATCAGAAAGAGTCTATAACTTTATATAGTTTGAAAAATTTTGAGAACACTTTGACCACAAATAAGTTAAAAAGGTCAGATATGGACATCTATATGGGTTTTGAAGCATTAGACGGAGTCTATGAGTATATATAGAAAGCCCAAGATCGAGGACTCTTTGGCCAGAAATATGTTCAGGAGGTCAAAAGGGGACCCATGAATAGCTGATTTATCATCAAAAGGAGTCTATAACTTTATATAGTTTGAAAAAATTTAAGAACACTTTGACCACAAATAAGTTCAAAAGGTCAGATATGGACATCTATATGGCTTAAGATTCATCAGAAGGAGTCTATGAGTATGTATAGAAAGCCAAACATCGAGGAATCTTTGGCCAGAAATATGTTCAAGATGTCAAAACCTCTAAAAAGCTGATTTATCATCAAAAGGATTCTATAATTTTATATAGTTTGAAAAATTTTGAGGACACTTTGACCACAAATAAGTTCAAAAGATCAGATATGGACATCTATATGGCATATGATGCATCAGAAGGAGTCTATGAGCATGTATAGAAAGCCCAAGATCGAGGACTCTTTGGCCAGAAATATGTTCAAGAGGTCAAAACCTCTAAAAAGCTGATTTATCATCAAAAGGATTCTATAACTTTATATAGTTTGAAAAATTTTGAGGACACTTTGACCACAAATAAGTTAAAAAGGTCAGATATGGACATCTATATGGCTTATGAAGCATCAGAAGAAGTCTATGAGTATGTATAGAAAGCCCAAGATCGAGGACTCTTTGGCCAGAAATATGTTCAGGAGGTCAAAAGGGGACCTCTGAATAGCTGATTTATCATAAAAAGGATTCTATAACTTTATATAGTTTGAAAAATTTTGAGGACACTTTGACTACAAATAAGTTCAAAAGGTCAGATATGGACATCTATATGGCTTATGAAGCATCAGAAGGAGTCTATGAGTATGTATAGAAAGCCCATGATCTAGGACTCTTTGGCCAGAAATATGTTCAGGAGGTCAAAAGGGGACCTCTGAATAGCTGATTTATCATCAAAAGAATTCTATAACTTGATATAGTTTGAAAAATTTTGAGGACACTTTGACCACAAATAAGTTCAAAGGGTCAGATATGGACATATATATGGCTTATAAGGCATCAGAAGGAGTCTATGAGTATGTATTGAAAGCCCAAGATCGAGTACTCTTTGGCCAGAAATATGTTCAGGAGGTCAAAACCTCTGAATAGCTGATTTATCATCAAAAGGATTCGATAACTTTATATAGTTTGAAATATTTTGAGGACACTTTGGCCACAAATAAGTTCAAAAGGTCAGATATGGACATATATATATGGCTTATGAAGCATCAGAAGGAGTCTATGAGTATGTATAAAAAGCCCAAGACATCTATATGGCTTATGAAGCATCAGAAGGAGTCTATGAGTATGTATAGAAAGCCCAATATCGAGGACTCTTTGGCCAGAAATATGTTCAGGAGGTCAAAAGGGGACCTATGAATAGCAAAAGTAGTCTATAACTTTATATAGTTTGAAAAATTTTGAGGACACTTTGACCACAAATAAGTTCAAAAGGTCAGATATGGACATCAATATGGCTTATGAAGCATCAGATGGAGTCTTTGAGTATGTATAGAAAGCCCAAGATCGAGGACTCTTCGGCCAGAAATATGTTCAGGAGGTCAAAAAGGGACCTCTGAATAGCTGATTTATCATCAAAAGAATTCTATAACTTTATATAGTTTGAAAAATTTTGAGGACAATTTGACCACAAATAAGTTCAAAAGGTCAGATATGGACATCTATATGGCTTATGAAGCATCAGAAGGAGTCTATGAGTATGTATAGAAAGCCCAAGATCGAGGACTCTTTGGCCAGAAATATGTTCAGGAGGTCAAAAGGGGCCCCATGAAATACTGATTTATCATCAAAAGGAGTCTATAACTTTATATAGTTTGAACATTTTTGAGGACACTTTGACCAAAAATAAGTTCAAAAGGTCAGATATGGACATCTGTATGGCTTATGAAGCATCAGAAGTAGTCTATGAGTATGTATAGAAAGCCCAAGATCGAGGACTCTTTGGCCAGAAATATGTTCAGGAGGTCAAAAGGGGACCTCTAAATAGCTGATTTATCATCAAAAGAATTCTATAACTTTATATAGTTTGAAAAATTTTGAGGACACTTTGACCACAAATAAGTTCAAAAGGTCAGATATGGACATCTATATGGCTTATGAAGCATCAGAAGTAGTATATGAGTATGTATAGAAAGCCCAAGATCGAGGACTCTTTGGCCAGAAATATGTTCAGGAGGTCAAAAGGGGACCTCTGAATAGCAAAAGGAGTCTATAACTTTATATAGTTTCAAAAATTTTGAGGACACTTTGACCACAAATAAGTTCAAAAGGTCAGATATGGACATCAATATGGCTTATGAAGCATCAGAAGGAGTCTATGAGTATGTATAGAAAGCCCAAGATCGAGGACTCTAAATCGAGGAGGTCAAAAGGGCACCTCTGAATAGCAAAAGGAGTCTATAACTTTATATAGTTTGAAAAATTTTGAGGACACTTTGACCACAAAGAAGTTCAAAAGGTCAGATATGGACATCTATATGGCTTATGAAGCATCAGAAGGAGTCTATGAGTATGTATAGAAAGCCCAAGATCGAGGACTCTTTGGCCAAAAATATGTTCAGCAGGTCAAAAGGGGACCTCTGAATAGCTGATTTATCATCAATAGAATTCTATGACTTTATATAGTTTGAAAAATTTTGAGGACACTTTGACCACAAATAAGTTTAAAAGGTCAGATATGGACATCTATATGGATTTTGAAGCATCAGAGGGAGTCTTTGAGTATATATAGAAAGCCCAAGATCGAGGACTCTTTGGCCAGAAATATGTTCAGGAGGTCAAAAGGGGCCCCATGAAATACTGATTTATCATCAAAAGGAGTCTATAACTTTATATAGTTTGAAACTTTTTGAGGACAATTTGACCACAAATAAGTTCAAAAGGTCAGATATGGACGTCTATATATTTCTCGACACTTTGGCGAGAAATATGTTCAGGAGGTCAAAAGGGGACCTCTGAATAGCTGATTTATCATCAAAAGAATTCAATAACTTTATATAGTTTGAAAAATTTTGAGGACACTTTGACCACAAATAAGTTCAAAAGGTCAGATATGGACATATATATGGCTTATAAGGCATCAGAAGGAGTCTATGAGTATGTATTGAAAGCCCAAGATCGAGTACTCTTTGGCCAGAAATATGTTCAGGAGGTCAAAACCTCTGAATAGCTGATTTATCATCAAAAGGATTCGATAACTTTCTATAGTTTGAAAAATTTTGAGGACACTTTGGCCACAAATAAGTTCAAAAGGTCAGATATGGACATATATATATGGCTTATGAAGCATCAGAAGGAGTCTATGAGTATGTATAAAAAGCCCAAGACATCTATATGGCTTATGAAGCATCAGAAGGAGTCTATGAGTATGTATAGAAAGCCCAATATCGAGGACTCTTTGGCCAGAAATATGTTCAGGAGGTCAAAAGGGGACCTATGAATAGCAAAAGTAGTCTATAACTTTATATAGTTTGAAAAATTTTGAGGACACTTTGACCACAAATAAGTTCAAAAGGTCAGATATGGACATCTGTATGGCTTATGAAGCATCAGAAGTAGTCTATGAGTATGTATAGAAAGCCCAAGATCGAGGACTCTTTGGCAAGAAATATGTTCAGGAGGTCAAAAGGGGACCTCTAAATAGCTGATTTATCATCAAAAGAATTCTATAACTTTATATAGTTTGAAAAATTTTGAGGACACTTTGACCACAAATAAGTTCAAAAGGTCAGATATGGACATCTATATGGCTTATGAAGCATCAGAAGTAGTATATGAGTATGTATAGAAAGCCCAAGATCGAGGACTCTTTGGCCAGAAATATGTTCAGGAGGTCAAAAGGGGACCTCTGAATAGCAAAAGGAGTCTATAACTTTATATAGTTTGAAAAATTTTGAGGACACTTTGACCACAAATAAGTTCAAAAGGTCAGATATGGACATCTGTATGGCTTATGAAGCATCAGAAGTAGTCTATGAGTATGTATAGAAAGCCCAAGATCGAGGACTCTTTGGCCAGAAATATGTTCAGGAGGTCAAAAGGGGACCTCTAAATAGCTGATTTATCATCAAAAGAATTCTATAACTTTATATAGTTTGAAAAATTTTGAGGACACTTTGACCACAAATAAGTTCAAAAGGTCAGATATGGACATCAATATGGCTTATGAAGCATCAGATGGAGTCTATGAGTATGTATAGAAAGCCCAAGATCGAGGACTCTTTGGCCAGAAATATGTTCAGGAGGTCAAAAGGGGCCCCATGAAATACTGATTTATCATCAAAAGGAGTCTATAACTTTATATAGTTTGAAAATTTTTGAGGACACTTTGACCACAAATAAGTTCAAAAGGTCAGATATGGACATCTGTATGGCTTATGAAGCATCAGAAGTAGTCTATGAGTATGTATAGAAAGCCCAAGATCGAGGACTCTTTGGCCAGAAATATGTTCAGGAGGTCAAAAGGGGACCTCTAAATAGCTGATTTATCATCAAAAGAATTCTATAACTTTATATAGTTTGAAAAATTTTGAGGACACTTTGACCACAAATAAGTTCAAAAGGTCAGATATGGACATCTATATGGCTTATGAAGCATCAGAAGTAGTCTATGAGTATGTATAGAAAGCCCAAGATCGAGGACTCTTTGGCCAGAAATATGTTCAGGAGGTCAAAAGGGGACCTCTGAATAGCAAAAGGAGTCTATAACTTTATATAGTTTCAAAACCTTTGAGGACACTTTGACCACAAATAAGTTCAAAAGGTCAGATATGGACATCAATATGGCTTATGAAGCATCAGAAGGAGTCTATGAGTATGTATAGAAAGCCCAAGATCGAGGACTCTAAATCGAGGAGGTCAAAAGGGGACCTCTGAATAGCAAAAGGAGTCTATAACTTTATATAGTTTGAAAAATTTTGAGGACACTTTGACCACAAATAAGTTCAAAAGGTCAGATATGGACATCTATATGGCTTATGAAGCATCAGAAGGAGTCTATGAGTATGTATAGAAAGCCCAAGATCGAGGACTCTTTGGCCAAAAATATGTTCAGCAGGTCAAAAGGGGACCTCTGAATAGCTGATTTATCATCAATAGAATTCTATAACTTTATATAGTTTGAAAAATTTTGAGGACACTTTGACCACAAATAAGTTCAAAAGGTCAGATATGGACATCTATATGGATTTTGAAGCATCAGAGGGAGTCTTTGAGTATATATGAAAGCCCAAGATCGAGGACTCTTTGGCCAGAAATATGTTCAGGAGGTCAAAAGGGGCCCCATGAAATACTGATTTATCATCAAAAGGAGTCTATAACTTTATATAGTTTGAAACTTTTTGAGGACAATTTGACCACAAATAAGTTCAAAAGGTCAGATATGGACGTCTATATATTTCTCGACACTTTGGCGAGAAATATGTTCAGGAGGTCAAAAGGGGACCTCTGAATAGCTGTATTTATCATCAAAAGAATTCAATAACTTTATATAGTTTGAAAAATTTTGAGGACACTTTGACCACAAATAAGTTCAAAAGGTCAGATATGGACATATATATATGGCTTATTAAGCATCAGAACGAGTCTATGAGCATGTATAGAAAGCCCAAGACATCTATATGGCTTTTGAAGCATCAGAGGGAGTCTATGAGTATATATAGGAAGCCCAAGATCGAGGACTCTTTGGCGAGAAATATGTTCAGGAGGTCAAAAGGGGACCTCTGAATAGCTGATTTATCATCAAAAGAATTCTATAACTTTATATAGTTTGAAAAATTTTGAGGACACTTTGACCACAAATAAGTTCAAAAGGTCAGATATGGAAATCTATATGGCTTATGAAGTATCAGAAGGAGTCTATGAGTATGTATAGAAAGCCCAATATCGAGGACTCTTTGGCCAGAAATATGTTCAGGAGGTCAAAAGGGGACCTCTGAATAGCAAAAGGAGTCTATAACTTTATATAGTTTGAAAAATTTTGAGGACACTTTGACCACAAATAAGTTCAAAAGGTCAGATATGGACATCTATATGGCTTAAGATTCATCAGAAGGAGTCTATGAGTATGTATAGAAAGCCAAAGATCAAGGACTCTTTGGCCAGAAATATGTTCAAGATGTCAAAACCTCTAAAAAGCTGATTTATCATCAAAAGGATTCTATAACTTTATATAGTTTGAAAAATTTTGAGGACACTTTGACCACAAATAAGTTCAAAAGATCAGATATGGACATCTATATGGCATATGATGCATCAGAAGGAGTCTATGAGCATGTATAGAAAGCCCAAGATCGAGGACTCTTTGGCCAAAAATATGTTCAAGAGGTCAAAACCTCTAAAAAGCTGATTTATCATCAAAAGGATTCTATAACTTTATATAGTTTGAAAAATTTTGAGGACACTTTGACTACAAATAAGTTCAAAAGGTCAGATATGGACATCTATATGGCTTATGAAGCATCAGAAGGAGTCTATGAGTATGTATAGAAAGCCCATGATCTAGGACTCTTTGGCCAGAAATATGTTCAGGAGGTCAAGAAGGGACCTCTGAATAGCTGATTTATCATCAAAAGAATTCTATAACTTTATATAGTTTGAAAAATTTTGAGGACACTTTGACTACAAATAAGTTCAAAAGGCCAGATATGGACATCTATATGGCATATGATGCATCAGAAGGAGTCTATGAGCATGTATAGAAAGCCCAAGATCGAGGACTCTTTGGCCAGAAATATGTTCAAGAGGTCAAAACCTCTAAAAAGCTGATTTATCATCAAAAGGATTCTATAACTTTATATAGTTTGAAAAATTTTGAGGACACTTTGACTACAAATAAGTTCAAAAGGTCAGATATGGACATCTATATGGCTTATGAAGCATCAGAAGGAGTCTATGAGTATGTATAGAAAGCCCAAGATCGAGGACTCTTTGGCCAGAAATATGTTCAGGAGGTCAAAAGGGGCCCCATGAAATACTGATTTATCATCAAAAGGAGTCTATAACTTTATATAGTTTGAAAATTTTTGAGGACACTTTGACCACAAATAAGTTCAAAAGGTCAGATATGGACATCTGTATGGCTTATGAAGCATCAGAAGTAGTCTATGAGTATGTATAGAAAGCCCAAGATCGAGGACTCTTTGGCCAGAAATATGTTCAGGAGGTCAAAAGGGGACCTCTAAATAGCTGATTTATCATCAAAAGAATTCTATAACTTTATATAGTTTGAAAAATTTTGAGGACACTTTGACCACAAATAAGTTCAAAAGGTCAGATATGGACATCTATATGGCTTATGAAGCATCAGAAGTAGTCTATGAGTATGTATAGAAAGCCCAAGATCGAGGACTCTTTGGCCAGAAATATGTTCAGGAGGTCAAAAGGGGACCTCTGAATAGCAAAAGGAGTCTATAACTTTATATAGTTTCAAAACCTTTGAGGACACTTTGACCACAAATAAGTTCAAAAGGTCAGATATGGACATCAATATGGCTTATGAAGCATCAGAAGGAGTCTATGAGTATGTATAGAAAGCCCAAGATCGAGGACTCTAAATCGAGGAGGTCAAAAGGGGACCTCTGAATAGCAAAAGGAGTCTATAACTTTATATAGTTTGAAAAATTTTGAGGACACTTTGACCACAAATAAGTTCAAAAGGTCAGATATGGACATCTATATGGCTTATGAAGCATCAGAAGGAGTCTATGAGTATGTATAGAAAGCCCAAGATCGAGGACTCTTTGGCCAAAAATATGTTCAGCAGGTCAAAAGGGGACCTCTGAATAGCTGATTTATCATCAATAGAATTCTATAACTTTATATAGTTTGAAAAATTTTGAGGACACTTTGACCACAAATAAGTTCAAAAGGTCAGATATGGACATCTATATGGATTTTGAAGCATCAGAGGGAGTCTTTGAGTATATATGAAAGCCCAAGATCGAGGACTCTTTGGCCAGAAATATGTTCAGGAGGTCAAAAGGGGCCCCATGAAATACTGATTTATCATCAAAAGGAGTCTATAACTTTATATACTTTGAAACTTTTTGAGGACAATTTGACCACAAATAAGTTCAAAAGGTCAGATATGGACGTCTATATATTTCTCGACACTTTGGCGAGAAATATGTTCAGGAGGTCAAAAGGGGACCTCTGAATAGCTGATTTATCATCAAAAGAATTCAATAACTTTATATAGTTTGAAAAATTTTGAGGACACTTTGAACACAAATAAGTTCAAAAGGTCAGATATGGACATATATATATGGCTTATTAAGCATCAGAACGAGTCTATGAGCATGTATAGAAAGCCCAAGACATCTATATGGCTTTTGAAGCATCAGAGGGAGTCTATGAGTATATATAGGAAGCCCAAGATCGAGGACTCTTTGGCGAGAAATATGTTCAGGAGGTCAAAAGGGGACCTCTGAATAGCTGATTTATCATCAAAAGAATTCTATAACTTTATATAGTTTGAAAAATTTTGAGGACACTTTGACCACAAATAAGTTCAAAAGGTCAGATATGGAAATCTATATGGCTTATGAAGTATCAGAAGGAGTCTATGAGTATGTATAGAAAGCCCAATATCGAGGACTCTTTGGCCAGAAATATGTTCAGGAGGTCAAAAGGGGACCTCTGAATAGCAAAAGGAGTCTATAACTTTATATAGTTTGAAAAATTTTGAGGACACTTTGACCACAAATAAGTTCAAAAGGTCAGATATGGACATCTATATGGCTTAAGATTCATCAGAAGGAGTCTATGAGTATGTATAGAAAGCCAAAGATCAAGGACTCTTTGGCCAGAAATATGTTCAAGATGTCAAAACCTCTAAAAAGCTGATTTATCATCAAAAGGATTCTATAACTTTATATAGTTTGAAAAATTTTGAGGACACTTTGACCACAAATAAGTTCAAAAGATCAGATATGGACATCTATATGGCATATGATGCATCAGAAGGAGTCTATGAGCATGTATAGAAAGCCCAAGATCGAGGACTCTTTGGCCAAAAATATGTTCAAGAGGTCAAAACCTCTAAAAAGCTGATTTATCATCAAAAGGATTCTATAACTTTATATAGTTTGAAAAATTTTGAGGACACTTTGACTACAAATAAGTTCAAAAGGTCAGATATGGACATCTATATGGCTTATGAAGCATCAGAAGGAGTCTATGAGTATGTATAGAAAGCCCATGATCTAGGACTCTAAATCGAGGAGGTCAAAAGGGGACCTCTGAATAGCAAAAGGAGTCTATAACTTTATATAGTTTGAAAAATTTTGAGGACACTTTGACTACAAATAAGTTCAAAAGGCCAGATATGGACATCTATATGGCTTATGAAGCATCAGAAGGAGTCTATGAGTATGTATAGAAAGCCCATGATCTAGGACTCTTTGGCCAGAAATATGTTCAGGAGGTCAAAAGGGGACCTCTGAATAGCTGATTTATCATCAAAAGGATTCGATAACTTTATATAGTTTGAAAAATTTTGAGGACACTTTGGCCACAAATAAGTTCAAAAGGTCAGATATGGACATATATATATGGCTTATGAAGCATCAGAAGGAGTCTATGAGTATGTATAAAAAGCCCAAGACATCTATATGGCTTATGAAGCATCAGAAGGATTCTATGAGTATGTATAGAAAGCCCAATATCGAGGACTCTTTGGCCAGAAATATGTTCAGGAGGTCAAAAGGGGACCTCTGAATAGCAAAAGGAGTCTATAATTTTATATAGTTTGAAAAATTTTGAGGACACTTTGACCACAAATAAGTTCAAAAGGTCAGATATGGACATCTATATGGCTTATGAAGCATCAGAAGTAGTCTATGAGTATGTATAGAAAGCCCAAGATCGAGGACTCTTTGGCCAGAAATATGTTCAGGAGGTCAAAAGGGGACCTCTGAATAGCAAAAGGAGTCAATAACTTTATATAGTTTCAAAAATTTTGAGGACAATTTGACCACAAATAAGTTCAAAAGATCAGATATGGACATCTATATGGCTTATGAAGCATCAGAAGGAGTCTATGAGTATGTATAGAAAGCCCAAGATCGAGGACTGTAAATCGAGGAGGTCAAAAAGGGACCTCTGAATAGCAAAAGGAGTCTATAACTTTATATAGTTTGAAAAATTTTGAGGACACTTTGACCACAAATAAGTTCAAAAGGTCAGATATGGACATATATATATGGCTTATGAAGCATCAGAAGGAGTCTATGAGTATGTATAGAAAGCCCAAGACATCTATATGGCTTTTGAAGCATCAGAGGGAGTCTATGAGTATATATAGGAAGCCCAAGATCGAGGACTCTTTGGCGAGAAATATGTTCAGGAGGTCAAAAGGGGACCTCTGAATAGCAAAAGGAGTCTATAACTTTATATAGTTTGAAAAATTTTGAGGACACTTTGACCACAAATAAGTTCACAAGGTCAGATATGGACATCTATATGGCTTAAGATGCATCAGAAGGAGTCTATGAGTATGTATAGAAAGCCAAAGACATCTATATGGCTTTTGAAGCATCAGAGGGAGTCTATGAGTATGTATAGAAAGCCCAATATCGAGGACTCTTTGGCCAGAAATATGTTCAGGAGGTCAAAAGGGGACCTCTGAATAGCAAAAGGAGTCTATAACTTTATATAGTTTGAAAAATTTTGAGGACACTTTGACCACAAATAAGTTCAAAAGGTCAGATATGGAAATCTATATGGCTAATGATGCATCAGAAGGAGTCTATGAGTATGTATAGAAAGCCCAATATCGAGGACTCTTTGGCCAGAAATATGTTCAGGAGGTCAAAAGGGGACCTCTGAATAGCTGATTTATCATAAAAAGAATTCTATAACTTTATATAGTTTGAAAAATTTTGAGGACACTTTGACTACAAATAAGTTCAAAAGGTCAGATATGGACATATATATGGCTTATGAAGCATCAGAAGGAGTCCATGAGTATGTATAGAAAGCCCAAGATCGAGGACTCTTTGGCCAGAAATATATTCCTTGTGTCAAAAATGGACTTCTGTCTGGTTGACCTAACATCAGAAAGAGTCAACGAGTATGTATAGAAAGCCCAAGTTTCGAATACTCCTTGGCCTGAAAAAAATTCAGTATGTCAAATGGACTTTTGTCAGGAGGATATAACATCAGAAGATATCAGTCGGAATGTATTGTATTAATCTTTCAGGACTCTTTGACCAGAAATATGTCCAGTAGGTCAAAAGGGGACCTCTGAATAGCTGATTTATCATCAAAAGAATTCTATAACTTTATATAGTTTGAAAAATTTTGAGGACACTTTGACCACAAATAAGTTCAGGAGGTCAGATATGGACATCTATATGGCTTTTGAAGCATCAGAGGGAGTCTATGAGTATATATAGAAAGCCCAAGATCGAGGACTCTTTGGCCAGAAATATGTTCAGGAGGTCAAAAGGGGACCTCTGAATAGCTGATTTATCATCAAAAGAATTCTATAACTTTATATAGTTTGAAACATTTTGAGGACCCTTTGAGCAGAAATAATTTCAAAAGGTAAGCCATAAGCCATATCTGTATGGATATATATATTGGCTTATGAAGCATCAGGAGTCAATGAGTATGTATAGAAATCGAGGACTGTTTGGCCAGAAATATGTTACTTTGGTCAAACATGTACTTACGTACATCAGGAGTCGAAGAGTATGTATAGAAAGTTAACATCAGTTGACTGAATGTAATAAGTAGGTTAATGTGCAGTGAAGGAAAATCATTGCACTAGCTGTTGCTTTACAATGGACACAATTATAGGAGTTAGTTCTGGTGTGAAATGCAATGCGAAAAGTGCTTTATCTATATGTTTATTCTTCAGTGCATTCTATCGTTGGGCAACGTTAGAATGCACTGAAGAATAAACATATAGATGAAGCACTTTTCGCATTGCATTGCACACCAGAACTAACTCCTTCCCATGTTCATTAAAGATATAACATTTATGCATTGCACAAAGGATCTAACGTTGTCCACTGAACAATAACATATAGGCTATGCACTTCTCGGATTGCATTGCATTGCACAGTAGATCTAATTCATTCCCATGTTTATTAAAGAGATAAGTTTTGTTGTTGCATTGCATTGCAAAAACGATCTTACGTTGTGCATTGAAGAATAACATACAGGCTATGCACCTTATGCATTGCACACCAGAACTAACTCCTTCCCATGTTCATTAAAGGGATAACATATGTTATGCAACATTTCATTGTTTTGCAGAAACGATCTAACGTTGTGCACTGAAGAATATTTATGCACTTTTTGCATTGTATTGCATTGCACACCAGAACTAACTCCTTCAAATGTTTATTAAAGAGATAACATTTTGCACTGCACAAACGATCTAACGTTGTGCATTGAAGAATAATATAGGCTATGCAATTCTTGCATTGCATTGCACACCAGAACTAAATCATTCCCATTTTCTTTAAAGAAATAAGGTGCAATGATGTTGTATTGCATTGCACAAACGATAACATATGTTATGCAACATTATATTGCTTTGCACAAACGATCTAACACTGTGCACTAAAGAATAACATTTATGCATTTTTTGCATTGCATTGCACACCAGAACTAACTCCTTCAAATGTTTATTAAAAAGATAACATTTTGCATTGCATTGCACAAACGATCTAACGTTGTGCATTGAAGAATAACATATAGGCTAAATGCATGCATTGTATTGCATTGCACACCCTAACTAACTCGTTCCCATGTTCATTGAAGAGATAACATATGTTATGCAACATTTCATTGTTTTGCACAAACGATCTAACGTTGTGCATTGAAGAGTAACATAGGCTATTCACTTTTTGCTTTGCATTGCATTGCACAGCAGAACTAACTCCTTCCCATGTTCATTAAAGGGATAACATGTTGCATTGCATTGCATTGCACAAACGATCTAACGCTGTGCACTGAAGAATAATATAGGCTATGCAATTCTTGCATTGCATTGCACACCAGAACTAAATCATTCCCATTTTCTTTAAAGAAATAAGGTGCAATGATGTTGTATTGCATTGCACAAACGATAACATATGTTATGCAACATTATATTGCTTTGCACAAACGATCTAACACTGTGCACTAAAGAATAACATTTATGCATTTTTTGCATTGCATTGCACACCAGAACTAACTCCTTCAAATGTTTATTAAAAAGATAACATTTTGCATTGCATTGCACAAACGATCTAACGTTGTGCATTGAAGAATAACATATAGGCTAAATGCATGCATTGTATTGCATTGCACACCCGAACTAACTCGTTCCCATGTTCATTGAAGAGATAACATATGTTATGCAACATTTCATTGTTTTGCACAAACGATCTAACGTTGTGCATTGAAGAGTAACATAGGCTATTCACTTTTTGCTTTGCATTGCATTGCACAGCAGAACTAACTCCTTCCCATGTTCATTAAAGGGATAACATGTTGCATTGCATTGCATTGCACAAACGATCTAACGCTGTGCACTGAAGAATAACATATAGGCTATGCTATGCACTTTTTGCATTGCATTGCATTGCACTCCAGAACTAACCATGTTTTATTAAAGAGATAACATTTTGCATTGCATTGCACAAACGATCTAACGTTGTGCATTGAAGAGTAACATAGGCCATGCATTTCTTGCATTGCTTTGCATTGCATTGCACACAAGAACTAACTCCTTCAAATGTTTATTAAAGAGATAACATGTTGCATTGCATTGCACAAACGATCTAACGTTGTGCATTGAAGAATGACATAGTTGACAGCTAAATGCATGGATTGTGTTGCATGTACAGCCGAACTAACTCCTTCCCATGTTCATTAAAAAGATAACATATGTTATGCAACATTGCATTGCTTTGCACAAACGATTTAACGCTGTGCACTGAATAACATTCATTTTTTTTGCATTGCATTGCATTGCACACCAGAACTAACTCAGATCAAATGCTTATTAAAGAGATAACATTTTGCATTGCATTGTGCATTGCATAACGTTGTGCATTGAAGAATAACATATAGGCTAAATGCATGCATTGTATTGCATTGCACACCCGAACTAACTACTTCCCATGTTCATAAAAGAGATAACATATGTTATGCAACATTTCATTGTTTTGCAGAAACGATCTAACGTTGTGCACTGAAGAATATTTATGCACTTTTTGCATTGTATTGCATTGCACACCAGAACATATGTTATGCAACATTATATTGCTTTGCACAAACGATCTAACGTTGTGCATTGAAGAATAACATATAGGCTAAATGCATGCATTGTATTGCATTGCACACCCGAACTAACTCGTTCCCATGTTCATTGAAGAGATAACATATGTTATGCAACATTTCATTGTTTTGCACAAACGATCTAACGCTGTGCACTGAAGAATAACATATAGGCTATGCCCTTTTTGCATTGCATTGCACTCCAGAACTAACTACTTCCCATGTTTATTAAAGAGATAACATTTTGCATTGCATTGCACAAACGATCTAACGTTGTGCATTGAAGAGTAACATAGGCCATGCATTTTTTGCATTGCATTGCATTGCACTCCAGAACTAACTACTTCCCATGTTTATTAAAGAGATAACATGTTGCATTGCATTGCACAAACGATCTAACGTTGTGCATTGAAGAATGACATAGTTGACATAGCTAAATGCATGGATTGTGTTGCATGTACAGCCGAACTAACTCCTTCCCATGTTCATTAAAAAGATAACATATGTTATGCAACATTGCATTGCTTTGCACAAACGATTTAACGCTGTGCACTGAATAACATTTATGCACTTTTTGCATTGCATTGCATTGCACACCAACTCAGATCAAATGCTTATTAAATAGATAACATTTTGCATTGCATTGTGCATTGCATAACGTTGTGCATTGAAGAATAACATATAGGCTAAATGTATTGCATTGCACACCCGAACTAACTCCTTCCCATGTTCATTAAAGAGATAACATATGTTATGCACAAACGATTCAGTATGTATTCAGTACGATTTTGCATTGAAGAGTAACATTGGCTATTCACTTTTTGCATTGCATTGCACACCATAACTAACTTTTCTAACATTTAAAGGAGTGAGTTCTGGTGTGCAAATGCAATGCAATGCAAAAAGTGCATAAATGTTATTATTCAGTGCACAACATTAGATCGTTTCTGCAATGCAATGCAGTGCAATGCAACATGTTATCTCTTTAGTGAACATGGGAAAGAGTTAGTTCTGGTGTGTAATTCAATGCAATGCAAAAAGTGCATGGTCTATGTTTCTCTTCAATGCACAACGTTAGATCGTTTGTGCAATGCAATGCAAAATGTTATCTCTTCAATGAACATTTGAAGGAGTTAGTTCTAATGTGCAATGCAATTCAAAAAGTGCATGGCCTATGTTATCTCTTTAATAAACATTTGAAGGAGTAAGATCTGGTGTGCAATGCAATGCAATGCCAAATGTGCATACCCTAAATGTTATTCTTCAGTGCACAACGTTAGATCGTTTCTGCAATGCAATGCAATTCAATGCAATGCAACATGTTATATCTTTACTGAACATGGGAAGGAGTTAGTTTCAGTGTGCAATGCAATGCAAAAAGTGCATAAATGTCATTCTTCAATGCACAACGTTAGATCGTTTCTGCAATGGCAATGCAATGCAATGCAACATGTTATCTTTTTAATGAACATGGGAAGGAGTTAGTTCTGGTGTGCAATGCAATATACAATGCATGCATTTAGCCTGTATGTTATTCTTTAATGCACAACATTGATCGTTGAGACAAACTATCGTTTTGTGCAATGCAATGCAAAATATTATCTCTTTAATGAACATGGGAAGGAGTTAGTTCTGGTGTGCAATGCAATGCAAAAAGTGCATAAATGTTATTCTTTAGTGCACATCGTTAGATCGTTTGTGCAAAGCAATGCAATGTTGCATAACATATGTTATCTCTTTAATGAACATGTGAAGGAGTTAGTTCGGGTGTGCAATGCAATACAATGCATGCATTTAGCCTGTATGTTATTCTTCAATGCACAACGTTTGATCGTTTGTGCAATGCAATGCAACATATTATCTCTTTACTGAACATGGGAAGGAGTTTGATCTGGTGTGCAATGCAATGCAATGCAAAAAGTGCATGGCCTATGTTACTCTTCATTGCACAACGTTAGATCGTTTGTGCAACAACAGATGTTATCTCTTTAATGAACATGGGAAGGAGTTAGTTCTGGTGTGCAATGCAGGGATAAAAGTGCATATGTTTTTCTTCAATGAGGCACAACGATAGATCGTTTGTGCAATGCAACAACATATGTTATCTCTTTAATGAACATGGGAATGAATTAGTTGTAGTGTGCAATGCAATGCAATGCAAGCCAAGAAGTGCATAGCCTATATGTTATTGTTCAGTGGACAACGTTAGATCGTTTGTGCAATGCAGTGCAACAACATAAATGTTATCTCTTTCATGAACATGGGAAGGAGTTAGTTCTGGTGTGCAATGCAATGCGAAAAGTGCATTATCTATATGTTTATTCTTCAGTGCATTCTATCGTTGTCCAACGGAATGAGTTAATTGTGTCCATTGTAAAGCAAAAGCCAGTGCAATGATTTTCCTTTACTGCACATTAATTAATCTACTTATACATTCAGTCAGCTGATGTTATCTTTCTATACATACTCTTCGACTCCTGGATCCAGCCATACCGAAATCCATATTTGACCAAAGTAACATATTTCTGGCCAAAGAGTCCTCGATTTCTATACATACATCATTGACTCCTGATGCTTGATAAGCCATCTAGATATCCATACAGATATGGATATCTATATGGCGTATGGCTTACCTTTTGAACTTATTTCTGGTCAAAGTGTTCTCAAAAATTTTCAAACTATATAAAGTTATAGTCTCCTTCTGATAATAAATCATTGACAAAAGAGTTCTCAAAAGGATGTTGTCTACAATAAACGAATACAGACTCCTTCTGATGTTAACTCAGCCATACAGA
The DNA here is from genome assembly GCF_949319135.1 of Squalius cephalus. NCBI lineage: Eukaryota > Metazoa > Chordata > Actinopteri > Cypriniformes > Leuciscidae > Squalius > Squalius cephalus. The sequence continues at coordinate 24,319,370 of NC_137129.1, forward strand.
AGTCCATATTTAACATTCTGAACATATTTCTGGCCAGAGACCTTGAACATTTACCTTACTATATATATTTCTCCTACTATACAGACTTCTCATGATGTTATATCAGCCAGACTGTAGTCCATATAGGACCAATTGAACATATTTTTGGCCAAAGAATCCTCAAAATGTTTTTTACTATTATAAACTTCTGATGTTAAATCAGCCTTACAGAAGTCCATAATTGACCACCTGAAAATATTTCTGGACAAAGAGTCGATCTTGGGCTTTCTATAAATACTCATAGAATACTTTTGATATTTCATAAGCCATATAGATGTCCATATCTGACCTTTTGAACTTATTTGTGGTCAAAGTGTCCTCAAAATTTTTCAAACTATATAAAGTTATAGACTGCTTTTGATGATAAATCAGCTATACAGAGGTCCCCTATTGACCTCCTAAACATATTTCTGGCCAAAGAGTCCTCGATCTTGGGCTGTCTATACATACTCATAGACTCCTTCTGATGCTTCATAAGCCATATAGTTGTCCATATCTGACCTTTTGAACTTATTTGTGGTCAAAGTGTCCTCAAAAATTTTCAAACTATATAAAGTTATAGAATCCTTTTGATGATAAATCAGCTATTCAGAGGTCCCCTTTTGACCTCCTGAACATATTGACATACTCCTAGACTCCTTCTGATGCTTCATAAGCCATATAGATGTCCATATCTGACCTTTTGAACTTATTTGTGGTCAAAGTGTCCTCAAAATTTTTCAAACTATATAAAGTTATAGAATCCTTTTGATGATAAATCAGCTATTCAGAGGTCCTCTTTTGACCTCCTGAACATAATTTTTTCCAAAGAGTCCTAAAAGATTAATACAATACATTCAGACTGATATCTTCGGATGTTATATCATCCTGACAAAAGTCCATATTTGACAGACATAATATTTTTCTGGCCAAGGAGTACTCGAAACTTGACTTTTCCATATATACTCGTTGACTCTTTCTGATGTTACATCAACCATACAGAAGTCCATTGTTGACCCAAGGAATATATTTCTGGCCAAAGAGTCCTCGACCTTGGGCTTTCTATACATACTCATAGACTCCTTCTGATGCTTCATAAGCCATATAGATGTCCATATCTGACCTTTTGAACTTATTTGTGGTCAAAGTGTCCTCAAAATTTTTCAAACTATATGAAGTTATAGAATCCTTTTGATGATAAATCAGCTATTCAGAGGTTTTGACCTCCTGAACATATTTCTGGCCAAAGAGTCCTCGATCTTGGGCTTTCTATACATACTCATAGACTCCTTCTGATGCTTCATAAGCCATATAGATGTCCATATCTGACCTTTTGAACTTATTTGTGGTCAAAGTGTCCTCAAAATTTTTCAACTATATAAAGTTATAGACTCCTTTTGATGATAAATCAGCTATTCAGAGGTCCCCTTTTGATCTCCTGAACATATTTCTGGCCAAAGAGTCCTCGATCTTGGGCTTTCTATATGTACTCGTAGACTCCCTCTGATGCTTCAAAAGCCATATAGATGTCCATATCTGACCTTTTGAACTTATTTCTGGTCAAAGGGTCCTCAAAAGTTTTCAAACTATATAAAGTTATTGATTCTTTCTGATGATAAATCAGCAATTCAGAGGTCCCCTTGTGACCTACTGAACATATTTCTGGCCAAAGAGTCCTAAAAGATTAATACTGATATCTTCAGACTGATATCTTCGGATTCTATATCCTCCTGACATAAGTCCATATTTGACATACTGATTTTTTTCTGGCCAAGGAGTATTCGAAACTTGGGTTTTCTATACATAATCCTTCTGATGCTTCATAAGCCATATATATGTCCATATCTGACCTTTTGAACTTATTTGTGGTCAAAGTGTCCTCAAAATTTTTCAAACTATATAAAGTTATAGACTCCTTTTGATGATAAATCAGCTATACATGGGTCCCCTATTGAACTGCTGAACATATTTCTGGCCAAAGAGTCCTCGATCTTGGGCTTTCTATATATACTCATGGACACCCTCTGATGCTTCAAAACCCATATAGATGTCCATATCTGATCATTTGAACTTATTTCTGGTCAAGGGTCCTCAAAATTTTTCAAGCTATATAAAGTTATAGACTCTTTCTGATGATAAATCAGCTATTCAGAGGTCCCCTTTTGACCTACTGGACATATTTCTGGCCAAAGAGTCCTAAAAGATTAATACAATACATTCAGACTGATATCTTCGGATGTTATATCCTCCTGACAAAAGTCCATTTGACGTACTGAATTTTTTTCTGGCCAAGGAGTATTCGAAACTTGGGCTTTCTATACATACTCGTTGACTCTTTCTGATGTTAGGTCAACCAGACAGAAGTCCATTTTTGACCCAAGGAATATATTTCTGGCCAAAGAGTCCTCGATCTTGGGCTTTCTATACATACTCATAGACTCCTTCTGATGCTTCATAAGCCATATAGATATCCATATCTGACCTTTTGAACTTATTTCTGGTCAAAGTGTCCTCAAAATTTTTCAAATTATATAAAGTTATAGAATCCTTTTGATGATAAATCAGCTATTCAGAGGTCCACTTTTGACCTCCTGAACATATTTCTGGACAAAGAGTCCTCGATCTTGGGCTTTCTATACATACTCATAGACTCCTTCTGATGCTTCATAAGCCATATAGATGTCCATATCTGACCTTTTGAACTTATTTGTGGTCAAAGTGTCCTCAAAATTTTTCAAACTATATAAAGTTATAGACTCCTTTTGCTATTCAGAGGTCCCCTTTTGACCTCCTGAACATATTTCTAGCCAAAGAGTCCTCCATATTGGGCTTTCTATACATACTCATAGACTCCTTCTGATGCATCATAAGCCATATAGATGTCCATATCTGACCTTTTGAACTTATTTGTGGTCAAATTGTCCTCAAAATTTTTCAAACTATATAAAGTTATAGAATTCTTTTGATGATGATCAGCTATTCAGAGGTCCCCTTTTGACCTCCTGAACATATTTCTGGCCAAAGAGTCCTCGATCTTGGGCTTTCTATATGTACTCGTAGACTCCCTCTGATGCTTCAAAAGCCATATAGATGTCCATATCTGACCTTTTGAACTTATTTCTGGTCAAAGGGTCCTCAAAAGTTTTCAAACTATATAAAGTTATTGATTCTTTCTGATGATAAATCAGCAATTCAGAGGTCCCCTTGTGACCTACTGAACATATTTCTGGCCAAAGAGTCCTAAAAGATTAATACTGATATCTTCAGACTGATATCTTCGGATTCTATATCCTCCTGACATAAGTCCATATTTGACATACTGATTTTTTTCTGGCCAAGGAGTATTCGAAACTTGGGTTTTCTATACATAATCCTTCTGATGCTTCATAAGCCATATATATGTCCATATCTGACCTTTTGAACTTATTTGTGGTCAAAGTGTCCTCAAAATTTTTCAAACTATATAAAGTTATAGACTCCTTTTGATGATAAATCAGCTATACATGGGTCCCCTATTGAACTGCTGAACATATTTCTGGCCAAAGAGTCCTCGATCTTGGGCTTTCTATATATACTCATGGACACCCTCTGATGCTTCAAAACCCATATAGATGTCCATATCTGATCATTTGAACTTATTTCTGGTCAAGGGTCCTCAAAATTTTTCAAGCTATATAAAGTTATAGACTCTTTCTGATGATAAATCAGCTATTCAGAGGTCCCCTTTTGACCTACTGGACATATTTCTGGCCAAAGAGTCCTAAAAGATTAATACAATACATTCAGACTGATATCTTCGGATGTTATATCCTCCTGACAAAAGTCCATTTGACATACTGAATTTTTTTCTGGCCAAGGAGTATTCGAAACTTGGGCTTTCTATACATACTCGTTGACTCTTTCTGATGTTAGGTCAACCAGACAGAAGTCCATTTTTGACCCAAGGAATATATTTCTGGCCAAAGAGTCCTCGATCTTGGGCTTTCTATACATACTCATAGACTCCTTCTGTTGCTTCATAAGCCATATATATGTGCCTTTTGAACTTATTTGTAGTCAAAGTGTCCTCAAAATTATTCAAACTATATAAAGTTATAGAATTGTTTTTATGATAAATCAGCTATTCAGAGGTCCCCTTTTGACTTCCTGAATATATTTCTGGCCAAAGAGTCCTCGATCTTGGGCTTTCTATACATACTCATAGACTCCTTCTGATGCTTCATAAGCCATATAGATATCCATATCTGACCTTATGAACTTATTTCTGGTCAAAGTGTCCTCAAAATTTTTCAAATTATATAAAGTTATAGAATCCTTTTGATGATAAATCAGCTATTCAGAGGTCCACTTTTGACCTCCTGAACATATTTCTGGACAAAGAGTCCTCGATCTTGGGCTTTCTATACATACTCATAGACTCCTTCTGATGCTTCATAAGCCATATAGATGTCCATATCTGACCTTTTGAACTTATTTGTGGTCAAAGTGTCCTCAAAATTTTTCAAACTATATAAAGTTATAGACTCCTTTTGCTATTCAGAGGTCCCCTTTTGACCTCCTGAACATATTTCTAGCCAAAGAGTCCTCCATATTGGGCTTTCTATACATACTCATAGACTCCTTCTGATGCATCATAAGCCATATAGATGTCCATATCTGACCTTTTGAACTTATTTGTGGTCAAATTGTCCTCAAAATTTTTCAAACTATATAAAGTTATAGAATTCTTTTGATGATAATCAGCTATTCAGAGGTCCCCTTTTGACCTCCTGAACATATTTCTGGCCAAAGAGTCCTCGATCTTGGGCTTCCTATATATACTCATAGACTCTCTCTGATGCTTCAAAAGCCATATAGATGTCTTGGGCTTTCTATACATACTCATAGACTCCTTCTGATGCTTCATAAGCCATATAGATGTCCATATCTGACCTTTTGAACTTATTTGTGGTCAAAGTGTCCTCAAAATTTTTCAAACTATATAAAGTTATAGAATTCTTTTGATGATAAATCAGCTATTCAGAGGTCCCCTTTTGACCTCCTGAACATATTTCTGGCCAAAGAGTCCTCGATCTTGGGCTTTCTATACATACTCATAGACTCCTTCTGATGCTTCATAAGCCATATAGATGTCCATATCTGACCTTTTGAACTTATTTGTGGTCAAAGTGTCCTCAAAATTTTTCAAACTATATAAAGTTATAGACTCCTTTTGCTATTCAGAGGTCCCCTTTTGACCTCCTGAACATATTTCTAGCCAAAGAGTCCTCCATATTGGGCTTTCTATACATACTCATAGACTCCTTCTAATGCATCATAAGCCATATAGATGTCCATATCTGACCTTTTGAACTTATTTGTGGTCAAATTGTCCTCAAAATTTTTCAAACTATATAAAGTTATAGAATTCTTTTGATGATAATCAGCTATTCAGAGGTCCCCTTTTGACCTCCTGAACATATTTCTCGCCAAAGAGTCCTCGATCTTGGGCTTCCTATATATACTCATGGACACACTCTGATGCTTCAAACCCCATATAGATGTCCATATCTGATCATTTGAACTTATTTCTGGTCAAGGGTCCTCAAAATTTTTCAAACTATATAAAGTTATAGACTCTTTCTGATGATAAATCAGCTATTCAGAGGTCCCCTTTTGACCTACTGGACATATTTCTGGCCAAAGAGTCCTAAAAGATTAATACAATACATTCAGACTGATATCTTCGGATGTTATATCCTCCTGACAAAAGTCCATTTGACATACTGAATTTTTTTCTGGCCAAGGAGTATTCGAAACTTGGGCTTTCTATACATACTCGTTGACTCTTTCTGATGTTAGGTCAACCAGACAGAAGTCCATTTTTGACCCAAGGAATATATTTCTGGCCAAAGAGTCCTCGATCTTGGGCTTTCTATACATACTCATGGACTCCTTCTGTTGCTTCATAAGCCATATATATGTCCATATCTGACATATTGAACTTATTTGTAGTCAAAGTGTCCTCAAAATTTTTCAAACTATATAAAGTTATAGAATCCTTTTGATGATAAATCAGCTATTCAGAGGTCCCCTTTTGACCTCCTGAACATATTTCTGGACAAAGAGTCCTCGATCTTGGGTTTTCTATACATACTCATAGACTCCCTCTGATGCATCATATGCCATATAGATGTCCATATCTGATCTTTTGAACTTATTTATGGTCAAAGTGTCCTCAAAATTTTTCAAACTATATAAAGTTATAGAATCCTTTTGATGATAAATCAGCTATTCAGAGGTCCCCTTTTGACCTCCTGAACATATTTCTGGAAAAAGAGTCCTCGATCTTGGGCTTTCTATACATACTCATAGACTCCTTCTGATGCTTCAAAAGCCATATAGATGTCTTGGGCTTTCTATACATACTCATAGACTCCTTCTGATGCTTCATAAGCCATATATATGTGTCCATATCTGACCTTTTGAACTTATTTGTGGTCAAAGTGTCCTCAAAATTTTTCAAACTATATAAAGTTATAGACTCCTTTTGCTATTCAGAGGTCCCCTTTTGACCTCCTGAACATATTTCTGGCCAAAGAGTCCTCGATATTGGGCTTTCTATACATACTCATAGACTCCTTCTGATGCTTCATAAGCCATATAGATGTCCATATCTGACCTTTTGAACTTATTTGTGGTCAAAGTGTCCTCAAAATTTTTCAAACTATATAAAGTTATAGAATTCTTTTGATGATAAATCAGCTATTCAGAGGTCCCCTTTTGACCTCCTGAACATATTTCTCGCCAAAGAGTCCTCGATCTTGGGCTTTCTATATATACTCATAGACTCCCTCTGATGCTTCAAAAGCCATATAGATGTCTTGGGCTTTCTATACATACTCATAGACTCCTTCTGATGCTTCATAAGCCATATATATATGTCCATATCTGACCTTTTGAACTTATTTGTGGTCAAAGTGTCTTCAAAATTTTTCAAACTATATAAAGTTATCGAATCCTTTTGATGATAAATCAGCTATTCAGAGGTTTTGACCTCCTGAACATATTTCTGGCCAAAGAGTCCTCTATCTTGGGCTTTCTATACATACTCATAGACTCCTTCTGATGCATCATAAGCCATATATATGTCCATATCTGACCTTTTGAACTTATTTGTGGTCAATGTCTCCTCAAAATTTTTCAAACTATATAAAGTTAAAGAATTCTTTTGATGATAAAATCAGCTATTCAGAGGTTTTGACCTCCTGAACATATTTTTGGCCAAAGAGTCCTCGATCTTGGGCTTTATACTCATAGACTCCCTCTGACGCTTCAAAAGACATCTATATGGCTTTCATAAGCATCATATGGCCTTCTGATGCTTCATAAGCCATATAGATGTCCATATCTGACCTTTTGAACTTATTTGTGGTCAAAGTGTCCTCAAAATGTTTCAAACTATATAAAGTTATAGACTCCTTTTGATGATAAATCAGCTATACATGGGTCCCCTTTTGAACTCCTGAACATATTTCTGGCCAAAGAGTCCTCGATCTTGGGCTTTCTATATATACTCATAGACTACCTCTGATGCTTCAAAACCCATATAGATTTCCATATCTGATCATTTGAACTTATTTCTGGTCAAGGGTCCTCAAAATTTTTCAAACTATATAAAGTTATAGACTCTTTCTGATGATAAATCAGCTATTCAGAGGTCCCCAAGGAGTATTCGAAACTTGGTCTTTCTATACATACTCCTTCTGATGCTTCATAAGCATTATATATGTCCATATCTGACCTTTTGAACTTATTTGTGGTCAAAGTGTCCTCAAAATTTTTCAAACTACACTGTAAAAAAATTCTAACCCTCCCAAATCAAAAATTTCAAGTGACCGATAACATCTAAATTTTTCAATTGGCCCAAGTGAAATTCTGTAAATATCAATTGGCCCAAGTGAAAATCTGTTAATTTAATTTGATAATTTACAGAATTTCACTTGGGCCAAGTGAAAAAATGAGATGTTATCGGTCACTTGAAATTTTTGATTTGGGAGGGTTAGAAATTTTTTACAGTGTATATAAAGTTATAGAATCCTTTTGATGATAAATCAGCTATTCAGAGGTTTTGACCTCCTGAACATATTTCTGGCCAAAGAGTCCTCGATCTTGGGCTTTCTATGCATACTCATAGACTCCTTGTGATGCATCATAAGCCATATAGATGTCCATATCTGACCTTTTGAACTTATTTGTGGTGAAAGTGTCCTCAAAATTTTTCAAACTATATAAAGTTATAGAATTCTTTTGATGATAAATCAGCTATTCAGAGGTTTTGACCTCTTGAACATATTTCTGGCCAAAGATTCCTCGATCTTGGGCTTTCTATACATGCTCATAGACTCCTTCTGATGCATCATAAGCCATATAGATGTCCATATCTGACCTTTTGAACTTATTTGTGGTCAAAGTGTCCTCAAAATTTTTCAAACTATATAAAGTTATAGATTCTTTCGATGATAAATCAGCTATTCAGAGGTCCCTTTTTGACCTCCTTAACATATTTCTGGCCAAAGAGTCCTCGATATAGGGCTTTCTATACATACTCATAGACTCCTTCTGATGCATCACAAGCCATATAGATGTCCATATCTGACCTTTTGAACTTATTTGTGGTCAAAGTGTCCTCAAAATTTTTCACACTATATAAAGTTATAGAATCCTTTTGATGATAGATCAGCTATTCAGACGTCCCCTTTTGACGTCCTGAACATATTTCTGGCCAAAGAGACCTCGATCTTGGGCTTTCTATACATACTCATAGACTCCTTCTGATGCTTCATAAGCCATATAGATGTCCATATCTGACTTTTTGAACTTATTTGTGGTCAAATTGTCGTCAAAATTTTTCAAAAAGAATTCTATAACTTTATATAGTTTAAAACATTTTGAGGACCCTTTGACCACAAATAAGTTCAAAAGGTCAGATATGGACATATATATGGCTTATGAAGCATCAGAAGGAGTATGTATAGAAAGCCCTAGTTTCGAATACTCCTTGGCCAGAAAAAAATTCAGTGTGTCAAATATTGACTTTTGTCAGGAGGATATAACATCCGAAGATATCAGTCTGAATGTATTGTATTAATCTTTTAGGACTCTTTGGCCAGAAATATGTTCAGTAGGTCAAAAGGGGACCTCTGAATAGCTGATTTTTCATCAGAAAGAGTCTATAACTTTATATAGTTTGAAAAATTTTGAGAACACTTTGACCACAAATAAGTTCAAAAGGTCAGATATGGACATCTATATGGCTTTTGAAGCATCAGACGGAGTCTATGAGTATATATAGAAAGCCCAAGATCGAGGACTCTTTGGCCAGAAATATGTTCAGGAGGTCAAAAGGGGACCCATGAATAGCTGATTTATCATCAAAAGGAGTCTATAACTTTATATAGTTTGAAAAATTTTGAGGACCCTTTGACCACAAATAAGTTCAAAAGGTCAGATATGGACATATATATGGCTTATGAAGCATCAGAAGGAGTATGTATAGAAAGGCCAAGTTTCGAATACTCCTTGGCCAGAAAAAAATTCAGTATGTCAAATATGGACTTTTGTCAGGAGGATATAACATCCGAAGATATCAGTCTGAATGTATTGTATTAATCTTTTAGGACTCTTTGGCCAGAAATATGTTCAGGAGGTCAAAAGGGGACCTCTGAATAGCTGGTTTATCATCAGAAAGAGTCTATAACTTTATATAGTTTGAAAATTTTTGAGGACACTTTGACCACAAATAAGTTCAAAAGGTCAGATATGGACATATATATGGCTTATGAAGCATCAGAAGGAGTCTATGAGTATGTATAGAAAGCCCAAGATCGAGGACTCTTTGGCCAGAAATATGTTCAGGAGGTTAAAAGGGGACCTCTGAATAGCTGATTTATCATCAATAGAATTCTATAACTTTATATAGTTTGAAAATTTTTGAGGACACTTTGACCACAAATAAGTTCAAAAGGTCAGATATGGATATATATGGCTTATGAAGCATCAGAAGGAGTCTATGAGTATGTATAGAAAGCCCAAGATCAAGGACTCTTTGGCCAGAAATATATTCCTTGGGTCAAAAATGGACTTCTGTATGGTTGACGTCAGAAAGAGTCAACGAGTATGTATTGAAGGCCCAAGTTTCGAATACTCCTTGGCCAGAAAAAAATTCATTATGTCAAATGGACTTTTGTCAGGAGGATATAACATCCGAAGATATCAGTCTGAATGTATTGTATTAATCTTTTAGGACTCTTTGGCCAGAAATATGTTCAGGAGGTCAAAAGGGGACCTCTGAATAGCTGATTTATCATCAATAGAATTCTATAACTTTATATAGTTTGAAAAATTTTGAGGACACTTTGACCACAAATAAGTTCAAAAGGTCAGATATGGACATCTATATGGCTTAAGATGCATCAGAAGGAGACTATGAGTATGTATAGAAAGCCCAAGATCGAGGACTCTTTGGCCTGAAATATGTTCAGGAGGTCAAAAGGGGACCTCTGAATAGCTGATTTATCATAAAAAGAATTCTATAACTTTATATAGTTTGAAAAATTTTGAGGACACTTTGACCACAAATAAGTTCAAAAGGTCAGACATGGACATATATATGGCTTATGAAGCATCAGAAGGAGTCTATGAGTATGTATAGAAAGCCCAAGATCGAGGACTCTTTGGCAAGGAATATGTTCAGGAGGTCAAAAGGGGACCTCTGAATAGCTGATTTATCATCAATAGAATTCTATAACTTTATATAGTTTGAAAAATTTTGAGGACACTTTGACCACAAATAAGTTCAAAAGGTCAGATATGGACATCTATATGGATTTTGAAGCATCAGAGGGAGTCTTTGAGTATATATAGAAAGCCCAAGATCGAGGACTCTTTGGCCAGAAATATGTTCAGGAGGTCAAAAGGGGCCCCATGAAATACTGATTTATCATCAAAAGGAGTCTATAACTTTATATAGTTTGAAACTTTTTGAGGACAATTTGACCACAAATAAGTTCAAAAGGTCAGATATGGACATCTATATATTTCTCGACACTTTGGCGAGAAATATGTTCAGGAGGTCAAAAGGGGACCTCTGAATAGCTGATTTATCATCAAAAGAATTTAATAACTTTATATAGTTTGAAAAATTTTGAGGACACTTTGACCACAAATAAGTTCAAAAGGTCAGATATGGACATATATATATATGGCTTATTAAGCATCAGAACAAGTCTATGAGTATGTATAGAAAGCCCAAGACATCTATATGGCTTTTGAAGCATCAGAGGGAGTCTATGAGTATATATAGGAAGCCCAAGATCGAGGACTCTTTGGCGAGAAATATGTTCAGGAGGTCAAAAGGGGACCTCTGAATAGCTGATTTATCATCAAAAGAATTCTATAACTTTATATAGTTTGAAAAATTTTGAGGACACTTTGACCACAAATAAGTTCAAAAGGTCAGATATGGAAATCTATATGGCTTATGAAGCGTCAGAAGGAGTCTATGAGTATGTATAGAAAGCCCAATATCGAGGACTCTTTGGCCAGAAATATGTTCAGGAGGTCAAAAGGGGACCTCTGAATAGCAAAAGGAGTCTATAACTTTATATTTGAAAAATTTTGAGGACACTTTGATTACAAATAAGTTCAAAAGGTCAGATATGGACATCTATATGGCTTATGAAGCAAAAGAAGGAGTCTATGAGTATGTATAGAAAGCCCAAGATCGAGGACTCTTTGGCCAGAAATATGTTCAGGAGGTCAAAAGGGGACCTCTGAATAGCAAAAGGAGTCTATAACTTTATATAGTTTGAAATATTTTGAGGACACTTTGACCACAAATAAGTTCAAAAGGTCAGATATGGACATCTATATGGCTTAAGATGCATCAGAAGGAGTCTATGAGTATGTATAGAAAGCCCAAGACATCTATATGGCTTTTGAAGCATCAGAGGGAGTCTATGAGTATATATAGGAATCCCAAGATCAAGGACTCTTTGGCGAGAAATATGTTCAGGAGGTCAAAAGGGGACCTCTGAATAGCTGATTTATCATCAAAAGAATTCTATAACTTTATATAGTTTGAAAAATTTTGAGGACACTTTGACCACAAATAAGTTCAAAAGGTCAGATATGGACATATATATGGCTTATGAAGCATCAGAAGGAGTCCATGAGTATGTATAGAAAGCCCAAGATCGAGGACTCTTTGGCCAGAAATATATTCCTTGGGTCAAAAATGGACTTCTGTCTGGTTGACCTAACATCAGAAAGAGTCAACGAGTATGTATAGAAAGCCCAAGTTTCGAATACTCCTTGGCCAGAAAAAAATTCAGTATGTCAAATGGACTTTTGTCAGGAGGATATAACATCCGAAGATATCAGTCTGAATGTATTGTATAAATCTTTTAGGACTCTTTGGCCAGAAATATGTCCAGTAGGTCAAAAGGGGACCTCTGAATAGCTGATTTATCATCAGAAAGAGTCTATAACTTTATATAGTTTGAAAAATTTTGAGGACACTTTGACCACAAATAAGTTCAAAAGATCAGATATGGAATTCTATATGGCATATGATGCATCAGAAGGAGTCTATGAGCATGTATAGAAAGCCCAAGATCGAGGACTCTTTGGCCAGAAATATGTTCAAGAGTTCAAAACCTCTAAAAAGCTGATTTATCATCAAAAGGATTCTATAACTTTATATAGTTTGAAAAATTTTGAGGACACTTTGACCACAAATAAGTTCAAAAGGTCAGATATGGACATCTATATGGCTTATGAAGCATCAGAAGAAGTCTATGAGTATGTATAGAAAGCCCAAGATCGAGGACTCTTTGGCGAGAAATATGTTCAGGAGGTCAAAAGGGGACCTCTGAATAGCTGATTTATCATCAAAAGGATTCTATAACTTTATATAGTTTGAAAAATTTTGAGGACACTTTGTCCAGAAATAAGTTCAAAAGGTCAGATATGGATATATATATGGCTTATGAAGCATCAGAAGGAGCCTATGAGTATGTATAGAAAGCCCAAGATCGAGGACTCTTTGGCCAGAAATATGTTCAGGAGGTCAAAACCTCTGAATAGCTGATTTATCATCAAAAGGATTCTATAACTTTATATAGTTTGAAAAATTTTGAGGACACTTTGACCACAAATAAGTTCAAAAGGTCAGATATGGACATATATATATGGCTTATGAAGCATCAGAAGGAGTGTATGAGTATGTATAGAAAGCCCAAGACATCTATATGGCTTTTGAAGCATCAGAGGGAGTCTATGAGTATATATATGAAGCCCAAGATCGAGGACTCTTTGGCGAGAAATATGTTCAGGAGGTCAAAAGGGGACCTCTGAATAGCTGATTTATCATCAAAAGAATTCTATAACTTTATATAGTTTGAAAAATTTTGAGGACACTTTGACCACAAATAAGTTCAAAAGGTCAGATATGGAAATCTATATGGCTTATGAAGCATCAGAAGGAGTCTATGAGTATGTATAGAAAGCCCAATATCGAGGACTCTTTGGCCAGAAATATGTTCAGGAGGTCAAAAGGGGACCTCTGAATAGCAAAAGGAGTCTATAACTTTATATAGTTTGAAAAATTTTGAGGACACTTTGACCACAAATAAGTTCAAAAGGTCAGATATGGACATCTATATGGCTTATGAAGCATCAGAAGGAGTCTATGAGTATGTATAGAAAGCCCAAGATCGAGGACTCTAAATCGAGGAGGTCAAAAGGGGACCTCTGAATAGCAAAAGGAGTCTATAACTTTATATAGTTTGAAAAATTTTGAGGACACTTTGACCACAAATAAGTTCAAAAGGTCAGATATGGACATCTATATGGCTTATGACGCATCAGAAGTAGTCTATGAGTATGTATAGAAAGCCCAAGATCGAGGACTCTTTGGCCAGAAATATGTTCAGGAGGTCAAAAGGGGACCTCTGAATAGCAAAAGGAGTCTATAACTTTATATAGTTTGAAAAATTTTGAGGACACTTTGACCACAAATAAGTTCAAAAGGTCAGATATGGACATCTATATGGCTTATGAAGCATCAGAAGGAGTCTATGAGTATGTATAGAAAGCCCAAGATCGAGGACTCTTTGGCCAGAAATATGTTCAGGAGGTCAAAAGGGGACCTCTGAATAGCTGATTTATCATCAAAAGAATTTTATAACTTTATATAGTTTGAAAAATTTTGAGGACACTTTGACCACAAATAAGTTCAAAAGGTCAGATATGGACATCTATATGGCTTAAGATGCATCAGAAGGAGTCTATGAGTATGTATAGAAAGCCCAAGACATCTATATGGCTTTTGAAGCATCAGAGGGAGTCTATGAGTATGTATAGAAAGCCCAATATCGAGGACTCTTTGGCCAGAAATATGTTCAGGAGGTCAAAAGGGGACCTCTGAATAGCAAAAGGAGTCTATAACTTTATATAGTTTGAAAAATTTTGAGGACACTTTGACCACAAATAAGTTCAAAAGGTCAGATATGGACATCTATATGGCTTATGAAGCATCAGAAGGAGTCTATGAGTATGTATAGAAAGCCCAAGATCGAGGACTCTTTGGCCAGAAATATGTTCAGGAGGTCAAAAGGGGACCTCTGAATAGCTGATTTATCATCAAAAGAATTTTATAACTTTATATAGTTTGAAAAATTTTGAGGACACTTTGACCACAAATAAGTTCAAAAGGTCAGATATGGACATATATATGGCTTAAGATGCATCAGAAGGAGTCTATGAGTATGTATAGAAAGCCAAGACATCTATATGGCTTTTGAAGCATCAGAGCGAGTCTATGAGTATGTATAGAAAGCCCAATATCGAGGACTCTTTGGCCAGAAATATGTTCAGGAGGTCAAAAGGGGACCTCTGAATAGCTGATTTATCATAAAAAGAATTCTATAACCTTAATATAGTTTGAAAAATTTTGAGGACACTTTGACTACAAATAAGTTCAAAAGGTCAGATATGGACATATATATGGCTTATGAAGCATCAGAAGGAGTCTATGAGTATGTATAGAAAGCCCAAGATCGAGGACTCTTTGGCCAGAAATATATTCCTTGGGTCAAAAATGGACTTCTGTCTGGTTGACCTAACATCAGAAAGAGTCAACGAGTATGTATAGAAAGCCCAAGTTTCGAATACTCCTTGGGCCATAAAAAAATTCAGTATGTCAAATGGACTTTTGTCAGGAGGATATAACATCAGAAGATATCAGTCTGAATGTATTGTATTAATCTTTCAGGACTCTTTGACCAGAAATATGTCCAGTAGGTCAAAAGGGGACCTCTGAATAGCTGATTTATCATCAAAAGAATTCTATAACTTTATATAGTTTGAAACATTTTGAGGACCCTTTGAGCAGAAATAATTTCAAAAGGTAAGCCATAAGCCATATCTGTATGGATATATATATTGGCTTATGAAGCATCAGGAGTCAATGAGTATGTATAGAAATCGAGGACTGTTTGGCCAGAAATATGTTACTTTGGTCAAACATGTACTTACGTACATCAGGAGTCGAAGAGTATGTATAGAAAGTTAACATCAGTTGACTGAATGTAATAAGTAGGTTAATGTGCAGTGAAGGAAAATCATTGCACTAGCTGTTGCTTTACAATGGACACAATTATAGGAGTTAGTTCTGGTGTGAAATGCAATGCGAAAAGTGCTTTATCTATATGTTTATTCTTCAGTGCATTCTATCGTTGGGCAACGTTAGAATGCACTGAAGAATAAACATATAGATGAAGCACTTTTCGCATTGCATTGCACACCAGAACTAACTCCTTCCCATGTTCATTAAAGATATAACATTTATGCATTGCACAAAGGATCTAACGTTGTCCACTGAACAATAACATATAGGCTATGCACTTCTCGGATTGCATTGCATTGCACAGTAGATCTAATTCATTCCCATGTTCATTAAAGAGATAAGTTTTGTTGTTGCATTGCATTGCAAAAACGATCTTACGTTGTGCATTGAAGAATAACATACAGGCTATGCACCTTATGCATTGCACACCAGAACTAACTCCTTCCCATGTTCATTAAAGGGATAACATATGTTATGCAACATTTCATTGTTTTGCACAAACGATCTAACGTTGTGCATTGAAGAGTAACATAGGCTATTCACTTTTTGCTTTGCATTGCATTGCACAGCAGAACTAACTCCTTCCCATGTTCATTAAAGGGATAACATGTTGCATTGCATTGCATTGCACAAACGATCTAACGCTGTGCACTGAAGAATAATATAGGCTATGCAATTCTTGCATTGCATTGCACACCAGAACTAAATCATTCCCATTTTCTTTAAAGAAATAAGGTGCAATGATGTTGTATTACATTGCACAAACGATAACATATGTTATGCAACATTATATTGCTTTGCACAAACGATCTAACACTGTGCACTAAAGAATAACATTTATGCATTTTTTGCATTGCATTGCACACCAGAACTAACTCCTTCAAATGTTTATTAAAAAGATAACATTTTGCATTGCATTGCACAAACGATCTAACGTTGTGCATTGAAGAATAACATATAGGCTAAATGCATGCATTGTATTGCATTGCACACCCGAACTAACTCGTTCCCATGTTCATTGAAGAGATAACATATGTTATGCAACATTTCATTGTTTTGCACAAACGATCTAACGTTGTGCATTGAAGAGTAACATAGGCTATTCACTTTTTGCTTTGCATTGCATTGCACAGCAGAACTAACTCCTTCCCATGTTCATTAAAGGGATAACATGTTGCATTGCATTGCATTGCACAAACGATCTAACGCTGTGCACTGAAGAATAACATATAGGCTATGCTATGCACTTTTTGCATTGCATTGCATTGCACTCCAGAACTAACTACTTCCCATGTTTATTAAAGAGATAACATTTTGCATTGCATTGCACAAACGATCTAACGTTGTGCATTGAAGAGTAACATAGGCCATGCATTTCTTGCATTGCTTTGCATTGCATTGCACACAAGAACTAACTCCTTCAAATGTTTATTAAAGAGATAACATGTTGCATTGCATTGCACAAACGATCTAACGTTGTGCATTGAAGAATGACATAGTTGACAGCTAAATGCATGGATTGTGTTGCATGTACAGCCGAACTAACTCCTTCCCATGTTCATTAAAAAGATAACATATGTTATGCAACATTGCATTGCTTTGCACAAACGATTTAACGCTGTGCACTGAATAACATTCATTTTTTTTGCTTTGCATTGCATTGCACACCAGAACTAACTCAGATCAAATGCTTATTAAAGAGATAACATTTGGCATTGCATTGTGCATTGCATAACGTTGTGCATTGAAGAATAACATATAGGCTAAATGTATTGCATTGCACACCCGAACTAACTCCTTCCCATGTTCATTAAAGAGATAACATATGTTATGCACAAACGATTCAGTATGTATTCAGTACGATTTTGCATTGAAGAGTAACATTGGCTATTCACTTTTTGCATTGCATTGCACACATAACTAACTTTTCTAACATTTAAAGGAGTGAGTTCTGGTGTGCAAATGCAATGCAATGCAAAAAGTGCATAAATGTTATTATTCAGTGCACAACATTAGATCGTTTCTGCAATGCAATGCAGTGCAATGCAACATGTTATCTCTTTAGTGAACATGGGAAAGAGTTAGTTCTGGTGTGTAATTCAATGCAATGCAAAAAGTGCATGGTCTATGTTTCTCTTCAATGCACAACGTTAGATCGTTTGTGCAATGCAATGCAAAATGTTATCTCTTCAATGAACAGTTGAAGGAGTTAGTTCTAATGTGCAATGCAATTCAAAAAGTGCATGGCCTATGTTATCTCTTTAATAAACATTTGAAGGAGTAAGATCTGGTGTGCAATGCAATGCAATGCCAAAAGTGCATACCCTAAATGTTATTCTTCAGTGCACAACGTTAGATCGTTTCTGCAATGCAATGCAATTCAATGCAATGCAACATGTTATTTCTTTACTGAACATGGGAAGGAGTTAGTTTCAGTGTGCAATGCAATGCAAAAAGTGCATAAATGTCATTCTTCAATGCACAACGTTAGATCGTTTCTGCAATGGCAATGCCAATGCAATGCAACATGTGTTATCTTTTTAATGAACATGGGAAGGAGTTAGTTCTGGTGTGCAATGCAATATACAATGCATGCATTTAGCCTGTATGTTATTCTTTAATGCACAACATTGATCGTTGAGACAAACTATCGTTTTGTGCAATGCAATGCAAAATATTATCTCTTTAATGAACATGGGAAGGAGTTAGTTCTGGTGTGCAATGCAATGCAAAAAGTGCATAAATGTTATTCTTCAGTGCACATCGTTAGATCGTTTGTGCAAAGCAATGCAATGTTGCATAACATATGTTATCTCTTTAATGAACATGTGAAGGAGTTAGTTCGGGTGTGCAATGCAATACAATGCATGCATTTAGCCTGTATGTTATTCTTCAATGCACAACGTTAGATCGTTTGTGCAATGCAATGCAACATATTATCTCTTTACTGAACATGGGAAGGAGTTTGATCTGGTGTGCAATGCAATGCAATGCAAAAAGTGCATGGCCTATGTTACTCTTCATTGCACAACGTTAGATCGTTTGTGCAACAACAGATGTTATCTCTTTAATGAACATAGGAAGGAGTTAGTTCTGGTGTGCAATGCAGGGATAAAAGTGCATATGTTTTTCTTCAATGAGGCACAACGATAGATCGTTTGTGCAATGCAACAACATATGTTATCTCTTTAATGAACATGGGAATGAATTAGTTGTAGTGTGCAATGCAATGCAATGCAATGCAAGCCAAGAAGTGCATAGCCTATATGTTATTGTTCAGTGGACAACGTTAGATCGTTTGTGCAATGCAGTGCAACAACATAAATGTTATCTCTTTCATGAACATGGGAAGGAGTTAGTTCTGGTGTGCAATGCAATGCGAAAAGTGCATTATCTATATGTTTATTCTTCAGTGCATTCTATCGTTGTCCAACGGAATGAGTTAATTGTGTCCATTGTAAAGCAAAAGCCAGTGCAATGATTTTCCTTTACTGCACATTAATTAATCTACTTATACATTCAGTCAGCTGATGTTATCTTTCTATACATACTCTTCCGACTCCTGATCCAGCCATACCGAAATCCATATTTGACCAAAGTAACATATTTCTGGCCAAAGAGTCCTCGATTTCTATACATACATCATTGACTCCTGATGCTTGATAAGCCATCTAGATATCCATACAGATATGGATATCTATATGGCGTATGGCTTACCTTTTGAACTTATTTCTGGTCAAAGTGTTCTCAAAAATTTTCAAACTATATAAAGTTATAGTCTCCTTCTGATAATAAATCATTGACAAAAGAGTTCTCAAAAGGATGTTGTCTACAATAAACGAATACAGACTCCTTCTGATGTTAACTCAGCCATACAGAAGTCCATATTTAACATTCTGAACATATTTCTGGCCAGAGACCTTGAACATTTACCTTACTATATATATTTCTCCTACTATACAGACTTCTCATGATGTTATATCAGCCAGACTGTAGTCCATATAGGACCAATTGAACATATTTTTGGCCAAAGAATCCTCAAAATGTTTTTTACTATTATAAACTTCTGATGTTAAATCAGCCTTACAGAAGTCCATAATTGACCACCTGAAAATATTTCTGGACAAAGAGTCGATCTTGGGCTTTCTATAAATACTCATAGAATACTTTTGATATTTCATAAGCCATATAGATGTCCATATCTGACCTTTTGAACTTATTTGTGGTCAAAGTGTCCTCAAAATTTTTCAAACTATATAAAGTTATAGACTGCTTTTGATGATAAATCAGCTATACAGAGGTCCCCTATTGACCTCCTAAACATATTTCTGGCCAAAGAGTCCTCGATCTTGGGCTGTCTATACATACTCATAGACTCCTTCTGATGCTTCATAAGCCATATAGTTGTCCATATCTGACCTTTTGAACTTATTTGTGGTCAAAGTGTCCTCAAAAATTTTCAAACTATATAAAGTTATAGAATCCTTTTGATGATAAATCAGCTATTCAGAGGTCCCCTTTTGACCTTCTGAAAATATTGACATACTCCTAGACTCCTTCTGATGCTTCATAAGCCATATAGATGTCCATATCTGACCTTTTGAACTTATTTGTGGTCAAAGTGTCCTCAAAATTTTTCAAACTATATAAAGTTATAGAATCCTTTTGATGATAAATCAGCTATTCAGAGGTCCTCTTTTGACCTCCTGAACATAATTTTTTCCAAAGAGTCCTAAAAGATTAAAACAATACATTCAGACTGATATCTTCGGATGTTATATCATCCTGACAAAAGTCCATATTTGACATACTTAATATTTTTCTGGCCAAGGAGTACTCGAAACTTGACTTTTCCATATATACTCGTTGACTCTTTCTGATGTTACATCAACCATACAGAAGTCCATTGTTGACCCAAGGAATATATTTCTGGCCAAAGAGTCCTCGACCTTGGGCTTTCTATACATACTCATAGACTCCTTCTGATGCTTCATAAGCCATATAGATGTCCATATCTGACCTTTTGAACTTATTTGTGGTCAAAGTGTCCTCAAAATTTTTCAAACTATATGAAGTTATAGAATCCTTTTGATGATAAATCAGCTATTCAGAGGTTTTGACCTCCTGAACATATTTCTGGCCAAAGAGTCCTCGATCTTGGGCTTTCTATACATACTCATAGACTCCTTCTGATGCTTCATAAGCCATATAGATGTCCATATCTGACCTTTTGAACTTATTTGTGGTCAAAGTGTCCTCAAAATTTTTCAACTATATAAAGTTATAGACTCCTTTTGATGATAAATCAGCTATTCAGAGGTCCACTTTTGACCTCCTGAACATATTTCTGGACAAAGAGTCCTCGATCTTGGGCTTTCTATACATACTCATAGACTCCTTCTGATGCTTCATAAGCCATATAGATGTCCATATCTGACCTTTTGAACTTATTTGTGGTCAAAGTGTCCTCAAAATTTTTCAAACTATATAAAGTTATAGACTCCTTTTGCTATTCAGAGGTCCCCTTTTGACCTCCTGAACATATTTCTAGCCAAAGAGTCCTCCATATTGGGCTTTCTATACATACTCATAGACTCCTTCTGATGCATCATAAGCCATATAGATGTCCATATCTGACCTTTTGAACTTATTTGTGGTCAAATTGTCCTCAAAATTTTTCTAACTATATAAAGTTATAGAATTCTTTTGATGATAATCAGCTATTCAGAGGTCCCCTTTTGACCTCCTGAACATATTTCTGGCCAAAGAGTCCTCGATCTTGGGCTTCCTATATATACTCATAGACTCCCTCTGATGCTTCAAAAGCCATATAGATGTCTTGGGCTTTCTATACATACTCATAGACTCCTTCTGATGCTTCATAAGCCATATAGATGTCCATATCTGACCTTTTAAACTTATTTGTGGTCAAAGTGTCTTCAAAATTTTTCAAACTATATAAAGTTATCGAATCCTTTTGATGATAAATCAGCTATTCAGAGGTTTTGACCTCCTGAACATATTTCTGGCCAAAGAGTCCTCTATCTTGGGCTTTCTATACATACTCATAGACTCCTTCTGATGCATCATAAGCCATATATATGTCCATATCTGACCTTTTGAACTTATTTGTGGTCAATGTCTCCTCAAAATTTTTCAAACTATATAAAGTTATAGAATTCTTTTGATGATAAATCAGCTATTCAGAGGTTTTGACCTCCTGAACATATTTTTGGCCAAAGAGTCCTCGATCTTGGGCTTTATATATATACTCATAGACTCCCTCTGACGCTTCAAAAGACATCTATATGGCTTTCATAAGCATCATATGGCCTTCTGATGCTTCATAAGCCATATAGATGTCCATATCTGACCTTTTGAACTTATTTGTGGTCAAAGTGTCCTCAAAATGTTTCAAACTATATAAAGTTATAGACTCCTTTTGATGATAAATCAGCTATACATGGGTCCCCTTTTGAACTCCTGAACATATTTCTGGCCAAAGAGTCCTCGATCTTGGGCTTTCTATATATACTCATAGACTACCTCTGATGCTTCAAAACCCATATAGATTTCCATATCTGATCATTTGAACTTATTTCTGGTCAAGGGTCCTCAAAATTTTTCAAACTATATAAAGTTATAGACTCTTTCTGATGATAAATCAGCTATTCAGAGGTCCCCAAGGAGTATTCGAAACTTGGTCTTTCTATACATACTCCTTCTGATGCTTCATAAGCATTATATATGTCCATATCTGACCTTTTGAACTTATTTGTGGTCAAAGTGTCCTCAAAATTTTTCAAACTACACTGTAAAAAATTTCTAACCCTCCCAAATCAAAAATTTCAAGTGACCGATAACATCTAAATTTTTCAATTGGCCCAAGTGAAATTCTGTAAATTTGAAAAAAAAAATTCTGAAAATCTGTTAATTTAATTTGATAATTTACAGAATTTCACTTGGGCCAAGTGAAAAAATGAGATGTTATCGGTCACTTGAAATTTTTGATTTGGGAGGGTTAGAAATTTTTTACAGTGTATATAAAGTTATAGAATCCTTTTGATGATAAATCAGCTATTCAGAGGTTTTGACCTCCTGAACATATTTCTGGCCAAAGAGTCCTCGATCTTGGGCTTTCTATGCATACTCATAGACTCCTTGTGATGCATCATAAGCCATATAGATGTCCATATCTGACCTTTTGAACTTATTTGTGGTGAAAGTGTCCTCAAAATTTTTCAAACTATATAAAGTTATAGAATTCTTTTGATGATAAATCAGCTATTCAGAGGTTTTGACCTCTTGAACATATTTCTGGCCAAAGATTCCTCGATCTTGGGCTTTCTATACATGCTCATAGACTCCTTCTGATGCATCATAAGCCATATAGATGTCCATATCTGACCTTTTGAACTTATTTGTGGACAAAGTGTCCTCAAAATTTTTCAAACTATATAAAGTTATAGATTCTTTCGATGATAAATCAGCTATTCAGAGGTCCCTTTTTGACCTCCTTAACATATTTCTGGCCAAAGAGTCCTCGATATAGGGCTTTCTATACATACTCATAGACTCCTTCTGATGCATCACAAGCCATATAGATGTCCATATCTGACCTTTTGAACTTATTTGTGGTCAAAGTGTCCTCAAAATTTTTCACACTATATAAAGTTATAGAATCCTTTTGATGATAGATCAGCTATTCAGACGTCCCCTTTTGACGTCCTGAACATATTTCTGGCCAAAGAGACCTCGATCTTGGGCTTTCTATACATACTCATAGACTCCTTCTGATGCTTCATAAGCCATATAGATGTCCATATCTGACTTTTTGAACTTATTTGTGGTCAAATTGTCGTCAAAATTTTTCAAAAAGAATTCTATAACTTTATATAGTTTAAAACATTTTGAGGACCCTTTGACCACAAATAAGTTCAAAAGGTCAGATATGGACATATATATGGCTTATGAAGCATCAGAAGGAGTATGTATAGAAAGCCCTAGTTTCGAATACTCCTTGGCCAGAAAAAAATTCAGTGTGTCAAATATTGACTTTTGTCAGGAGGATATAACATCCGAAGATATCAGTCTGAATGTATTGTATTAATCTTTTAGGACTCTTTGGCCAGAAATATGTTCAGTAGGTCAAAAGGGGACCTCTGAATAGCTGATTTTTCATCAGAAAGAGTCTATAACTTTATATAGTTTGAAAAATTTTGAGAACACTTTGACCACAAATAAGTTCAAAAGGTCAGATATGGACATCTATATGGCTTTTGAAGCATCAGGCGGAGTCTATGAGTATGTATAGAAAGCCCAAGATCGAGGACTCTTTGGCCAGAAATATGTTCAGGAGGTTAAAAGGGGACCTCTGAATAGCTGATTTATCATCAATAGAATTCTATAACTTTATATAGTTTGAAAATTTTTGAGGACACTTTGACCACAAATAAGTTCAAAAGGTCAGATATGGATATATATGGCTTATGAAGCATCAGAAGGAGTCTATGAGTATGTATAGAAAGCCCAAGATCAAGGACTCTTTGGCCAGAAATATATTCCTTGGGTCAAAAATGGACTTCTGTATGGTTGACGTCAGAAAGAGTCAACGAGTATGTATTGAAGGCCCAAGTTTCGAATTCTCCTTGGCCAGAAAAAAATTCATTATGTCAAATGGACTTTTGTCAGGAGGATATAAAATCCGAAGATATCAGTCTGAATGTATTGTATTAATCTTTTAGGACTCTTTGGCCAGAAATATGTTCAGTAGGTCAAAAGGGGACCTCTGAATAGCTGATTTATCATCAGAAAGAGTCTATAACTTTATATAGTTTGAAAAATTTTGAGGACACTTTGACCACAAATAAGTTCAAAAGGTCATATATGGACATCTATATGGGTTTTGAAGCATCAGACGGAGTCTATGAGTATATATAGAAAGCCAAAGATCGAGGACTCTTTGGCCAGAAATATGTTCAGGAGGTCAAAAGGGGACCCATGAATAGCTGATTTATCATCAAAAGGAGTCTATAACTTTATATAGTTTGAAAAATTTTGAGGACCCTTTGACCACAAATAAGTTCAAAAGGTCAGATATGGACATATATATGGCTTATGAAGCATCAGAAGGAGTATGTATAGAAAGGCCAAGTTTCGAATACTCCTTGGCCAGAAAAAAATTCAGTATGTCAAATATGGACTTTTGTCAGGAGGATATAACATCCGAAGATATCAGTCTGAATGTATTGTATTAATCTTTTAGGACTCTTTGGCCAGAAATATGTTCAGTAGGTCAAAAGGGGACCTCTGAATAGCTGATTTATCATCAGAAAGAGTCTATAACTTTATATAGTTTGAAAATTTTTGAGGACACTTTGACCACAAATAAGTTCAAAAGGTCAGATATGGACATATATATGGCTTATGAAGCATCAGAAGGAGTCTATGAGTATGTATAGAAAGTCCAAGATCGAGGACTCTTTGGCCAGAAATATGTTCAGGAGGTTAAAAGGGGACCTCTGAATAGCTGATTTATCATCAATAGAATTCTATAACTTTATATAGTTTGAAAATTTTTGAGGACACTTTGACCACAAATAAGTTCAAAAGGTCAGATATGGATATATATGGCTTATGAAGCATCAGAAGGAGTCTATGAGTATGTATAGAAAGCCCAAGATCAAGGACTCTTTGGCCAGAAATATATTCCTTGGGTCAAAAATGGACTTCTGTATGGTTGACGTCAGAAAGAGTCAACGAGTATGTATTGAAGGCCCAAGTTTCGAATTCTCCTTGGCCAGAAAAAAATTCATTATGTCAAATGGACTTTTGTCAGGAGGATATAAAATCCGAAGATATCAGTCTGAATGTATTGTATTAATCTTTTAGGACTCTTTGGCCAGAAATATGTTCAGTAGGTCAAAAGGGGACCTCTGAATAGCTGATTTATCATCAGAAAGAGTCTATAACTTTATATAGTTTGAAAAATTTTGAGGACACTTTGACCACAAATAAGTTCAAAAGGTCATATATGGACATCTATATGGGTTTTGAAGCATCAGACGGAGTCTATGAGTATATATAGAAAGCCAAAGATCGAGGACTCTTTGGCCAGAAATATGTTCAGGAGGTCAAAAGGGGACCCATGAATAGCTGATTTATCATCAAAAGGAGTCTATAACTTTATATAGTTTGAAAAATTTTGAGGACCCTTTGACCACAAATAAGTTCAAAAGGTCAGATATGGACATATATATGGCTTATGAAGCATCAGAAGGAGTATGTATAGAAAGGCCAAGTTTCGAATACTCCTTGGCCAGAAAAAAATTCAGTATGTCAAATATGGACTTTTGTCAGGAGGATATAACATCCGAAGATATCAGTCTGAATGTATTGTATTAATCTTTTAGGACTCTTTGGCCAGAAATATGTTCAGTAGGTCAAAAGGGGACCTCTGAATAGCTGATTTATAATCAGAAAGAGTCTATAACTTTATATAGTTTGAAAATTTTTGAGGACACTTTGACCACAAATAAGTTCAAAAGGTCAGATATGGACATATATATGGCTTATGAAGCATCAGAAGGAGTCTATGAGTATGTATAGAAAGCCCAAGATCGAGGACTCTTTGGCCAGAAATATGTTCAGGAGGTCAAAAGGGGACCTCTGAATAGCTGATTTATCATCAATAGAATTCTATAACTTTATATAGTTTGAAAATTTTTGAGGACACTTTGACCACAAATAAGTTCAAAAGGTCAGATATGGATATATATGGCTTATGAAGCATCAGAAGGAGTCTATGAGTATGTATA
Source organism: Squalius cephalus (assembly GCF_949319135.1). Taxonomy (NCBI): domain Eukaryota; kingdom Metazoa; phylum Chordata; class Actinopteri; order Cypriniformes; family Leuciscidae; genus Squalius; species Squalius cephalus. The sequence goes on from NC_137129.1 coordinate 24,345,875, forward strand.
GAAAGCCCAAGATCAAGGACTCTTTGGCCAGAAATATATTCCTTGGGTCAAAAATGGACTTCTGTATGGTTGACGTCAGAAAGAGTCAACGAGTATGTATTGAAAGGCCCAAGTTTCGAATTCTCCTTGGCCAGAAAAAAATTCATTATGTCAAATGGACTTTTGTCAGGAGGATATAACATCCGAAGATATCAGTCTGAATGTATTGTATTAATCTTTAAGGACTCTTTGGCCAGAAATATGTTCAGTAGGTCAAAAGGGGACCTCTGAATAGCTGATTTATCATCAGAAAGAGTCTATAACTTTATATAGTTTGAAAAATTTTGAGAACACTTTGACCACAAATAAGTTAAAAAGGTCAGATATGGACATCTATATGGGTTTTGAAGCATTAGACGGAGTCTATGAGTATATATAGAAAGCCCAAGATCGAGGACTCTTTGGCCAGAAATATGTTCAGGAGGTCAAAAGGGGACCCATGAATAGCTGATTTATCATCAAAAGGAGTCTATAACTTTATATAGTTTGAAAAAATTTAAGAACACTTTGACCACAAATAAGTTCAAAAGGTCAGATATGGACATCTATATGGCTTAAGATTCATCAGAAGGAGTCTATGAGTATGTATAGAAAGCCAAAGATCGAGGAATCTTTGGCCAGAAATATGTTCAAGATGTCAAAACCTCTAAAAAGCTGATTTATCATCAAAAGGATTCTATAATTTTATATAGTTTGAAAAATTTTGAGGACACTTTGACCACAAATAAGTTCAAAAGATCAGATATGGACATCTATATGGCATATGATGCATCAGAAGGAGTCTATGAGCATGTATAGAAAGCCCAAGATCGAGGACTCTTTGGCCAGAAATATGTTCAAGAGGTCAAAACCTCTAAAAAGCTGATTTATCATCAAAAGGATTCTATAACTTTATATAGTTTGAAAAATTTTGAGGACACTTTGACCACAAATAAGTTAAAAAGGTCAGATATGGACATCTATATGGCTTATGAAGCATCAGAAGAAGTCTATGAGTATGTATAGAAAGCCCAAGATCGAGGACTCTTTGGCCAGAAATATGTTCAGGAGGTCAAAAGGGGACCTCTGAATAGCTGATTTATCATAAAAAGGATTCTATAACTTTATATAGTTTGAAAAATTTTGAGGACACTTTGACTACAAATAAGTTCAAAAGGTCAGATATGGACATCTATATGGCTTATGAAGCATCAGAAGGAGTCTATGAGTATGTATAGAAAGCCCATGATCTAGGACTCTTTGGCCAGAAATATGTTCAGGAGGTCAAAAGGGGACCTCTGAATAGCTGATTTATCATCAAAAGGAGTCTATAACTTTATATAGTTTGAAAAATTTTGAGGACCCTTTGACCACAAATAAGTTCAAAAGGTCAGATATGGACATATATATGGCTTATGAAGCATCAGAAGGAGTATGTATAGAAAGGCCCAAGTTTCGAATACTCCTTGGCCAGAAAAAAATTCAGTATGTCAAATATGGACTTTTGTCAGGAGGATATAACATCCGAAGATATCAGTCTGAATGTATTGTATTAATCTTTTAGGACTCTTTGGCCAGAAATATGTTCAGGAGGTCAAAAGGGGACCTCTGAATAGCTGGTTTATCATCAGAAAGTCTATAACTTTATATAGTTTGAAAATTTTTGAGGACACTTTGACCACAAATAAGTTCAAAAGGTCAGATATGGACATATATATGGCTTATGAAGCATCAGAAGGAGTCTATGAGTATGTATAGAAAGCCCAAGATCGAGGACTCTTTGGCCAGAAATATGTTCAGGAGGTTAAAAGGGGACCTCTGAATAGCTGATTTATCATCAATAGAATTCTATAACTTTATATAGTTTGAAAATTTTTGAGGACACTTTGACCACAAATAAGTTCAAAAGGTCAGATATGGATATATATGGCTTATGAAGCATCAGAAGGAGTCTATGAGTATGTATAGAAAGCCCAAGATCAAGGACTCTTTGGCCAGAAATATATTCCTTGGGTCAAAAATGGACTTCTGTATGGTTGACGTCAGAAAGAGTCAACGAGTATGTATTGAAGGCCCAAGTTTCGAATTCTCCTTGGCCAGAAAAAAATTCATTATGTCAAATGGACTTTTGTCAGGAGGATATAAAATCCGAAGATATCAGTCTGAATGTATTGTATTAATCTTTTAGGACTCTTTGGCCAGAAATATGTTCAGTAGGTCAAAAGGGGACCTCTGAATAGCTGATTTATCATCAGAAAGAGTCTATAACTTTATATAGTTTGAAAAATTTTGAGGACACTTTGACCACAAATAAGTTCAAAAGGTCATATATGGACATCTATATGGGTTTTGAAGCATCAGACGGAGTCTATGAGTATATATAGAAAGCCAAAGATCGAGGACTCTTTGGCCAGAAATATGTTCAGGAGGTCAAAAGGGGACCCATGAATAGCTGATTTATCATCAAAAGGAGTCTATAACTTTATATAGTTTGAAAAATTTTGAGGACCCTTTGACCACAAATAAGTTCAAAAGGTCAGATATGGACATATATATGGCTTATGAAGCATCAGAAGGAGTATGTATAGAAAGGCCAAGTTTCGAATACTCCTTGGCCAGAAAAAAATTCAGTATGTCAAATATGGACTTTTGTCAGGAGGATATAACATCCGAAGATATCAGTCTGAATGTATTGTATTAATCTTTTAGGACTCTTTGGCCAGAAATATGTTCAGTAGGTCAAAAGGGGACCTCTGAATAGCTGATTTATCATCAGAAAGAGTCTATAACTTTATATAGTTTGAAAATTTTTGAGGACACTTTGACCACAAATAAGTTCAAAAGGTCAGATATGGACATATATATGGCTTATGAAGCATCAGAAGGAGTCTATGAGTATGTATAGAAAGCCCAAGATCGAGGACTCTTTGGCCAGAAATATGTTCAGGAGGTTAAAAGGGGACCTCTGAATAGCTGATTTATCATCAATAGAATTCTATAACTTTATATAGTTTGAAAATTTTTGAGGACACTTTGACCACAAATAAGTTCAAAAGGTCAGATATGGATATATATGGCTTATGAAGCATCAGAAGGAGTCTATGAGTATGTATAGAAAGCCCAAGATCAAGGACTCTTTGGCCAGAAATATATTCCTTGGGTCAAAAATGGACTTCTGTATGGTTGACGTCAGAAAGAGTCAACGAGTATGTATTGAAGGCCCAAGTTTCGAATTCTCCTTGGCCAGAAAAAAATTCATTATGTCAAATGGACTTTTGTCAGGAGGATATAAAATCCGAAGATATCAGTCTGAATGTATTGTATTAATCTTTTAGGACTCTTTGGCCAGAAATATGTTCAGTAGGTCAAAAGGGGACCTCTGAATAGCTGATTTATCATCAGAAAGAGTCTATAACTTTATATAGTTTGAAAAATTTTGAGGACACTTTGACCACAAATAAGTTCAAAAGGTCATATATGGACATCTATATGGGTTTTGAAGCATCAGACGGAGTCTATGAGTATATATAGAAAGCCAAAGATCGAGGACTCTTTGGCCAGAAATATGTTCAGGAGGTCAAAAGGGGACCCATGAATAGCTGATTTATCATCAAAAGGAGTCTATAACTTTATATAGTTTGAAAAATTTTGAGGACCCTTTGACCACAAATAAGTTCAAAAGGTCAGATATGGACATATATATGGCTTATGAAGCATCAGAAGGAGTATGTATAGAAAGGCCAAGTTTCGAATACTCCTTGGCCAGAAAAAAATTCAGTATGTCAAATATGGACTTTTGTCAGGAGGATATAACATCCGAAGATATCAGTCTGAATGTATTGTATTAATCTTTTAGGACTCTTTGGCCAGAAATATGTTCAGTAGGTCAAAAGGGGACCTCTGAATAGCTGATTTATAATCAGAAAGAGTCTATAACTTTATATAGTTTGAAAATTTTTGAGGACACTTTGACCACAAATAAGTTCAAAAGGTCAGATATGGACATATATATGGCTTATGAAGCATCAGAAGGAGTCTATGAGTATGTATAGAAAGCCCAAGATCGAGGACTCTTTGGCCAGAAATATGTTCAGGAGGTCAAAAGGGGACCTCTGAATAGCTGATTTATCATCAATAGAATTCTATAACTTTATATAGTTTGAAAATTTTTGAGGACACTTTGACCACAAATAAGTTCAAAAGGTCAGATATGGATATATATGGCTTATGAAGCATCAGAAGGAGTCTATGAGTATGTATAGAAAGCCCAAGATCAAGGACTCTTTGGCCAGAAATATATTCCTTGGGTCAAAAATGGACTTCTGTATGGTTGACGTCAGAAAGAGTCAACGAGTATGTATTGAAAGGCCCAAGTTTCGAATTCTCCTTGGCCAGAAAAAAATTCATTATGTCAAATGGACTTTTGTCAGGAGGATATAACATCCGAAGATATCAGTCTGAATGTATTGTATTAATCTTTTAGGACTCTTTGGCCAGAAATATGTTCAGTAGGTCAAAAGGGGACCTCTGAATAGCTGATTTATCATCAGAAAGAGTCTATAACTTTATATAGTTTGAAAAATTTTGAGAACACTTTGACCACAAATAAGTTAAAAAGGTCAGATATGGACATCTATATGGGTTTTGAAGCATTAGACGGAGTCTATGAGTATATATAGAAAGCCCAAGATCGAGGACTCTTTGGCCAGAAATATGTTCAGGAGGTCAAAAGGGGACCCATGAATAGCTGATTTATCATCAAAAGGAGTCTATAACTTTATATAGTTTGAAAAAATTTAAGAACACTTTGACCACAAATAAGTTCAAAAGGTCAGATATGGACATCTATATGGCTTAAGATTCATCAGAAGGAGTCTATGAGTATGTATAGAAAGCCAAACATCGAGGAATCTTTGGCCAGAAATATGTTCAAGATGTCAAAACCTCTAAAAAGCTGATTTATCATCAAAAGGATTCTATAATTTTATATAGTTTGAAAAATTTTGAGGACACTTTGACCACAAATAAGTTCAAAAGATCAGATATGGACATCTATATGGCATATGATGCATCAGAAGGAGTCTATGAGCATGTATAGAAAGCCCAAGATCGAGGACTCTTTGGCCAGAAATATGTTCAAGAGGTCAAAACCTCTAAAAAGCTGATTTATCATCAAAAGGATTCTATAACTTTATATAGTTTGAAAAATTTTGAGGACACTTTGACCACAAATAAGTTAAAAAGGTCAGATATGGACATCTATATGGCTTATGAAGCATCAGAAGAAGTCTATGAGTATGTATAGAAAGCCCAAGATCGAGGACTCTTTGGCCAGAAATATGTTCAGGAGGTCAAAAGGGGACCTCTGAATAGCTGATTTATCATAAAAAGGATTCTATAACTTTATATAGTTTGAAAAATTTTGAGGACACTTTGACTACAAATAAGTTCAAAAGGTCAGATATGGACATCTATATGGCTTATGAAGCATCAGAAGGAGTCTATGAGTATGTATAGAAAGCCCATGATCTAGGACTCTTTGGCCAGAAATATGTTCAGGAGGTCAAAAGGGGACCTCTGAATAGCTGATTTATCATCAAAAGAATTCTATAACTTGATATAGTTTGAAAAATTTTGAGGACACTTTGACCACAAATAAGTTCAAAGGGTCAGATATGGACATATATATGGCTTATAAGGCATCAGAAGGAGTCTATGAGTATGTATTGAAAGCCCAAGATCGAGTACTCTTTGGCCAGAAATATGTTCAGGAGGTCAAAACCTCTGAATAGCTGATTTATCATCAAAAGGATTCGATAACTTTATATAGTTTGAAATATTTTGAGGACACTTTGGCCACAAATAAGTTCAAAAGGTCAGATATGGACATATATATATGGCTTATGAAGCATCAGAAGGAGTCTATGAGTATGTATAAAAAGCCCAAGACATCTATATGGCTTATGAAGCATCAGAAGGAGTCTATGAGTATGTATAGAAAGCCCAATATCGAGGACTCTTTGGCCAGAAATATGTTCAGGAGGTCAAAAGGGGACCTATGAATAGCAAAAGTAGTCTATAACTTTATATAGTTTGAAAAATTTTGAGGACACTTTGACCACAAATAAGTTCAAAAGGTCAGATATGGACATCAATATGGCTTATGAAGCATCAGATGGAGTCTTTGAGTATGTATAGAAAGCCCAAGATCGAGGACTCTTCGGCCAGAAATATGTTCAGGAGGTCAAAAAGGGACCTCTGAATAGCTGATTTATCATCAAAAGAATTCTATAACTTTATATAGTTTGAAAAATTTTGAGGACAATTTGACCACAAATAAGTTCAAAAGGTCAGATATGGACATCTATATGGCTTATGAAGCATCAGAAGGAGTCTATGAGTATGTATAGAAAGCCCAAGATCGAGGACTCTTTGGCCAGAAATATGTTCAGGAGGTCAAAAGGGGCCCCATGAAATACTGATTTATCATCAAAAGGAGTCTATAACTTTATATAGTTTGAACATTTTTGAGGACACTTTGACCAAAAATAAGTTCAAAAGGTCAGATATGGACATCTGTATGGCTTATGAAGCATCAGAAGTAGTCTATGAGTATGTATAGAAAGCCCAAGATCGAGGACTCTTTGGCCAGAAATATGTTCAGGAGGTCAAAAGGGGACCTCTAAATAGCTGATTTATCATCAAAAGAATTCTATAACTTTATATAGTTTGAAAAATTTTGAGGACACTTTGACCACAAATAAGTTCAAAAGGTCAGATATGGACATCTATATGGCTTATGAAGCATCAGAAGTAGTATATGAGTATGTATAGAAAGCCCAAGATCGAGGACTCTTTGGCCAGAAATATGTTCAGGAGGTCAAAAGGGGACCTCTGAATAGCAAAAGGAGTCTATAACTTTATATAGTTTCAAAAATTTTGAGGACACTTTGACCACAAATAAGTTCAAAAGGTCAGATATGGACATCAATATGGCTTATGAAGCATCAGAAGGAGTCTATGAGTATGTATAGAAAGCCCAAGATCGAGGACTCTAAATCGAGGAGGTCAAAAGGGCACCTCTGAATAGCAAAAGGAGTCTATAACTTTATATAGTTTGAAAAATTTTGAGGACACTTTGACCACAAAGAAGTTCAAAAGGTCAGATATGGACATCTATATGGCTTATGAAGCATCAGAAGGAGTCTATGAGTATGTATAGAAAGCCCAAGATCGAGGACTCTTTGGCCAAAAATATGTTCAGCAGGTCAAAAGGGGACCTCTGAATAGCTGATTTATCATCAATAGAATTCTATGACTTTATATAGTTTGAAAAATTTTGAGGACACTTTGACCACAAATAAGTTTAAAAGGTCAGATATGGACATCTATATGGATTTTGAAGCATCAGAGGGAGTCTTTGAGTATATATAGAAAGCCCAAGATCGAGGACTCTTTGGCCAGAAATATGTTCAGGAGGTCAAAAGGGGCCCCATGAAATACTGATTTATCATCAAAAGGAGTCTATAACTTTATATAGTTTGAAACTTTTTGAGGACAATTTGACCACAAATAAGTTCAAAAGGTCAGATATGGACGTCTATATATTTCTCGACACTTTGGCGAGAAATATGTTCAGGAGGTCAAAAGGGGACCTCTGAATAGCTGATTTATCATCAAAAGAATTCAATAACTTTATATAGTTTGAAAAATTTTGAGGACACTTTGACCACAAATAAGTTCAAAAGGTCAGATATGGACATATATATGGCTTATAAGGCATCAGAAGGAGTCTATGAGTATGTATTGAAAGCCCAAGATCGAGTACTCTTTGGCCAGAAATATGTTCAGGAGGTCAAAACCTCTGAATAGCTGATTTATCATCAAAAGGATTCGATAACTTTCTATAGTTTGAAAAATTTTGAGGACACTTTGGCCACAAATAAGTTCAAAAGGTCAGATATGGACATATATATATGGCTTATGAAGCATCAGAAGGAGTCTATGAGTATGTATAAAAAGCCCAAGACATCTATATGGCTTATGAAGCATCAGAAGGAGTCTATGAGTATGTATAGAAAGCCCAATATCGAGGACTCTTTGGCCAGAAATATGTTCAGGAGGTCAAAAGGGGACCTATGAATAGCAAAAGTAGTCTATAACTTTATATAGTTTGAAAAATTTTGAGGACACTTTGACCACAAATAAGTTCAAAAGGTCAGATATGGACATCTGTATGGCTTATGAAGCATCAGAAGTAGTCTATGAGTATGTATAGAAAGCCCAAGATCGAGGACTCTTTGGCAAGAAATATGTTCAGGAGGTCAAAAGGGGACCTCTAAATAGCTGATTTATCATCAAAAGAATTCTATAACTTTATATAGTTTGAAAAATTTTGAGGACACTTTGACCACAAATAAGTTCAAAAGGTCAGATATGGACATCTGTATGGCTTATGAAGCATCAGAAGTAGTCTATGAGTATGTATAGAAAGCCCAAGATCGAGGACTCTTTGGCCAGAAATATGTTCAGGAGGTCAAAAGGGGACCTCTAAATAGCTGATTTATCATCAAAAGAATTCTATAACTTTATATAGTTTGAAAAATTTTGAGGACACTTTGACCACAAATAAGTTCAAAAGGTCAGATATGGACATCAATATGGCTTATGAAGCATCAGATGGAGTCTATGAGTATGTATAGAAAGCCCAAGATCGAGGACTCTTTGGCCAGAAATATGTTCAGGAGGTCAAAAGGGGCCCCATGAAATACTGATTTATCATCAAAAGGAGTCTATAACTTTATATAGTTTGAAAATTTTTGAGGACACTTTGACCACAAATAAGTTCAAAAGGTCAGATATGGACATCTGTATGGCTTATGAAGCATCAGAAGTAGTCTATGAGTATGTATAGAAAGCCCAAGATCGAGGACTCTTTGGCCAGAAATATGTTCAGGAGGTCAAAAGGGGACCTCTAAATAGCTGATTTATCATCAAAAGAATTCTATAACTTTATATAGTTTGAAAAATTTTGAGGACACTTTGACCACAAATAAGTTCAAAAGGTCAGATATGGACATCTATATGGCTTATGAAGCATCAGAAGTAGTCTATGAGTATGTATAGAAAGCCCAAGATCGAGGACTCTTTGGCCAGAAATATGTTCAGGAGGTCAAAAGGGGACCTCTGAATAGCAAAAGGAGTCTATAACTTTATATAGTTTCAAAACCTTTGAGGACACTTTGACCACAAATAAGTTCAAAAGGTCAGATATGGACATCAATATGGCTTATGAAGCATCAGAAGGAGTCTATGAGTATGTATAGAAAGCCCAAGATCGAGGACTCTAAATCGAGGAGGTCAAAAGGGGACCTCTGAATAGCAAAAGGAGTCTATAACTTTATATAGTTTGAAAAATTTTGAGGACACTTTGACCACAAATAAGTTCAAAAGGTCAGATATGGACATCTATATGGCTTATGAAGCATCAGAAGGAGTCTATGAGTATGTATAGAAAGCCCAAGATCGAGGACTCTTTGGCCAAAAATATGTTCAGCAGGTCAAAAGGGGACCTCTGAATAGCTGATTTATCATCAATAGAATTCTATAACTTTATATAGTTTGAAAAATTTTGAGGACACTTTGACCACAAATAAGTTCAAAAGGTCAGATATGGACATCTATATGGATTTTGAAGCATCAGAGGGAGTCTTTGAGTATATATGAAAGCCCAAGATCGAGGACTCTTTGGCCAGAAATATGTTCAGGAGGTCAAAAGGGGCCCCATGAAATACTGATTTATCATCAAAAGGAGTCTATAACTTTATATAGTTTGAAACTTTTTGAGGACAATTTGACCACAAATAAGTTCAAAAGGTCAGATATGGACGTCTATATATTTCTCGACACTTTGGCGAGAAATATGTTCAGGAGGTCAAAAGGGGACCTCTGAATAGCTGTATTTATCATCAAAAGAATTCAATAACTTTATATAGTTTGAAAAATTTTGAGGACACTTTGACCACAAATAAGTTCAAAAGGTCAGATATGGACATATATATATGGCTTATTAAGCATCAGAACGAGTCTATGAGCATGTATAGAAAGCCCAAGACATCTATATGGCTTTTGAAGCATCAGAGGGAGTCTATGAGTATATATAGGAAGCCCAAGATCGAGGACTCTTTGGCGAGAAATATGTTCAGGAGGTCAAAAGGGGACCTCTGAATAGCTGATTTATCATCAAAAGAATTCTATAACTTTATATAGTTTGAAAAATTTTGAGGACACTTTGACCACAAATAAGTTCAAAAGGTCAGATATGGAAATCTATATGGCTTATGAAGTATCAGAAGGAGTCTATGAGTATGTATAGAAAGCCCAATATCGAGGACTCTTTGGCCAGAAATATGTTCAGGAGGTCAAAAGGGGACCTCTGAATAGCAAAAGGAGTCTATAACTTTATATAGTTTGAAAAATTTTGAGGACACTTTGACCACAAATAAGTTCAAAAGGTCAGATATGGACATCTATATGGCTTAAGATTCATCAGAAGGAGTCTATGAGTATGTATAGAAAGCCAAAGATCAAGGACTCTTTGGCCAGAAATATGTTCAAGATGTCAAAACCTCTAAAAAGCTGATTTATCATCAAAAGGATTCTATAACTTTATATAGTTTGAAAAATTTTGAGGACACTTTGACCACAAATGTTCAAAAGATCAGATATGGACATCTATATGGCATATGATGCATCAGAAGGAGTCTATGAGCATGTATAGAAAGCCCAAGATCGAGGACTCTTTGGCCAAAAATATGTTCAAGAGGTCAAAACCTCTAAAAAGCTGATTTATCATCAAAAGGATTCTATAACTTTATATAGTTTGAAAAATTTTGAGGACACTTTGACTACAAATAAGTTCAAAAGGTCAGATATGGACATCTATATGGCTTATGAAGCATCAGAAGGAGTCTATGAGTATGTATAGAAAGCCCATGATCTAGGACTCTTTGGCCAGAAATATGTTCAGGAGGTCAAGAAGGGACCTCTGAATAGCTGATTTATCATCAAAAGAATTCTATAACTTTATATAGTTTGAAAAATTTTGAGGACACTTTGACTACAAATAAGTTCAAAAGGCCAGATATGGACATCTATATGGCATATGATGCATCAGAAGGAGTCTATGAGCATGTATAGAAAGCCCAAGATCGAGGACTCTTTGGCCAGAAATATGTTCAAGAGGTCAAAACCTCTAAAAAGCTGATTTATCATCAAAAGGATTCTATAACTTTATATAGTTTGAAAAATTTTGAGGACACTTTGACTACAAATAAGTTCAAAAGGTCAGATATGGACATCTATATGGCTTATGAAGCATCAGAAGGAGTCTATGAGTATGTATAGAAAGCCCAAGATCGAGGACTCTTTGGCCAGAAATATGTTCAGGAGGTCAAAAGGGGCCCCATGAAATACTGATTTATCATCAAAAGGAGTCTATAACTTTATATAGTTTGAAAATTTTTGAGGACACTTTGACCACAAATAAGTTCAAAAGGTCAGATATGGACATCTGTATGGCTTATGAAGCATCAGAAGTAGTCTATGAGTATGTATAGAAAGCCCAAGATCGAGGACTCTTTGGCCAGAAATATGTTCAGGAGGTCAAAAGGGGACCTCTAAATAGCTGATTTATCATCAAAAGAATTCTATAACTTTATATAGTTTGAAAAATTTTGAGGACACTTTGACCACAAATAAGTTCAAAAGGTCAGATATGGACATCTATATGGCTTATGAAGCATCAGAAGTAGTCTATGAGTATGTATAGAAAGCCCAAGATCGAGGACTCTTTGGCCAGAAATATGTTCAGGAGGTCAAAAGGGGACCTCTGAATAGCAAAAGGAGTCTATAACTTTATATAGTTTCAAAACCTTTGAGGACACTTTGACCACAAATAAGTTCAAAAGGTCAGATATGGACATCAATATGGCTTATGAAGCATCAGAAGGAGTCTATGAGTATGTATAGAAAGCCCAAGATCGAGGACTCTAAATCGAGGAGGTCAAAAGGGGACCTCTGAATAGCAAAAGGAGTCTATAACTTTATATAGTTTGAAAAATTTTGAGGACACTTTGACCACAAATAAGTTCAAAAGGTCAGATATGGACATCTATATGGCTTATGAAGCATCAGAAGGAGTCTATGAGTATGTATAGAAAGCCCAAGATCGAGGACTCTTTGGCCAAAAATATGTTCAGCAGGTCAAAAGGGGACCTCTGAATAGCTGATTTATCATCAATAGAATTCTATAACTTTATATAGTTTGAAAAATTTTGAGGACACTTTGACCACAAATAAGTTCAAAAGGTCAGATATGGACATCTATATGGATTTTGAAGCATCAGAGGGAGTCTTTGAGTATATATGAAAGCCCAAGATCGAGGACTCTTTGGCCAGAAATATGTTCAGGAGGTCAAAAGGGGCCCAATGAAATACTGATTTATCATCAAAAGGAGTCTATAACTTTATATACTTTGAAACTTTTTGAGGACAATTTGACCACAAATAAGTTCAAAAGGTCAGATATGGACGTCTATATATTTCTCGACACTTTGGCGAGAAATATGTTCAGGAGGTCAAAAGGGGACCTCTGAATAGCTGATTTATCATCAAAAGAATTCAATAACTTTATATAGTTTGAAAAATTTTGAGGACACTTTGAACACAAATAAGTTCAAAAGGTCAGATATGGACATATATATATGGCTTATTAAGCATCAGAACGAGTCTATGAGCATGTATAGAAAGCCCAAGACATCTATATGGCTTTTGAAGCATCAGAGGGAGTCTATGAGTATATATAGGAAGCCCAAGATCGAGGACTCTTTGGCGAGAAATATGTTCAGGAGGTCAAAAGGGGACCTCTGAATAGCTGATTTATCATCAAAAGAATTCTATAACTTTATATAGTTTGAAAAATTTTGAGGACACTTTGACCACAAATAAGTTCAAAAGGTCAGATATGGAAATCTATATGGCTTATGAAGTATCAGAAGGAGTCTATGAGTATGTATAGAAAGCCCAATATCGAGGACTCTTTGGCCAGAAATATGTTCAGGAGGTCAAAAGGGGACCTCTGAATAGCAAAAGGAGTCTATAACTTTATATAGTTTGAAAAATTTTGAGGACACTTTGACCACAAATAAGTTCAAAAGGTCAGATATGGACATCTATATGGCTTAAGATTCATCAGAAGGAGTCTATGAGTATGTATAGAAAGCCAAAGATCAAGGACTCTTTGGCCAGAAATATGTTCAAGATGTCAAAACCTCTAAAAAGCTGATTTATCATCAAAAGGATTCTATAACTTTATATAGTTTGAAAAATTTTGAGGACACTTTGACCACAAATAAGTTCAAAAGATCAGATATGGACATCTATATGGCATATGATGCATCAGAAGGAGTCTATGAGCATGTATAGAAAGCCCAAGATCGAGGACTCTTTGGCCAAAAATATGTTCAAGAGGTCAAAACCTCTAAAAAGCTGATTTATCATCAAAAGGATTCTATAACTTTATATAGTTTGAAAAATTTTGAGGACACTTTGACTACAAATAAGTTCAAAAGGTCAGATATGGACATCTATATGGCTTATGAAGCATCAGAAGGAGTCTATGAGTATGTATAGAAAGCCCATGATCTAGGACTCTAAATCGAGGAGGTCAAAAGGGGACCTCTGAATAGCAAAAGGAGTCTATAACTTTATATAGTTTGAAAAATTTTGAGGACACTTTGACTACAAATAAGTTCAAAAGGCCAGATATGGACATCTATATGGCTTATGAAGCATCAGAAGGAGTCTATGAGTATGTATAGAAAGCCCATGATCTAGGACTCTTTGGCCAGAAATATGTTCAGGAGGTCAAAAGGGGACCTCTGAATAGCTGATTTATCATCAAAAGGATTCGATAACTTTATATAGTTTGAAAAATTTTGAGGACACTTTGGCCACAAATAAGTTCAAAAGGTCAGATATGGACATATATATATGGCTTATGAAGCATCAGAAGGAGTCTATGAGTATGTATAAAAAGCCCAAGACATCTATATGGCTTATGAAGCATCAGAAGGATTCTATGAGTATGTATAGAAAGCCCAATATCGAGGACTCTTTGGCCAGAAATATGTTCAGGAGGTCAAAAGGGGACCTCTGAATAGCAAAAGGAGTCTATAATTTTATATAGTTTGAAAAATTTTGAGGACACTTTGACCACAAATAAGTTCAAAAGGTCAGATATGGACATCTATATGGCTTATGAAGCATCAGAAGTAGTCTATGAGTATGTATAGAAAGCCCAAGATCGAGGACTCTTTGGCCAGAAATATGTTCAGGAGGTCAAAAGGGGACCTCTGAATAGCAAAAGGAGTCAATAACTTTATATAGTTTCAAAAATTTTGAGGACAATTTGACCACAAATAAGTTCAAAAGATCAGATATGGACATCTATATGGCTTATGAAGCATCAGAAGGAGTCTATGAGTATGTATAGAAAGCCCAAGATCGAGGACTGTAAATCGAGGAGGTCAAAAAGGGACCTCTGAATAGCAAAAGGAGTCTATAACTTTATATAGTTTGAAAAATTTTGAGGACACTTTGACCACAAATAAGTTCAAAAGGTCAGATATGGACATATATATATGGCTTATGAAGCATCAGAAGGAGTCTATGAGTATGTATAGAAAGCCCAAGACATCTATATGGCTTTTGAAGCATCAGAGGGAGTCTATGAGTATATATAGGAAGCCCAAGATCGAGGACTCTTTGGCGAGAAATATGTTCAGGAGGTCAAAAGGGGACCTCTGAATAGCAAAAGGAGTCTATAACTTTATATAGTTTGAAAAATTTTGAGGACACTTTGACCACAAATAAGTTCACAAGGTCAGATATGGACATCTATATGGCTTAAGATGCATCAGAAGGAGTCTATGAGTATGTATAGAAAGCCAAAGACATCTATATGGCTTTTGAAGCATCAGAGGGAGTCTATGAGTATGTATAGAAAGCCCAATATCGAGGACTCTTTGGCCAGAAATATGTTCAGGAGGTCAAAAGGGGACCTCTGAATAGCAAAAGGAGTCTATAACTTTATATAGTTTGAAAAATTTTGAGGACACTTTGACCACAAATAAGTTCAAAAGGTCAGATATGGAAATCTATATGGCTAATGATGCATCAGAAGGAGTCTATGAGTATGTATAGAAAGCCCAATATCGAGGACTCTTTGGCCAGAAATATGTTCAGGAGGTCAAAAGGGGACCTCTGAATAGCTGATTTATCATAAAAAGAATTCTATAACTTTATATAGTTTGAAAAATTTTGAGGACACTTTGACTACAAATAAGTTCAAAAGGTCAGATATGGACATATATATGGCTTATGAAGCATCAGAAGGAGTCCATGAGTATGTATAGAAAGCCCAAGATCGAGGACTCTTTGGCCAGAAATATATTCCTTGTGTCAAAAATGGACTTCTGTCTGGTTGACCTAACATCAGAAAGAGTCAACGAGTATGTATAGAAAGCCCAAGTTTCGAATACTCCTTGGCCTGAAAAAAATTCAGTATGTCAAATG
Organism: Squalius cephalus; assembly: GCF_949319135.1. Classification (NCBI taxonomy): domain Eukaryota; kingdom Metazoa; phylum Chordata; class Actinopteri; order Cypriniformes; family Leuciscidae; genus Squalius; species Squalius cephalus. The sequence goes on from NC_137129.1 coordinate 24,361,529, forward strand.
GACTTTTGTCAGGAGGATATAACATCAGAAGATATCAGTCGGAATGTATTGTATTAATCTTTCAGGACTCTTTGACCAGAAATATGTCCAGTAGGTCAAAAGGGGACCTCTGAATAGCTGATTTATCATCAAAAGAATTCTATAACTTTATATAGTTTGAAAAATTTTGAGGACACTTTGACCACAAATAAGTTCAGGAGGTCAGATATGGACATCTATATGGCTTTTGAAGCATCAGAGGGAGTCTATGAGTATATATAGAAAGCCCAAGATCGAGGACTCTTTGGCCAGAAATATGTTCAGGAGGTCAAAAGGGGACCTCTGAATAGCTGATTTATCATCAAAAGAATTCTATAACTTTATATAGTTTGAAACATTTTGAGGACCCTTTGAGCAGAAATAATTTCAAAAGGTAAGCCATAAGCCATATCTGTATGGATATATATATTGGCTTATGAAGCATCAGGAGTCAATGAGTATGTATAGAAATCGAGGACTGTTTGGCCAGAAATATGTTACTTTGGTCAAACATGTACTTACGTACATCAGGAGTCGAAGAGTATGTATAGAAAGTTAACATCAGTTGACTGAATGTAATAAGTAGGTTAATGTGCAGTGAAGGAAAATCATTGCACTAGCTGTTGCTTTACAATGGACACAATTATAGGAGTTAGTTCTGGTGTGAAATGCAATGCGAAAAGTGCTTTATCTATATGTTTATTCTTCAGTGCATTCTATCGTTGGGCAACGTTAGAATGCACTGAAGAATAAACATATAGATGAAGCACTTTTCGCATTGCATTGCACACCAGAACTAACTCCTTCCCATGTTCATTAAAGATATAACATTTATGCATTGCACAAAGGATCTAACGTTGTCCACTGAACAATAACATATAGGCTATGCACTTCTCGGATTGCATTGCATTGCACAGTAGATCTAATTCATTCCCATGTTTATTAAAGAGATAAGTTTTGTTGTTGCATTGCATTGCAAAAACGATCTTACGTTGTGCATTGAAGAATAACATACAGGCTATGCACCTTATGCATTGCACACCAGAACTAACTCCTTCCCATGTTCATTAAAGGGATAACATATGTTATGCAACATTTCATTGTTTTGCAGAAACGATCTAACGTTGTGCACTGAAGAATATTTATGCACTTTTTGCATTGTATTGCATTGCACACCAGAACTAACTCCTTCAAATGTTTATTAAAGAGATAACATTTTGCACTGCACAAACGATCTAACGTTGTGCATTGAAGAATAATATAGGCTATGCAATTCTTGCATTGCATTGCACACCAGAACTAAATCATTCCCATTTTCTTTAAAGAAATAAGGTGCAATGATGTTGTATTGCATTGCACAAACGATAACATATGTTATGCAACATTATATTGCTTTGCACAAACGATCTAACATTGTGCACTAAAGAATAACATTTATGCATTTTTTGCATTGCATTGCACACCAGAACTAACTCCTTCAAATGTTTATTAAAAAGATAACATTTTGCATTGCATTGCACAAACGATCTAACGTTGTGCATTGAAGAATAACATATAGGCTAAATGCATGCATTGTATTGCATTGCACACCCTAACTAACTCGTTCCCATGTTCATTGAAGAGATAACATATGTTATGCAACATTTCATTGTTTTGCACAAACGATCTAACGTTGTGCATTGAAGAGTAACATAGGCTATTCACTTTTTGCTTTGCATTGCATTGCACAGCAGAACTAACTCCTTCCCATGTTCATTAAAGGGATAACATGTTGCATTGCATTGCATTGCACAAACGATCTAACGCTGTGCACTGAAGAATAATATAGGCTATGCAATTCTTGCATTGCATTGCACACCAGAACTAAATCATTCCCATTTTCTTTAAAGAAATAAGGTGCAATGATGTTGTATTGCATTGCACAAACGATAACATATGTTATGCAACATTATATTGCTTTGCACGAACGATCTAACACCTTGCACTAAAGAATAACATTTATGCATTTTTTGCATTGCATTGCACACCAGAACTAACTCCTTCAAATGTTTATTAAAAAGATAACATTTTGCATTGCATTGCACAAACGATCTAACGTTGTGCATTGAAGAATAACATATAGGCTAAATGCATGCATTGTATTGCATTGCACACCCGAACTAACTCGTTCCCATGTTCATTGAAGAGATAACATATGTTATGCAACATTTCATTGTTTTGCACAAACGATCTAACGTTGTGCATTGAAGAGTAACATAGGCTATTCACTTTTTGCTTTGCATTGCATTGCACAGCAGAACTAACTCCTTCCCATGTTCATTAAAGGGATAACATGTTGCATTGCATTGCATTGCACAAACGATCTAACGCTGTGCACTGAAGAATAACATATAGGCTATGCTATGCACTTTTTGCATTGCATTGCATTGCACTCCAGAACTAACCATGTTTTATTAAAGAGATAACATTTTGCATTGCATTGCACAAACGATCTAACGTTGTGCATTGAAGAGTAACATAGGCCATGCATTTCTTGCATTGCTTTGCATTGCATTGCACACAAGAACTAACTCCTTCAAATGTTTATTAAAGAGATAACATGTTGCATTGCATTGCACAAACGATCTAACGTTGTGCATTGAAGAATGACATAGTTGACAGCTAAATGCATGGATTGTGTTGCATGTACAGCCGAACTAACTCCTTCCCATGTTCATTAAAAAGATAACATATGTTATGCAACATTGCATTGCTTTGCACAAACGATTTAACGCTGTGCACTGAATAACATTCATTTTTTTTGCATTGCATTGCATTGCACACCAGAACTAACTCAGATCAAATGCTTATTAAAGAGATAACATTTTGCATTGCATTGTGCATTGCATAACGTTGTGCATTGAAGAATAACATATAGGCTAAATGCATGCATTGTATTGCATTGCACACCCGAACTAAAAAGAGATAACATATGTTATGCAACATTTCATTGTTTTGCAGAAACGATCTAACGTTGTGCACTGAAGAATATTTATGCACTTTTTGCATTGTATTGCATTGCACACCAGAACATATGTTATGCAACATTATATTGCTTTGCACAAACGATCTAACGTTGTGCATTGAAGAATAACATATAGGCTAAATGCATGCATTGTATTGCATTGCACACCCGAACTAACTCGTTCCCATGTTCATTGAAGAGATAACATATGTTATGCAACATTTCATTGTTTTGCACAAACGATCTAACGCTGTGCACTGAAGAATAACATATAGGCTATGCCCTTTTTGCATTGCATTGCACTCCAGAACTAACTACTTCCCATGTTTATTAAAGAGATAACATTTTGCATTGCATTGCACAAACGATCTAACGTTGTGCATTGAAGAGTAACATAGGCCATGCATTTTTTGCATTGCATTGCATTGCACTCCAGAACTAACTACTTCCCATGTTTATTAAAGAGATAACATGTTGCATTGCATTGCACAAACGATCTAACGTTGTGCATTGAAGAATGACATAGTTGACATAGCTAAATGCATGGATTGTGTTGCATGTACAGCCGAACTAACTCCTTCCCATGTTCATTAAAAAGATAACATATGTTATGCAACATTGCATTGCTTTGCACAAACGATTTAACGCTGTGCACTGAATAACATTTATGCACTTTTTGCATTGCATTGCATTGCACACCAACTCAGATCAAATGCTTATTAAATAGATAACATTTTGCATTGCATTGTGCATTGCATAACGTTGTGCATTGAAGAATAACATATAGGCTAAATGTATTGCATTGCACACCCGAACTAACTCCTTCCCATGTTCATTAAAGAGATAACATATGTTATGCACAAACGATTCAGTATGTATTCAGTACGATTTTGCATTGAAGAGTAACATTGGCTATTCACTTTTTGCATTGCATTGCACACCATAACTAACTTTTCTAACATTTAAAGGAGTGAGTTCTGGTGTGCAAATGCAATGCAATGCAAAAAGTGCATAAATGTTATTATTCAGTGCACAACATTAGATCGTTTCTGCAATGCAATGCAGTGCAATGCAACATGTTATCTCTTTAGTGAACATGGGAAAGAGTTAGTTCTGGTGTGTAATTCAATGCAATGCAAAAAGTGCATGGTCTATGTTTCTCTTCAATGCACAACGTTAGATCGTTTGTGCAATGCAATGCAAAATGTTATCTCTTCAATGAACATTTGAAGGAGTTAGTTCTAATGTGCAATGCAATTCAAAAAGTGCATGGCCTATGTTATCTCTTTAATAAACATTTGAAGGAGTAAGATCTGGTGTGCAATGCAATGCAATGCCAAATGTGCATACCCTAAATGTTATTCTTCAGTGCACAACGTTAGATCGTTTCTGCAATGCAATGCAATTCAATGCAATGCAACATGTTATATCTTTACTGAACATGGGAAGGAGTTAGTTTCAGTGTGCAATGCAATGCAAAAAGTGCATAAATGTCATTCTTCAATGCACAACGTTAGATCGTTTCTGCAATGGCAATGCAATGCAATGCAACATGTTATCTTTTTAATGAACATGGGAAGGAGTTAGTTCTGGTGTGCAATGCAATATACAATGCATGCATTTAGCCTGTATGTTATTCTTTAATGCACAACATTGATCGTTGAGACAAACTATCGTTTTGTGCAATGCAATGCAAAATATTATCTCTTTAATGAACATGGGAAGGAGTTAGTTCTGGTGTGCAATGCAATGCAAAAAGTGCATAAATGTTATTCTTTAGTGCACATCGTTAGATCGTTTGTGCAAAGCAATGCAATGTTGCATAACATATGTTATCTCTTTAATGAACATGTGAAGGAGTTAGTTCGGGTGTGCAATGCAATACAATGCATGCATTTAGCCTGTATGTTATTCTTCAATGCACAACGTTTGATCGTTTGTGCAATGCAATGCAACATATTATCTCTTTACTGAACATGGGAAGGAGTTTGATCTGGTGTGCAATGCAATGCAATGCAAAAAGTGCATGGCCTATGTTACTCTTCATTGCACAACGTTAGATCGTTTGTGCAACAACAGATGTTATCTCTTTAATGAACATGGGAAGGAGTTAGTTCTGGTGTGCAATGCAGGGATAAAAGTGCATATGTTTTTCTTCAATGAGGCACAACGATAGATCGTTTGTGCAATGCAACAACATATGTTATCTCTTTAATGAACATGGGAATGAATTAGTTGTAGTGTGCAATGCAATGCAATGCAAGCCAAGAAGTGCATAGCCTATATGTTATTGTTCAGTGGACAACGTTAGATCGTTTGTGCAATGCAGTGCAACAACATAAATGTTATCTCTTTCATGAACATGGGAAGGAGTTAGTTCTGGTGTGCAATGCAATGCGAAAAGTGCATTATCTATATGTTTATTCTTCAGTGCATTCTATCGTTGTCCAACGGAATGAGTTAATTGTGTCCATTGTAAAGCAAAAGCCAGTGCAATGATTTTCCTTTACTGCACATTAATTAATCTACTTATACATTCAGTCAGCTGATGTTATCTTTCTATACATACTCTTCGACTCCTGGATCCAGCCATACCGAAATCCATATTTGACCAAAGTAACATATTTCTGGCCAAAGAGTCCTCGATTTCTATACATACATCATTGACTCCTGATGCTTGATAAGCCATCTAGATATCCATACAGATATGGATATCTATATGGCGTATGGCTTACCTTTTGAACTTATTTCTGGTCAAAGTGTTCTCAAAAATTTTCAAACTATATAAAGTTATAGTCTCCTTCTGATAATAAATCATTGACAAAAGAGTTCTCAAAAGGATGTTGTCTACAATAAACGAATACAGACTCCTTCTGATGTTAACTCAGCCATACAGAAGTCCATATTTAACATTCTGAACATATTTCTGGCCAGAGACCTTGAACATTTACCTTACTATATATATTTCTCCTACTATACAGACTTCTCATGATGTTATATCAGCCAGACTGTAGTCCATATAGGACCAATTGAACATATTTTTGGCCAAAGAATCCTCAAAATGTTTTTTACTATTATAAACTTCTGATGTTAAATCAGCCTTACAGAAGTCCATAATTGACCACCTGAAAATATTTCTGGACAAAGAGTCGATCTTGGGCTTTCTATAAATACTCATAGAATACTTTTGATATTTCATAAGCCATATAGATGTCCATATCTGACCTTTTGAACTTATTTGTGGTCAAAGTGTCCTCAAAATTTTTCAAACTATATAAAGTTATAGACTGCTTTTGATGATAAATCAGCTATACAGAGGTCCCCTATTGACCTCCTAAACATATTTCTGGCCAAAGAGTCCTCGATCTTGGGCTGTCTATACATACTCATAGACTCCTTCTGATGCTTCATAAGCCATATAGTTGTCCATATCTGACCTTTTGAACTTATTTGTGGTCAAAGTGTCCTCAAAAATTTTCAAACTATATAAAGTTATAGAATCCTTTTGATGATAAATCAGCTATTCAGAGGTCCCCTTTTGACCTTCTGAACATATTGACATACTCCTAGACTCCTTCTGATGCTTCATAAGCCATATAGATGTCCATATCTGACCTTTTGAACTTATTTGTGGTCAAAGTGTCCTCAAAATTTTTCAAACTATATAAAGTTATAGAATCCTTTTGATGATAAATCAGCTATTCAGAGGTCCTCTTTTGACCTCCTGAACATAATTTTTTCCAAAGAGTCCTAAAAGATTAATACAATACATTCAGACTGATATCTTCGGATGTTATATCATCCTGACAAAAGTCCATATTTGACATACTTAATATTTTTCTGGCCAAGGAGTACTCGAAACTTGACTTTTCCATATATACTCGTTGACTCTTTCTGATGTTACATCAACCATACAGAAGTCCATTGTTGACCCAAGGAATATATTTCTGGCCAAAGAGTCCTCGACCTTGGGCTTTCTATACATACTCATAGACTCCTTCTGATGCTTCATAAGCCATACAGATGTCCATATCTGACCTTTTGAACTTATTTGTGGTCAAAGTGTCCTCAAAATTTTTCAAACTATATGAAGTTATAGAATCCTTTTGATGATAAATCAGCTATTCAGAGGTTTTGACCTCCTGAACATATTTCTGGCCAAAGAGTCCTCGATCTTGGGCTTTCTATACATACTCATAGACTCCTTCTGATGCTTCATAAGCCATATAGATGTCCATATCTGACCTTTTGAACTTATTTGTGGTCAAAGTGTCCTCAAAATTTTTCAACTATATAAAGTTATAGACTCCTTTTGATGATAAATCAGCTATTCAGAGGTCCCCTTTTGATCTCCTGAACATATTTCTGGCCAAAGAGTCCTCGATCTTGGGCTTTCTATATGTACTCGTAGACTCCCTCTGATGCTTCAAAAGCCATATAGATGTCCATATCTGACCTTTTGAACTTATTTCTGGTCAAAGGGTCCTCAAAAGTTTTCAAACTATATAAAGTTATTGATTCTTTCTGATGATAAATCAGCAATTCAGAGGTCCCCTTGTGACCTACTGAACATATTTCTGGCCAAAGAGTCCTAAAAGATTAATACTGATATCTTCAGACTGATATCTTCGGATTCTATATCCTCCTGACATAAATCCATATTTGACATACTGATTTTTTTCTGGCCAAGGAGTATTCGAAACTTGGGTTTTCTATACATAATCCTTCTGATGCTTCATAAGCCATATATATGTCCATATCTGACCTTTTGAACTTATTTGTGGTCAAAGTGTCCTCAAAATTTTGCAAACTATATAAAGTTATAGACTCCTTTTGATGATAAATCAGCTATACATGGGTCCCCTATTGAACTGCTGAACATATTTCTGGCCAAAGAGTCCTCGATCTTGGGCTTTCTATATATACTCATGGACACCCTCTGATGCTTCAAAACCCATATAGATGTCCATATCTGATCATTTGAACTTATTTCTGGTCAAGGGTCCTCAAAATTTTTCAAGCTATATAAAGTTATAGACTCTTTCTGATGATAAATCAGCTATTCAGAGGTCCCCTTTTGACCTACTGGACATATTTCTGGCCAAAGAGTCCTAAAAGATTAATACAATACATTCAGACTGATATCTTCGGATGTTATATCCTCCTGACAAAAGTCCATTTGACATACTGAATTTTTTTCTGGCCAAGGAGTATTCGAAACTTGGGCTTTCTATACATACTCGTTGACTCTTTCTGATGTTAGGTCAACCAGACAGAAGTCCATTTTTGACCCAAGGAATATATTTCTGGCCAAAGAGTCCTCGATCTTGGGCTTTCTATACATACTCATAGACTCCTTCTGTTGCTTCATAAGCCATATATATGTGCCTTTTGAACTTATTTGTAGTCAAAGTGTCCTCAAAATTATTCAAACTATATAAAGTTATAGAATTGTTTTTATGATAAATCAGCTATTCAGAGGTCCCCTTTTGACTTCCTGAATATATTTCTGGCCAAAGAGTCCTCGATCTTGGGCTTTCTATACATACTCATAGACTCCTTCTGATGCTTCATAAGCCATATAGATATCCATATCTGACCTTTTGAACTTATTTCTTGTCAAAGTGTCCTCAAAATTTTTCAAATTATATAAAGTTATAGAATCCTTTTGATGATAAATCAGCTATTCAGAGGTCCACTTTTGACCTCCTGAACATATTTCTGGACAAAGAGTCCTCGATCTTGGGCTTTCTATACATACTCATAGACTCCTTCTGATGCTTCATAAGCCATATAGATGTCCATATCTGACCTTTTGAACTTATTTGTGGTCAAAGTGTCCTCAAAATTTTTCAAACTATATAAAGTTATAGACTCCTTTTGCTATTCAGAGGTCCCCTTTTGACCTCCTGAACATATTTCTAGCCAAAGAGTCCTCCATATTGGGCTTTCTATACATACTCATAGACTCCTTCTGATGCATCATAAGCCATATAGATGTCCATATCTGACCTTTTGAACTTATTTGTGGTCAAATTGTCCTCAAAATTTTTCAAACTATATAAAGTTATAGAATTCTTTTGATGATAATCAGCTATTCAGAGGTCCCCTTTTGACCTCCTGAACATATTTCTGGCCAAAGAGTCCTCGATCTTGGGCTTCCTATATATACTCATAGACTCCCTCTGATGCTTCAAAAGCCATATAGATGTCTTGGGCTTTCTATACATACTCATAGACTCCTTCTGATGCTTCATAAGCCATATAGATGTCCATATCTGACCTTTTGAACTTATTTGTGGTCAAAGTGTCCTCAAAATTTTTCAAACTATATAAAGTTATAGAATTCTTTTGATGATAAATCAGCTATTCAGAGGTCCCCTTTTGACCTCCTGAACATATTTCTGGCCAAAGAGTCCTCGATCTTGGGCTTTCTATACATACTCATAGACTCCTTCTGATGCTTCATAAGCCATATAGATGTCCATATCTGACCTTTTGAACTTATTTGTGGTCAAAGTGTCCTCAAAATTTTTCAAACTATATAAAGTTATAGACTCCTTTTGCTATTCAGAGGTCCCCTTTTGACCTCCTGAACATATTTCTAGCCAAAGAGTCCTCCATATTGGGCTTTCTATACATACTCATAGACTCCTTCTAATGCATCATAAGCCATATAGATGTCCATATCTGACCTTTTGAACTTATTTGTGGTCAAATTGTCCTCAAAATTTTTCAAACTATATAAAGTTATAGAATTCTTTTGATGATAATCAGCTATTCAGAGGTCCCCTTTTGACCTCCTGAACATATTTCTCGCCAAAGAGTCCTCGATCTTGGGCTTCCTATATATACTCATGGACACCCTCTGATGCTTCAAACCCCATATAGATGTCCATATCTGATCATTTGAACTTATTTCTGGTCAAGGGTCCTCAAAATTTTTCAAACTATATAAAGTTATAGACTCTTTCTGATGATAAATCAGCTATTCAGAGGTCCCCTTTTGACCTACTGGACATATTTCTGGCCAAAGAGTCCTAAAAGATTAATACAATACATTCAGACTGATATCTTCGGATGTTATATCCTCCTGACAAAAGTCCATTTGACATACTGAATTTTTTTCTGGCCAAGGAGTATTCGAAACTTGGGCTTTCTATACATACTCGTTGACTCTTTCTGATGTTAGGTCAACCAGACAGAAGTCCATTTTTGACCCAAGGAATATATTTCTGGCCAAAGAGTCCTCGATCTTGGGCTTTCTATACATACTCATGGACTCCTTCTGTTGCTTCATAAGCCATATATATGTCCATATCTGACATATTGAACTTATTTGTAGTCAAAGTGTCCTCAAAATTTTTCAAACTATATAAAGTTATAGAATCCTTTTGATGATAAATCAGCTATTCAGAGGTCCCCTTTTGACCTCCTGAACATATTTCTGGCCAAAGAGTCCTCGATCTTGGGCTTTCTATACATACTCATAGACTCCTTCTGATGCTTCAAAAGCCATATAGATGTCTTGGGCTTTCTATACATACTCATAGACTCCTTCTGATGCTTCATAAGCCATATATATGTGTCCATATCTGACCTTTTGAACTTATTTGTGGTCAAAGTGTCCTCAAAATTTTTCAAACTATATAAAGTTATAGACTCCTTTTGCTATTCAGAGGTCCCCTTTTGACCTTCTGAACATATTTCTGGCCAAAGAGTCCTCGATATTGGGCTTTCTATACATACTCATAGACTCCTTCTGATGCTTCATAAGCCATATAGATGTCCATATCTGACCTTTTGAACTTATTTGTGGTCAAAGTGTCCTCAAAATTTTTCAAACTATATAAAGTTATAGAATTCTTTTGATGATAAATCAGCTATTCAGAGGTCCCCTTTTGACCTCCTGAACATATTTCTCGCCAAAGAGTCCTCGATCTTGGGATTTCTATATATACTCATAGACTCCCTCTGATGCTTCAAAAGCCATATAGATGTCTTGGGCTTTCTATACATACCCATAGACTCCTTCTGATGCTTCATAAGCCATATATATATGTCCATATCTGACCTTTTGAACTTATTTGTGGTCAAAGTGTCTTCAAAATTTTTCAAACTATATAAAGTTATCGAATCCTTTTGATGATAAATCAGCTATTCAGAGGTTTTGACCTCCTGAACATATTTCTGGCCAAAGAGTCCTCGATCTTGGGCTTCCTATATATACTCATAGACTCCCTCTGATGCTTCAAAAGCCATATAGATGTCTTGGGCTTTCTATACATACTCATAGACTCCTTCTGATGCTTCATAAGCCATATAGATGTCCATATCTGACCTTTTGAACTTATTTGTGGTCAATGTCTCCTCAAAATTTTTCAAACTATATAAAGTTATAGAATTCTTTTGATGATAAAATCAGCTATTCAGAGGTTTTGACCTCCTGAACATATTTTTGGCCAAAGAGTCCTCGATCTTGGGCTTTATATATATACTCATAGACTCCCTCTGACGCTTCAAAAGACATCTATATGGCTTTCATAAGCATCATATGGCCTTCTGATGCTTCATAAGCCATATAGATGTCCATATCTGACCTTTTGAACTTATTTGTGGTCAAAGTGTCCTCAAAATGTTTCAAACTATATAAAGTTATAGACTCCTTTTGATGATAAATCAGCTATACATGGGTCCCCTTTTGAACTCCTGAACATATTTCTGGCCAAAGAGTCCTCGATCTTGGGCTTTCTATATATACTCATAGACTACCTCTGATGCTTCAAAACCCATATAGATTTCCATATCTGATCATTTGAACTTATTTCTGGTCAAGGGTCCTCAAAATTTTTCAAACTATATAAAGTTATAGACTCTTTCTGATGATAAATCAGCTATTCAGAGGTCCCCAAGGAGTATTCGAAACTTGGTCTTTCTATACATACTCCTTCTGATGCTTCATAAGCATTATATATGTCCATATCTGACCTTTTGAACTTATTTGTGGTCAAAGTGTCCTCAAAATTTTTCAAACTACACTGTAAAAAATTTCTAACCCTCCCAAATCAAAAATTTCAAGTGACCGATAACATCTAAATTTTTCAATTGGCCCAAGTGAAATTCTGTAAATTTCAATTGGCCCAAGTGAAAATCTGTTAATTTAATTTGATAATTTAAAGAATTTCACTTGGGCCAAGTGAAAAAATGAGATGTTATCGGTCACTTGAAATTTTTGATTTGGGAGGGTTAGAAATTTTTTACAGTGTATATAAAGTTATAGAATCCTTTTGATGATAAATCAGCTATTCAGAGGTTTTGACCTCCTGAACATATTTCTGGCCAAAGAGTCCTCGATCTTGGGCTTTCTATGCATACTCATAGACTCCTTGTGATGCATCATAAGCCATATAGATGTCCATATCTGACCTTTTGAACTTATTTGTGGTGAAAGTGTCCTCAAAATTTTTCAAACTATATAAAGTTATAGAATTCTTTTGATGATAAATCAGCTATTCAGAGGTTTTGACCTCTTGAACATATTTCTGGCCAAAGATTCCTCGATCTTGGGCTTTCTATACATGCTCATAGACTCCTTCTGATGCATCATAAGCCATATAGATGTCCATATCTGACCTTTTGAACTTATTTGTGGTCAAAGTGTCCTCAAAATTTTTCAAACTATATAAAGTTATAAATTCTTTCGATGATAAATCAGCTATTCAGAGGTCCCTTTTTGACCTCCTTAACATATTTCTGGCCAAAGAGTCCTCGATATAGGGCTTTCTATACATACTCATAGACTCCTTCTGATGCATCACAAGCCATATAGATGTCCATATCTGACCTTTTGAACTTATTTGTGGTCAAAGTATCCTCAAAATTTTTCACACTATATAAAGTTATAGAATCCTTTTGATGATAGATCAGCTATTCAGACGTCCCCTTTTGACGTCCTGAACATATTTCTGGCCAAAGAGACCTCGATCTTGGGCTTTCTATACATACTCATAGACTCCTTCTGATGCTTCATAAGCCATATAGATGTCCATATCTGACTTTTTGAACTTATTTGTGGTCAAATTGTCGTCAAAATTTTTCAAAAAGAATTCTATAACTTTATATAGTTTAAAACATTTTGAGGACCCTTTGACCACAAATAAGTTCAAAAGGTCAGATATGGACATATATATGGCTTATGAAGCATCAGAAGGAGTATGTATAGAAAGCCCTAGTTTCGAATACTCCTTGGCCAGAAAAAAATTCAGTGTGTCAAATATTGACTTTTGTCAGGAGGATATAACATCCGAAGATATCAGTCTGAATGTATTGTATTAATCTTTTAGGACTCTTTGGCCAGAAATATGTTCAGTAGGTCAAAAGGGGACCTCTGAATAGCTGATTTTTCATCAGAAAGAGTCTATAACTTTATATAGTTTGAAAAATTTTGAGAACACTTTGACCACAAATAAGTTCAAAAGGTCAGATATGGACATCTATATGGCTTTTGAAGCATCAGACGGAGTCTATGAGTATATATAGAAAGCCCAAGATCGAGGACTCTTTGGCCAGAAATATGTTCAGGAGGTCAAAAGGGGACCCATGAATAGCTGATTTATCATCAAAAGGAGTCTATAACTTTATATAGTTTGAAAAATTTTGAGGACCCTTTGACCACAAATAAGTTCAAAAGGTCAGATATGGACATATATATGGCTTATGAAGCATCAGAAGGAGTATGTATAGAAAGGCCAAGTTTCGAATACTCCTTGGCCAGAAAAAAATTCAGTATGTCAAATATGGACTTTTGTCAGGAGGATATAACATCCGAAGATATCAGTCTGAATGTATTGTATTAATCTTTTAGGACTCTTTGGCCAGAAATATGTTCAGGAGGTCAAAAGGGGACCTCTGAATAGCTGGTTTATCATCAGAAAGAGTCTATAACTTTATATAGTTTGAAAATTTTTGAGGACACTTTGACCACAAATAAGTTCAAAAGGTCAGATATGGACATATATATGGCTTATGAAGCATCAGAAGGAGTCTATGAGTATGTATAGAAAGCCCAAGATCGAGGACTCTTTGGCCAGAAATATGTTCAGGAGGTTAAAAGGGGACCTCTGAATAGCTGATTTATCATCAATAGAATTCTATAACTTTATATAGTTTGAAAATTTTTGAGGACACTTTGACCACAAATAAGTTCAAAAGGTCAGATATGGATATATATGGCTTATGAAGCATCAGAAGGAGTCTATGAGTATGTATAGAAAGCCCAAGATCAAGGACTCTTTGGCCAGAAATATATTCCTTGGGTCAAAAATGGACTTCTGTATGGTTGACGTCAGAAAGAGTCAACGAGTATGTATTGAAGGCCCAAGTTTCGAATACTCCTTGGCCAGAAAAAAATTCATTATGTCAAATGGACTTTTGTCAGGAGGATATAACATCCGAAGATATCAGTCTGAATGTATTGTATTAATCTTTTAGGACTCTTTGGCCAGAAACATGTTCAGTAGGTCAAAAGGGGACCTCTGAATAGCTGATTTATCATCAATAGAATTCTATAACTTTATATAGTTTGAAAAATTTTGAGGACACTTTGACCACAAATAAGTTCAAAAGGTCAGACATGGACATATATATGGCTTATGAAGCATCAGAAGGAGTCTATGAGTATGTATAGAAAGCCCAAGATCGAGGACTCTTTGGCCAGAAATATATTCCTTGGGTCAAAAATGGACTTCTGTCTGGTTGACCTAACATCAGAAAGAGTCAACGAGTATGTATAGAAAGCCCAAGTTTCGAATACTCCTTGGCCAGAAAAAAATTCAGTATGTCAAATGGACTTTTGTCAGGAGGATATAACATCCGAAGATATCAGTCTGAATGTATTGTATTAATCTTTTAGGACTCTTTGGCCAGAAATATGTCCAGTAGGTCAAAAGGGGACCTCTGAATATCTGATTTATCATCAGAAAGAGTCTATAACTTTATATAGTTTGAAAAATTTTGAGGACACTTTGACCACAAATAAGTTCAAAAGGTCAGATATGGACATATATATATGGCTTATGAAGCATCAGAAGGAGTCTATGATTATGTATAGAAAGCCCAAGACATCTATATGGCTTTTGAAGCATCAGAGGGAGTCTATGAGTATATATAGAAAGCCCAAGATCGAGGACTTTTGGCGAGAAATATGTTCAGGAGGTCAAAAGGGGACCTCTGAATAGCTGATTTATCATCAAAAGAATTCTATAACTTTATATAGTTTGAAAAATTTTGAGGACACTTTGACCACAAATAAGTTCAAAAGGTCAGATATGGAAATCTATATGGCTTATGAAGCATCAGAAGGAGTCTATGAGTTTGTATAGAAAGCCCAATATCGAGGACTCTTTGGCCAGAAATATGTTCAGGAGGTCAAAAGGGGACCTCTGAATAGCAAAAGGAGTCTATAACTTTATATAGTTTGAAAAATTTTGAGGACACTTTGACCACAAATAAGTTCAAAAGGTCAGATATGGACATCTATATGGCTTATGAAGCATCAGAAGGAGTCTATGAGTATGTATAGAAAGCCCAAGATCGAGGACTCTAAATCGAGGAGGTCAAAAGGGGACCTCTGAATAGCAAAAGGAGTCTATAACTTTATATAGTTTGAAAAATTTTGAGGACACTTTGACCACAAATAAGTTCAAAAGGTCAGATATGGACATCTATATGGCTTATGAAGCATCAGAAGTAGTCTATGAGTATGTATAGAAAGCCCAAGATCGAGGACTCTTTGGCAAGGAATATGTTCAGAAGGTCAAAATGTAACCTCTGAATACCAAAAGGAGTCTATAACTTTATATAGTTTCAAAAATTTTGAGGACACTTTGACCACAAATAAGTTCAAAAGGTCAGATATGGACATCTATATGGCTTATGAAGCATCAGAAGGAGTCTATGAGTATGTATAGAAAGCCCAAGATCGAGGACTCTAAATCGAGGAGGTCAAAAGGGGACCTCTGAATAGCAAAAGGAGTCTATAACTTTATATAGTTTGAAAAATTTTGAGGACACTTTGACCACAAATAAGTTCAAAAGGTCAGATATGGACATCTATATGGCTTATGAAGCATCAGGAGTCTATGAGTATGTATAGAAAGCCCAAGATCGAGGACTCTTTGGCCAGAAATATGTTCAGGAGGTCAAAAGGGGACCTCTGAATAGCTGATTTATCATCAATAGAATTCTATAACTTTATATAGTTTGAAAAATTTTGAGGACACTTTGACCACAAATAAGTTCAAAAGGTCAGATATGGACATCTATATATTTCTCGACACTTTGGCGAGAAATATGTTCAGGAGGTCAAAAGGGGACCTCTGAATAGCTGATTTATCATCAAAAGAATTTAATAACTTTATATAGTTTGAAAAATTTTGAGGACACTTTGACCACAAATAAGTTCAAAAGGTCAGATATGGACATATATATATATGGCTTATTAAGCATCAGAACAAGTCTATGAGTATGTATAGAAAGCCCAAGACATCTATATGGCTTTTGAAGCATCAGAGGGAGTTTATGAGTATATATAGGAAGCCCAAGATCGAGGACTCTTTGGCGAGAAATATGTTCAGGAGGTCAAAAGGGGACCTCTGAATAGCTGATTTATCATCAAAAGAATTCTATAACTTTATATAGTTTGAAAAATTTTGAGGACACTTTGACCACAAATAAGTTCAAAAGGTCAGATATGGAAATCTATATGGCTTATGAAGCGTCAGAAGGAGTCTATGAGTATGTATAGAAAGCCCAATATCGAGGACTCTTTGGCCAGAAATATGTTCAGGAGGTCAAAAGGGGACCTCTGAATAGCAAAAGGAGTCTATAACTTTATATTTGAAAAATTTTGAGGACACTTTGATTACAAATAAGTTCAAAAGGTCAGATATGGACATCTATATGGCTTATGAAGCATCAGAAGGAGTCTATGAGTATGTATAGAAAGCCCAAGATCGAGGACTCTTTGGCCAGAAATATGTTCAGGAGGTCAAAAGGGGACCTCTGAATAGCTGATTTATCATCAAAAGAATTCTATAACTTTATATAGTTTGAAAAATTTTGAGGACACTTTGACCACAAATAAGTTCAATAAGTCAGATATGGACATCTATATGGCTTATGAAGCATCAGAAGGAGTCTATGAGTATGTATAGAAAGCCCAATATCGAGGACTCTTTGGCCAGAAATATGTTCAGGAGGTCAAAAGGGGACCTCTGAATAGCAAAAGGAGTCTATAACTTTATATAGTTTGAAATATTTTGAGGACACTTTGACCACAAATAAGTTCAAAAGGTCAGATATGGACATCTATATGGCTTAAGATGCATCAGAAGGAGTCTATGAGTATGTATAGAAAGCCCAAGACATCTATATGGCTTTTGAAGCATCAGAGGGAGTCTATGAGTATATATAGGAATCCCAAGATCGAGGACTCTTTGGCGAGAAATATGTTCAGGAGGTCAAAAGGGGACCTCTGAATAGCTGATTTATCATCAAAAGAATTCTATAACTTTATATAGTTTGAAAAATTTTGAGGACACTTTGACCACAAATAAGTTCAAAAGGTCAGATATGGACATATATATGGCTTATGAAGCATCAGAAGGAGTCCATGAGTATGTATAGAAAGCCCAAGATCGAGGACTCTTTGGCCAGAAATATATTCCTTGGGTCAAAAATGGACTTCTGTCTGGTTGACCTAACATCAGAAAGAGTCAACGAGTATGTATAGAAAGCCCAAGTTTCGAATACTCCTTGGCCAGAAAAAAATTCAGTATGTCAAATGGACTTTTGTCAGGAGGATATAACATCCGAAGATATCAGTCTGAATGTATTGTATTAATCTTTTAGGACTCTTTGGCCAGAAATATGTCCAGTAGGTCAGAAGGGGACCTCTGAATAGCTGATTTATCATCAGAAAGAGTCTATAACTTTATATAGTTTGAAAAATTTTGAGGACACTTTGACCACAAATAAGTTCAAAAGATCAGATATGGAATTCTATATGGCATATGATGCATCAGAAGGAGTCTATGAGCATGTATAGAAAGCCCAAGATCGAGGACTCTTTGGCCAGAAATATGTTCAAGAGTTCAAAACCTCTAAAAAGCTGATTTATCATCAAAAGGATTCTATAACTTTATATAGTTTGAAAAATTTTGAGGACACTTTGACCACAAATAAGTTCAAAAGGTCAGATATGGACATCTATATGGCTTATGAAGCATCAGAAGAAGTCTATGAGTATGTATAGAAAGCCCAAGATCGAGGACTCTTTGGCGAGAAATATGTTCAGGAGGTCAAAAGGGGACCTCTGAATAGCTGATTTATCATCAAAAGGATTCTATAACTTTATATAGTTTGAAAAATTTTGAGGACACTTTGTCCAGAAATAAGTTCAAAAGGTCAGATATGGATATATATATGGCTTATGAAGCATCAGAAGGAGCCTATGAGTATGTATAGAAAGCCCAAGATCGAGGACTCTTTGGCCAGAAATATGTTCAGGAGGTCAAAACCTCTGAATAGCTGATTTATCATCAAAAGGATTCTATAACTTTATATAGTTTGAAAAATTTTGAGGACACTTTGACCACAAATAAGTTCAAAAGGTCAGATATGGACATATATATATGGCTTATGAAGCATCAGAAGGAGTCTATGAGTATGTATAGAAAGCCCAAGACATCTATATGGCTTTTGAAGCATCAGAGGGAGTCTATGAGTATATATATGAAGCCCAAGATCGAGGACTCTTTGGCGAGAAATATGTTCAGGAGGTCAAAAGGGGACCTCTGAATAGCTCATTTATCATCAAAAGAATTCTATAACTTTATATAGTTTGAAAAATTTTGAGGACACTTTGACCACAAATAAGTTCAAAAGGTCAGATATGGAAATCTATATGGCTTATGAAGCATCAGAAGGAGTCTATGAGTTTGTATAGAAAGCCCAATATCGAGGACTCTTTGGCCAGAAATATGTTCAGGAGGTCAAAAGGGGACCTCTGAATAGCAAAAGGAGTCTATAACTTTATATAGTTTGAAAAATTTTGAGGACACTTTGACCACAAATAAGTTCAAAAGGTCAGATATGGACATCTATATGGCTTATGAAGCATCAGAAGGAGTCTATGAGTATGTATAGAAAGCCCAAGATCGAGGACTCTAAATCGAGGAGGTCAAAAGGGGACCTCTGAATAGCAAAAGGAGTCTATAACTTTATATAGTTTGAAAAATTTTGAGGACACTTTGACCACAAATAAGTTCAAAAGGTCAGATATGGACATCTATATGGCTTATGAAGCATCAGAAGTAGTCTATGAGTATGTATAGAAAGCCCAAGATCGAGGACTCTTTGGCAAGGAATATGTTCAGAAGGTCAAAATGTAACCTCTGAATACCAAAAGGAGTCTATAACTTTATATAGTTTCAAAAATTTTGAGGACACTTTGACCACAAATAAGTTCAAAAGGTCAGATATGGACATCTATATGGCTTATGAAGCATCAGAAGGAGTCTATGAGTATGTATAGAAAGCCCAAGATCGAGGACTCTAAATCAAGGAGGTCAAAAGGGGACCTCTGAATAGCAAAAGGAGTCTATAACTTTATATAGTTTGAAAAATTTTGAGGACACTTTGACCACAAATAAGTTCAAAAGGTCAGATATGGACATCTATATGGCTTATGAAGCATCAGGAGTCTATGAGTATGTATAGAAAGCCCAAGATCGAGGACTCTTTGGCCAGAAATATGTTCAGGAGGTCAAAAGGGGACCTCTGAATAGCTGATTTATCATCAATAGAATTCTATAACTTTATATAGTTTGAAAAATTTTGAGGACACTTTGACCACAAATAAGTTCAAAAGGTCAGATATGGACATCTATATGGATTTTGAAGCATCAGAGGGAGTCTTTGAGTATATATAGAAAGCCCAAGATCGAGGACTCTTTGGCCAGAAATATGTTCAGGAGGTCAAAAGGGGCCCCATGAAATACTGATTTATCATCAAAAGGAGTCTATAACTTTATATAGTTTGAAACTTTTTGAGGACAATTTGACCACAAATAAGTTCAAAAGGTCAGATATGGACATCTATATATTTCTCGACACTTTGGCGAGAAATATGTTCAGGAGGTCAAAAGGGGACCTCTGAATAGCTGATTTATCATCAAAAGAATTTAATAACTTTATATAGTTTGAAAAATTTTGAGGACACTTTGACCACAAATAAGTTCAAAAGGTCAGATATGGACATATATATATGGCTTATTAAGCATCAGAACAAGTCTATGAGTATGTATAGAAAGCCCAAGACATCTATATGGCTTTTGAAGCATCAGAGGGAGTCTATGAGTATATATAGGAAGCCCAAGATCGAGGACTCTTTGGCGAGAAATATGTTCAGGAGGTCAAAAGGGGACCTCTGAATAGCTGATTTATCATCAAAAGAATTCTATAACTTTATATAGTTTGAAAAATTTTGAGGACACTTTGACCACAAATAAGTTCAAAAGGTCAGATATGGAAATCTATATGGCTTATGAAGCGTCAGAAGGAGTCTATGAGTATGTATAGAAAGCCCAATATCGAGGACTCTTTGGCCAGAAATATGTTCAGGAGGTCAAAAGGGGACCTCTGAATAGCAAAAGGAGTCTATAACTTTATATTTGAAAAATTTTGAGGACACTTTGATTACAAATAAGTTCAAAAGGTCAGATATGGACATCTATATGGCTTATGAAGCATCAGAAGGAGTCTATGAGTATGTATAGAAAGCCCAAGATCGAGGACTCTTTGGCCAGAAATATGTTCAGGAGGTCAAAAGGGGACCTCTGAATAGCTGATTTATCATCAAAAGAATTCTATAACTTTATATAGTTTGAAAAATTTTGAGGACACTTTGACCACAAATAAGTTCAATAGGTCAGATATGGACATCTATATGGCTTATGAAGCATCAGAAGGAGTCTATGAGTATGTATAGAAAGCCCAATATCGAGGACTCTTTGGCCAGAAATATGTTCAGGAGGTCAAAAGGGGACCTCTGAATAGCAAAAGGAGTCTATAACTTTATATAGTTTGAAATATTTTGAGGTCACTTTGACCACAAATAAGTTCAAAAGGTCAGATATGGACATCTATATGGCTTAAGATGCATCAGAAGGAGTCTATGAGTATGTATAGAAAGCCCAAGACATCTATATGGCTTTTGAAGCATCAGAGGGAGTCTATGAGTATATATAGGAATCCCAAGATCGAGGACTCTTTGGCGAGAAATATGTTCAGGAGGTCAAAAGGGGACCTCTGAATAGCTGATTTATCATCAAAAGAATTCTATAACTTTATATAGTTTGAAAAATTTTGAGGACACTTTGACCACAAATAAGTTCAAAAGGTCAGATATGGACATATATATGGCTTATGAAGCATCAGAAGGAGTCCATGAGTATGTATAGAAAGCCCAAGATCGAGGACTCTTTGGCCAGAAATATATTCCTTGGGTCAAAAATGGACTTCTGTCTGGTTGACCTAACATCAGAAAGAGTCAACGAGTATGTATAGAAAGCCCAAGTTTCGAATACTCCTTGGCCAGAAAAAAATTCAGTATGTCAAATGGACTTTTGTCAGGAGGATATAACATCCGAAGATATCAGTCTGAATGTATTGTATTAATCTTTTAGGACTCTTTGGCCAGAAATATGTCCAGTAGGTCAGAAGGGGACCTCTGAATAGCTGATTTATCATCAGAAAGAGTCTATAACTTCATATAGTTTGAAAAATTTTGAGGACACTTTGACCACAAATAAGTTCAAAAGATCAGATATGGAATTCTATATGGCATATGATGCATCAGAAGGAGTCTATGAGCATGTATAGAAAGCCCAAGATCGAGGACTCTTTGGCCAGAAATATGTTCAAGAGTTCAAAACCTCTAAAAAGCTGATTTATCATCAAAAGGATTCTATAACTTTATATAGTTTGAAAAATTTTGAGGACACTTTGACCACAAATAAGTTCAAAAGGTCAGATATGGACATCTATATGGCTTATGAAGCATCAGAAGAAGTCTATGAGTATGTATAGAAAGCCCAAGATCGAGGACTCTTTGGCGAGAAATATGTTCAGGAGGTCAAAAGGGGACCTCTGAATAGCTGATTTATCATCAAAAGGATTCTATAACTTTATATAGTTTGAAAAATTTTGAGGACACTTTGTCCAGAAATAAGTTCAAAAGGTCAGATATGGATATATATATGGCTTATGAAGCATCAGAAGGAGCCTATGAGTATGTATAGAAAGCCCAAGATCGAGGACTCTTTGGCCAGAAATATGTTCAGGAGGTCAAAACCTCTGAATAGCTGATTTATCATCAAAAGGATTCTATAACTTTATATAGTTTGAAAAATTTTGAGGACACTTTGACCACAAATAAGTTCAAAAGGTCAGATATGGACATATATATATGGCTTATGAAGCATCAGAAGGAGTCTATGAGTATGTATAGAAAGCCCAAGACATCTATATGGCTTTTGAAGCATCAGAGGGAGTCTATGAGTATATATATGAAGCCCAAGATCGAGGACTCTTTGGCGAGAAATATGTTCAGGAGGTCAAAAGGGGACCTCTGAATAGCTGATTTATCATCAAAAGAATTCTATAACTTTATATAGTTTGAAAAATTTTGAGGACACTTTGACCACAAATAAGTTCAAAAGGTCAGATATGGAAATCTATATGGCTTATGAAGCATCAGAAGGAGTCTATGAGTTTGTATAGAAAGCCCAATATCGAGGACTCTTTGGCCAGAAATATGTTCAGGAGGTCAAAAGGGGACCTCTGAATAGCAAAAGGAGTCTATAACTTTATATAGTTTGAAAAATTTTGAGGACACTTTGACCACAAATAAGTTCAAAAGGTCAGATATGGACATCTATATGGCTTATGAAGCATCAGAAGGAGTCTATGAGTATGTATAGAAAGCCCAAGATCGAGGACTCTAAATCGAGGAGGTCAAAAGGGGACCTCTGAATAGCAAAAGGAGTCTATAACTTTATATAGTTTGAAAAATTTTGAGGACACTTTGACCACAAATAAGTTCAAAAGGTCAGATATGGACATCTATATGGCTTATGAAGCATCAGAAGTAGTCTATGAGTATGTATAGAAAGCCCAAGATCGAGGACTCTTTGGCAAGGAATATGTTCAGAAGGTCAAAATGTAACCTCTGAATACCAAAAGGAGTCTATAACTTTATATAGTTTCAAAAATTTTGAGGACACTTTGACCACAAATAAGTTCAAAAGGTCAGATATGGACATCTATATGGCTTATGAAGCATCAGAAGGAGTCTATGAGTATGTATAGAAAGCCCAAGATCGAGGACTCTAAATCGAGGAGGTCAAAAGGGGACCTCTGAATAGCAAAAGGAGTCTATAACTTTATATAGTTTGAAAAATTTTGAGGACACTTTGACCACAAATAAGTTCAAAAGGTCAGATATGGACATCTATATGGCTTATGAAGCATCAGGAGTCTATGAGTATGTATAGAAAGCCCAAGATCGAGGACTCTTTGGCCAGAAATATGTTCAGGAGGTCAAAAGGGGACCTCTGAATAGCTGATTTATCATCAATAGAATTCTATAACTTTATATAGTTTGAAAAATTTTGAGGACACTTTGACCACAAATAAGTTCAAAAGGTCAGATATGGACATCTATATGGATTTTGAAGCATCAGAGGGAGTCTTTGAGTATATATAGAAAGCCCAAGATCGAGGACTCTTTGGCCAGAAATATGTTCAGGAGGTCAAAAGGGGACCTCTGAATAGCAAAAGGAGTCTATAACTTTATATAGTTTCAAAAATTTTGAGGACACTTTGACCACAAATAAGTTCAAAAGGTCAGATATGGACATCTATATGGCTTATGAAGCATCAGAAGGAGTCTATGAGTATGTATAGAAAGCCCAAGATCGAGGACTCTAAATCGAGGAGGTCAAAAGGGGACCTCTGAATAGCAAAAGGAGTCTATAACTTTATATAGTTTGAAAAATTTTGAGGACACTTTGACCACAAATAAGTTCAAAAGGTCAGATATGGACATCTATATGGCTTATGACGCATCAGAAGTAGTCTATGAGTATGTATAGAAAGCCCAAGATCGAGGACTCTTTGGCCAGAAATATGTTCAGGAGGTCAAAAGGGGACCTCTGAATAGCAAAAGGAGTCTATAACTTTATATAGTTTGAAAAATTTTGAGGACACTTTGACCACAAATAAGTTCAAAAGGTCAGATATGGACATCTATATGGCTTATGAAGCATCAGAAGGAGTCTATGAGTATGTATAGAAAGCCCAAGATCGAGGACTCTTTGGCCAGAAATATGTTCAGGAGGTCAAAAGGGGACCTCTGAATAGCTGATTTATCATCAAAAGAATTTTATAACTTTATATAGTTTGAAAAATTTTGAGGACACTTTGACCACAAATAAGTTCAAAAGGTCAGATATGGACATCTATATGGCTTAAGATGCATCAGAAGGAGTCTATGAGTATGTATAGAAAGCCCAAGACATCTATATGGCTTTTGAAGCATCAGAGGGAGTCTATGAGTATGTATAGAAAGCCCAATATCGAGGACTCTTTGGCCAGAAATATGTTCAGGAGGTCAAAAGGGGACCTCTGAATAGCAAAAGGAGTCTATAACTTTATATAGTTTGAAAAATTTTGAGGACACTTTGACCACAAATAAGTTCAAAAGGTCAGATATGGACATCTATATGGCTTATGAAGCATCAGAAGGAGTCTATGAGTATGTATAGAAAGCCCAAGATCGAGGACTCTTTGGCCAGAAATATGTTCAGGAGGTCAAAAGGGGACCTCTGAATAGCTGATTTATCATCAAAAGAATTTTATAACTTTATATAGTTTGAAAAATTTTGAGGACACTTTGACCACAAATAAGTTCAAAAGGTCAGATATGGACATATATATGGCTTAAGATGCATCAGAAGGAGTCTATGAGTATGTATAGAAAGCCAAGACATCTATATGGCTTTTGAAGCATCAGAGCGAGTCTATGAGTATGTATAGAAAGCCCAATATCGAGGACTCTTTGGCCAGAAATATGTTCAGGAGGTCAAAAGGGGACCTCTGAATAGCTGATTTATCATAAAAAGAATTCTATAACCTTAATATAGTTTGAAAAATTTTGAGGACACTTTGACTACAAATAAGTTCAAAAGGTCAGATATGGACATATATATGGCTTATGAAGCATCAGAAGGAGTCTATGAGTATGTATAGAAAGCCCAAGATCGAGGACTCTTTGGCCAGAAATATATTCCTTGGGTCAAAAATGGACTTCTGTCTGGTTGACCTAACATCAGAAAGAGTCAACGAGTATGTATAGAAAGCCCAAGTTTCGAATACTCCTTGGGCCATAAAAAAATTCAGTATGTCAAATGGACTTTTGTCAGGAGGATATAACATCAGAAGATATCAGTCTGAATGTATTGTATTAATCTTTCAGGACTCTTTGACCAGAAATATGTCCAGTAGGTCAAAAGGGGACCTCTGAATAGCTGATTTATCATCAAAAGAATTCTATAACTTTATATAGTTTGAAACATTTTGAGGACCCTTTGAGCAGAAATAATTTCAAAAGGTAAGCCATAAGCCATATCTGTATGGATATATATATTGGCTTATGAAGCATCAGGAGTCAATGAGTATGTATAGAAATCGAGGACTGTTTGGCCAGAAATATGTTACTTTGGTCAAACATGTACTTACGTACATCAGGAGTCGAAGAGTATGTATAGAAAGTTAACATCAGTTGACTGAATGTAATAAGTAGGTTAATGTGCAGTGAAGGAAAATCATTGCACTAGCTGTTGCTTTACAATGGACACAATTATAGGAGTTAGTTCTGGTGTGAAATGCAATGCGAAAAGTGCTTTATCTATATGTTTATTCTTCAGTGCATTCTATCGTTGGGCAACGTTAGAATGCACTGAAGAATAAACATATAGATGAAGCACTTTTCGCATTGCATTGCACACCAGAACTAACTCCTTCCCATGTTCATTAAAGATATAACATTTATGCATTGCACAAAGGATCTAACGTTGTCCACTGAACAATAACATATAGGCTATGCACTTCTCGGATTGCATTGCATTGCACAGTAGATCTAATTCATTCCCATGTTCATTAAAGAGATAAGTTTTGTTGTTGCATTGCATTGCAAAAACGATCTTACGTTGTGCATTGAAGAATAACATACAGGCTATGCACCTTATGCTTTGCACACCAGAACTAACTCCTTCCCATGTTCATTAAAGGGATAACATATGTTATGCAACATTTCATTGTTTTGCAGAAACGATCTAACGTTGTGCACTGAAGAATATTTATGCACTTTTTGCATTGTATTGCATTGCACACCAGAACTAACTCCTTCAAATGTTTATTAAAGAGATAACATTTTGCACTGCACAAACGATCTAACGTTGTGCATTGAAGAATAATATAGGCTATGCAATTCTTGCATTGCATTGCACACCAGAACTAAATCATTCCCATTTTCTTTAAAGAAATAAGGTGCAATGATGTTGTATTGCATTGCACAAACGATAACATATGTTATGCAACATTATATTGCTTTGCACAAACGATCTAACACTGTGCACTAAAGAATAACATTTATGCATTTTTTGCATTGCATTGCACACCAGAACTAACTCCTTCAAATGTTTATTAAAAAGATAACATTTTGCATTGCATTGCACAAACGATCTAACGTTGTGCATTGAAGAATAACATATAGGCTAAATGCATGCATTGTATTGCATTGCACACCCGAACTAACTCGTTCCCATGTTCATTAAGAGATAACATATGTTATGCAACATTTCATTGTTTTGCACAAACGATCTAACGTTGTGCATTGAAGAGTAACATAGGCTATTCACTTTTTGCTTTGCATTGCATTGCACAGCAGAACTAACTCCTTCCCATGTTCATTAAAGGGATAACATGTTGCATTGCATTGCATTGCATTGCACAAACGATCTAACGCTGTGCACTGAAGAATAATATAGGCTATGCAATTCTTGCATTGCATTGCACACCAGAACTAAATCATTCCCATTTTCTTTAAAGAAATAAGGTGCAATGATGTTGTATTGCATTGCACAAACGATAACATATGTTATGCAACATTATATTGCTTTGCACAAACGATCTAACACTGTGCACTAAAGAATAACATTTATGCATTTTTTGCATTGCATTGCACACCAGAACTAACTCCTTCAAATGTTTATTAAAAAGATAACATTTTGCATTGCATTGCACAAACGATCTAACGTTGTGCATTGAAGAATAACATATAGGCTAAATGCATGCATTGTATTGCATTGCACACCCGAACTAACTCGTTCCCATGTTCATTGAAGAGATAACATATGTTATGCAACATTTCATTGTTTTGCACAAACGATCTAACGTTGTGCATTGAAGAGTAACATAGGCTATTCACTTTTTGCTTTGCATTGCATTGCACAGTAGAACTAACTCCTTCCCATGTTCATTAAAGGGATAACATGTTGCATTGCATTGCATTGCACAAACGATCTAACGCTGTGCACTGAAGAATAACATATAGGCTATGCTATGCACTTTTTGCATTGCATTGCATTGCACTCCAGAACTAACTACTTCCCATGTTTATTAAAGAGATAACATTTTGCATTGCATTGCACAAACGATCTAACGTTGTGCATTGAAGAGTAACATAGGCCATGCATTTCTTGCATTGCTTTGCATTGCATTGCACACAAGAACTAACTCCTTCAAATGTTTATTAAAGAGATAACATGTTGCATTGCATTGCACAAACGATCTAACGTTGTGCATTGAAGAATGACATAGTTGACAGCTAAATGCATGGATTGTGTTGCATGTACAGCCGAACTAACTCCTTCCCATGTTCATTAAAAAGATAACATATGTTATGCAACATTTCATTGTTTTGCAGAAACGATCTAACGTTGTGCACTGAAGAATATTTATGCACTTTTTGCATTGTATTGCATTGCACACCAGAACATATGTTATGCAACATTATATTGCTTTGCACAAACGATCTAACGTTGTGCATTGAAGAATAACATATAGGCTAAATGCATGCATTGTATTGCCATTGCACACCCGAACTAACTCGTTCCCATGTTCATTGAAGAGATAACATATGTTATGCAACATTTCATTGTTTTGCACAAACGATCTAACGCTGTGCACTGAAGAATAACATATAGGCTATGCCCTTTTTGCATTGCATTGCATTGCACTCCAGAACTAACTACTTCCCATGTTTATTAAAGAGATAACATTTTGCATTGCATTGCACAAACGATCTAACGTTGTGCATTGAAGAATGACATAGTTGACAGCTAAATGCATGGATTGTGTTGCATGTACAGCCGAACTAACTCCTTCCCATGTTCATTAAAAAGATAACATATGTTATGCAACATTGCATTGCTTTGCACAAACGATTTAACGCTGTGCACTGAATAACATTCATTTTTTTTGCATTGCATTGCATTGCACACCAGAACTAACTCAGATCAAATGCTTATTAAAGAGATAACATTTTGCATTGCATTGTGCATTGCATAACGTTGTGCATTGAAGAATAACATATAGGCTAAATGCATGCATTGTATTGCATTGCACACCCGAACTAACTACTTCCCATGTTCATAAAAGAGATAACATATGTTATGCAACATTTCATTGTTTTGCAGAAACGATCTAACGTTGTGCACTGAAGAATATTTATGCACTTTTTGCATTGTATTGCATTGCACACCAGAACATATGTTATGCAACATTATATTGCTTTGCACAAACGATCTAACGTTGTGCATTGAAGAATAACATATAGGCTAAATGCATGCATTGTATTGCATTGCACACCCGAACTAACTCGTTCCCATGTTCATTGAAGAGATAACATATGTTATGCAACATTTCATTGTTTTGCACAAACGATCTAACGCTGTGCACTGAAGAATAACATATAGGCTATGCCCTTTTTGCATTGCATTGCACTCCAGAACTAACTACTTCCCATGTTTATTAAAGAGATAACATTTTGCATTGCATTGCACAAACGATCTAACGTTGTGCATTGAAGAGTAACATAGGCCATGCATTTTTTGCATTGCATTGCATTGCACTCCAGAACTAACTACTTCCCATGTTTATTAAAGAGATAACATGTTGCATTGCATTGCACAAACGATCTAACGTTGTGCATTGAAGAATGACATAGTTGACATAGCTAAATGCATGGATTGTGTTGCATGTACAGCCGAACTAACTCCTTCCCATGTTCATTAAAAAGATAACATATGTTATGCAACATTGCATTGCTTTGCACAAACGATTTAACGCTGTGCACTGAATAACATTTATGCACTTTTTGCATTGCATTGCATTGCACACCAACTCAGATCAAATGCTTATTAAAGAGATAACATTTTGCATTGCATTGTGCATTGCATAACGTTGTGCATTGAAGAATAACATATAGGCTAAATGTATTGCATTGCACACCCGAACTAACTCCTTCCCATGTTCATTAAAGAGATAACATATGTTATGCACAAACGATTCAGTATGTATTCAGTACGATTTTGCATTGAAGAGTAACATTGGCTATTCACTTTTTGCATTGCATTGCACACCATAACTAACTTTTCTAACATTTAAAGGAGTGAGTTCTGGTGTGCAAATGCAATGCAATGCAAAAAGTGCATAAATGTTATTATTCAGTGCACAACATTAGATCGTTTCTGCAATGCAATGCAGTGCAATGCAACATGTTATCTCTTTAGTGAACATGGGAAAGAGTTAGTTCTGGTGTGTAATTCAATGCAATGCAAAAAGTGCATGGTCTATGTTTCTCTTCAATGCACAACGTTAGATCGTTTGTGCAATGCAATGCAAAATGTTATCTCTTCAATGAACATTTGAAGGAGTTAGTTCTAATGTGCAATGCAATTCAAAAAGTGCATGGCCTATGTTATCTCTTTAATAAACATTTGAAGGAGTAAGATCTGGTGTGCAATGCAATGCAATGCCAAAAGTGCATACCCTAAATGTTATTCTTCAGTGCACAACGTTAGATCGTTTCTGCAATGCAATGCAATTCAATGCAATGCAACATGTTATATCTTTACTGAACATGGGAAGGAGTTAGTTTCAGTGTGCAATGCAATGCAAAAAGTGCATAAATGTCATTCTTCAATGCACAACGTTAGATCGTTTCTGCAATGGCAATGCAATGCAATGCAACATGTGTTATCTTTTTAATGAACATGGGAAGGAGTTAGTTCTGGTGTGCAATGCAATATACAATGCATGCATTTAGCCTGTATGTTATTCTTTAATGCACAACATTGATCGTTGAGACAAACTATCGTTTTGTGCAATGCAATGCAAAATATTATCTCTTTAATGAACATGGGAAGGAGTTAGTTCTGGTGTGCAATGCAATGCAAAAAGTGCATAAATGTTATTCTTCAGTGCACATCGTTAGATCGTTTGTGCAAAGCAATGCAATGTTGCATAACATATGTTATCTCTTTAATGAACATGTGAAGGAGTTAGTTCGGGTGTGCAATGCAATACAATGCATGCATTTAGCCTGTATGTTATTCTTCAATGCACAACGTTAGATCGTTTGTGCAATGCAATGCAACATATTATCTCTTTACTGAACATGGGAAGGAGTTTGATCTGGTGTGCAATGCAATGCAATGCAAAAAGTGCATGGCCTATGTTACTCTTCATTGCACAACGTTAGATCGTTTGTGCAACAACAGATGTTATCTCTTTAATGAACATGGGAAGGAGTTAGTTCTGGTGTGCAATGCAGGGATAAAAGTGCATATGTTTTTCTTCAATGAGGCACAACGATAGATCGTTTGTGCAATGCAACAACATATGTTATCTCTTTAATGAACATGGGAATGAATTAGTTGTAGTGTGCAATGCAATGCAATGCAAGCCAAGAAGTGCATAGCCTATATGTTATTGTTCAGTGGACAACGTTAGATCGTTTGTGCAATGCAGTGCAACAACATAAATGTTATCTCTTTCATGAACATGGGAAGGAGTTAGTTCTGGTGTGCAATGCAATGCGAAAAGTGCATTATCTATATGTTTATTCTTCAGTGCATTCTATCGTTGTCCAACGGAATGAGTTAATTGTGTCCATTGTAAAGCAAAAGCCAGTGCAATGATTTTCCTTTACTGCACATTAATTAATCTACTTATACATTCAGTCAGCTGATGTTATCTTTCTATACATACTCTTCGACTCCTGATCCAGCCATACCGAAATCCATATTTGACCAAAGTAACATATTTCTGGCCAAAGAGTCCTCGATTTCTATACATACATCATTGACTCCTGATGCTTGATAAGCCATCTAGATATCCATACAGATATGGATATCTATATGGCGTATGGCTTACCTTTTGAACTTATTTCTGGTCAAAGTGTTCTCAAAAATTTTCAAACTATATAAAGTTATAGTCTCCTTCTGATAATAAATCATTGACAAAAGAGTTCTCAAAAGGATGTTGTCTACAATAAACGAATACAGACTCCTTCTGATGTTAACTCAGCCATACAGAAGTCCATATTTAACATTCTGAACATATTTCTGGCCAGAGACCTTGAACATTTACCTTACTATATATATTTCTCCTACTATACAGACTTCTCATGATGTTATATCAGCCAGACTGTAGTCCATATAGGACCAATTGAACATATTTTTGGCCAAAGAATCCTCAAAATGTTTTTTACTATTATAAACTTCTGATGTTAAATCAGCCTTACAGAAGTCCATAATTGACCACCTGAAAATATTTCTGGACAAAGAGTCGATCTTGGGCTTTCTATAAATACTCATAGAATACTTTTGATATTTCATAAGCCATATAGATGTCCATATCTGACCTTTTGAACTTATTTGTGGTCAAAGTGTCCTCAAAATTTTTCAAACTATATAAAGTTATAGACTGCTTTTGATGATAAATCAGCTATACAGAGGTCCCCTATTGACCTCCTAAACATATTTCTGGCCAAAGAGTCCTCGATCTTGGGCTTTCTATATGTACTCGTAGACTCCCTCTGATGCTTCAAAAGCCATATAGATGTCCATATCTGACCTTTTGAACTTATTTCTGGTCAAAGGGTCCTCAAAAGTTTTCAAACTATATAAAGTTATTGATTCTTTCTGATGATAAATCAGCAATTCAGAGGTCCCCTTGTGACCTACTGAACATATTTCTGGCCAAAGAGTCCTAAAAGATTAATACTGATATCTTCAGACTGATATCTTCGGATTCTATATCCTCCTGACATAAGTCCATATTTGACATACTGATTTTTTTCTGGCCAAGGAGTATTCGAAACTTGGGTTTTCTATACATAATCCTTCTGATGCTTCATAAGCCATATATATGTCCATATCTGACCTTTTGAACTTATTTGTGGTCAAAGTGTCCTCAAAATTTTTCAAACTATATAAAGTTATAGACTCCTTTTGATGATAAATCAGCTATACATGGGTCCCCTATTGAACTGCTGAACATATTTCTGGCCAAAGAGTCCTCGATCTTGGGCTTTCTATATATACTCATGGACACCCTCTGATGCTTCAAAACCCATATAGATGTCCATATCTGATCATTTGAACTTATTTCTGGTCAAGGGTCCTCAAAATTTTTCAAGCTATATAAAGTTATAGACTCTTTCTGATGATAAATCAGCTATTCAGAGGTCCCCTTTTGACCTACTGGACATATTTCTGGCCAAAGAGTCCTAAAAGATTAATACAATACATTCAGACTGATATCTTCGGATGTTATATCCTCCTGACAAAAGTCCATTTGACATACTGAATTTTTTTCTGGCCAAGGAGTATTCGAAACTTGGGCTTTCTATACATACTCGTTGACTCTTTCTGATGTTAGGTCAACCAGACAGAAGTCCATTTTTGACCCAAGGAATATATTTCTGGCCAAAGAGTCCTCGATCTTGGGCTTTCTATACATACTCATGGACTCCTTCTGTTGCTTCATAAGCCATATATATGTCCATATCTGACCTATTGAACTTATTTGTAGTCAAAGTGTCCTCAAAATTTTTCAAACTATATAAAGTTATAGAATCCTTTTGATGATAAATCAGCTATTCAGAGGTCCCCTTTTGACCTCCTGAACATATTTCTGGACAAAGAGTCCTCGATCTTGGGTTTTCTATACATACTCATAGACTCCCTCTGATGCATCATATGCCATATAGATGTCCATATCTGATCTTTTGAACTTATTTATGGTCAACGTGTCCTCAAAATTTTTCAAACTATATAAAGTTATAGAATCCTTTTGATGATAAATCAGCTATTCAGAGGTCCCCTTTTGACCTCCTGAACATATTTCTGGCCAAAGAGTCCTCGATCTTGGGCTTTCTATACATACTCATAGACTCCTTCTGATGCTTCATAAGCCATATAGATGTCCATATCTGACCTTTTGAACTTATTTGTGGTCAAAGTGTCCTCAAAATTTTTCAAACTATATAAAGTTATAGA
This sequence comes from Squalius cephalus, assembly GCF_949319135.1. Taxonomy (NCBI): domain Eukaryota; kingdom Metazoa; phylum Chordata; class Actinopteri; order Cypriniformes; family Leuciscidae; genus Squalius; species Squalius cephalus. Next base: position 24,395,300 of record NC_137129.1, read on the forward strand.
ATTCTTTTGATGATAATCAGCTATTCAGAGGTCCCCTTTTGACCTCCTGTACATATTTCTCGCCAAAGAGTCCTCGATCTTGGGCTTCCTATATATACTCATAGACTCCCTCTGATGCTTCAAAAGCCATATAGATGTCTTGGGCTTTCTATACATACTCATAGACTCCTTCTGATGCTTCATAAGCCATATATATGTGTCCATATCTGACCTTTTGAACTTATTTGTGGTCAAAGTGTCCTCAAAAATTTTCAAACTATATAAAGTTATAGACTCCTTTTGCTATTCAGAGGTCCCCTTTTGACCTCCTGAACATATTTCTGGCCAAAGAGTCCTCGATATTGGGCTTTCTATACATACTCATAGACTCCTTCTGATGCTTCATAAGCCATATAGATGTCCATATCTGACCTTTTGAACTTATTTGTGGTCAAAGTGTCCTCAAAATTTTTCAAACTATATAAAGTTATAGAATTCTTTTGATGATAAATCAGCTATTCAGAGGTCCCCTTTTGACCTCCTGAACATATTTCTCGCCAAAGAGTCCTCGATCTTGGGCTTTCTATATATACTCATAGACTCCCTCTGATGCTTCAAAAGCCATATAGATGTCTTGGGCTTTCTATACATACTCATAGACTCCTTCTGATGCTTCATAAGCCATATATATATGTCCATATCTGACCTTTTGAACTTATTTGTGGTCAAAGTGTCTTCAAAATTTTTCAAACTATATAAAGTTATCGAATCCTTTTGATGATAAATCAGCTATTCAGAGGTTTTGACCTCCTGAACATATTTCTGGCCAAAGAGTCCTCTATCTTGGGCTTTATATATATACTCATAGACTCCCTCTGACGCTTCAAAAGACATCTATATGGCTTTCATAAGCATCATATGGCCTTCTGATGCTTCATAAGCCATATAGATGTCCATATCTGACCTTTTGAACTTATTTGTGGTCAAAGTGTCCTCAAAATGTTTCAAACTATATAAAGTTATAGACTCCTTTTGATGATAAATCAGCTATACATGGGTCCCCTTTTGAACTCCTGAACATATTTCTGGCCAAAGAGTCCTCGATCTTGGGCTTTCTATATATACTCATAGACTACCTCTGATGCTTCAAAACCCATATAGATTTCCATATCTGATCATTTGAACTTATTTCTGGTCAAGGGTCCTCAAAATTTTTCAAACTATATAAAGTTATAGACTCTTTCTGATGATAAATCAGCTATTCAGAGGTCCCCAAGGAGTATTCGAAACTTGGTCTTTCTATACATACTCCTTTTGATGCTTCATAAGCATTATATATGTCCATATCTGACCTTTTGAACTTATTTGTGGTCAAAGTGTCCTCAAAATTTTTCAAACTAAGTTATAGAATCCTTTTGATGATAAATCAGCTATTCAGAGGTTTTGACCTCCTGAACATATTTCTGGCCAAAGAGTCCTCGATCTTGGGCTTTCTATGCATACTCATAGACTCCTTGTGATGCATCATAAGCCATATAGATGTCCATATCTGACCTTTTGAACTTATTTGTGGTGAAAGTGTCCTCAAAATTTTTCAAACTATATAAAGTTATAGAATTCTTTTGATGATAAATCAGCTATTCAGAGGTTTTGACCTCTTGAACATATTTCTGGCCAAAGATTCCTCGATCTTGGGCTTTCTATACATGCTCATAGACTCCTTCTGATGCATCATAAGCCATATAGATGTCCATATCTGACCTTTTGAACTTATTTGTGGTCAAAGTGTCCTCAAAATTTTTCAAACTATATAAAGTTATAGATTCTTTCGATGATAAATCAGCTATTCAGAGGTCCCTTTTTGACCTCCTTAACATATTTCTGGCCAAAGAGTCCTCGATATAGGGCTTTCTATACATACTCATAGACTCCTTCTGATGCATCACAAGCCATATAGATGTCCATATCTGACCTTTTGAACTTATTTGTGGTCAAAGTGTCCTCAAAATTTTTCACACTATATATAGTTATAGAATCCTTTTGATGATAGATCAGCTATTCAGACGTCCCCTTTTGACGTCCTGAACATATTTCTGGCCAAAGAGACCTCGATCTTGGGCTTTCTATACATACTCATAGACTCCTTCTGATGCTTCATAAGCCATATAGATGTCCATATCTGACTTTTTGAACTTATTTGTGGTCAAATTGTCGTCAAAATTTTTCAAAAAGAATTCTATAACTTTATATAGTTTAAAACATTTTGAGGACCCTTTGACCACAAATTAGTTCAAAAGGTCAGATATGGACATATATATGGCTTATGAAGCATCAGAAGGAGTATGTATAGAAAGCCCTAGTTTCGAATACTCCTTGGCCAGAAAAAAATTCAGTGTGTCAAATATTGACTTTTGTCAGGAGGATATAACATCCGAAGATATCAGTCTGAATGTATTGTATTAATCTTTTAGGACTCTTTGGCCAGAAATATGTTCAGTAGGTCAAAAGGGGACCTCTGAATAGCTGATTTTTCATCAGAAAGAGTCTATAACTTTATATAGTTTGAAAAATTTTGAGAACACTTTGACCACAAATAAGTTCAAAAGGTCAGATATGGACATCTATATGGCTTTTGAAGCATCAGACGGAGTCTATGAGTATATATAGAAAGCCCAAGATCGAGGACTCTTTGGCCAGAAATATGTTCAGGAGGTCAAAAGGGGACCCATGAATAGCTGATTTATCATCAAAAGGAGTCTATAACTTTATATAGTTTGAAAAATTTTGAGGACCCTTTGACCACAAATAAGTTCAAAAGGTCAGATATGGACATATATATGGCTTATGAAGCATCAGAAGGAGTATGTATAGAAAGGCCAAGTTTCGAATACTCCTTGGCCAGAAAAAAATTCAGTATGTCAAATATGGACTTTTGTCAGGAGGATATAACATCCGAAGATATCAGTCTGAATGTATTGTATTAATCTTTTAGGACTCTTTGGCCAGAAATATGTTCAGGAGGTCAAAAGGGGACCTCTGAATAGCTGGTTTATCATCAGAAAGAGTCTATAACTTTATATAGTTTGAAAATTTTTGAGGACACTTTGACCACAAATAAGTTCAAAAGGTCAGATATGGACATATATGGCTTATGAAGCATCAGAAGGAGTCTATGAGTATGTATAGAAAGCCCAAGATCGAGGACTCTTTGGCCAGAAATATGTTCAGGAGGTTAAAAGGGGACCTCTGAATAGCTGATTTATCATCAATAGAATTCTATAACTTTATATAGTTTGAAAATTTTTGAGGACACTTTGACCACAAATAAGTTCAAAAGGTCAGATATGGATATATGTGGCTTATGAAGCATCAGAAGGAGTCTATGAGTATGTATAGAAAGCCCAAGATCAAGGACTCTTTGGCCAGAAATATATTCCTTGGGTCAAAAATGGACTTCTGTATGGTTGACGTCAGAAAGAGTCAACGAGTATGTATTGAAGGCCCAAGTTTCGAATACTCCTTGGCCAGAAAAAAATTCATTATGTCAAATGGACTTTTGTCAGGAGGATATAACATCCGAAGATATCAGTCTGAATGTATTGTATTAATCTTTTAGGACTCTTTGGCCAGAAATATGTTCAGTAGGTCAAAAGGGGACCTCTGAATAGCTGATTTATCATCAATAGAATTCTATAACTTTATATAGTTTGAAAAATTTTGAGGACACTTTGACCACAAATAAGTTCAAAAGGTCAGATATGGACATCTATATGGCTTAAGATGCATCAGAAGGAGACTATGAGTATGTATAGAAAGCCCAAGATCGAGGACTCTTTGGCCTGAAATATGTTCAGGAGGTCAAAAGGGGACCTCTGAATAGCTGATTTATCATAAAAAGAATTCTATAACTTTATATAGTTTGAAAAATTTTGAGGACACTTTGACCACAAATAAGTTCAAAAGGTCAGATATGGACATATATATGGCTTATGAAGCATCAGAAGGAGTCTATGAGTATGTATAGAAAGCCCAAGATCAAGGACTCTTTGGCCAGAAATATATTCCTTGGGTCAAAAATGGACTTCTGTCTGGTTGACCTAACATCAGAAAGAGTCAACGAGTATGTATAGAAAGCCCAAGTTTCGAATACTCCTTGGCCAGAAAAAAATTCAGTATGTCAAATGGACTTTTGTCAGGAGGATATAACATCCGAAGATATCAGTCTGAATGTACTGTATTAATCTTTTAGGACTCTTTGGCCAGAAATATGTCCAGTAGGTCAAAAGGGGACCTCTGAATATCTGATTTATCATCAGAAAGAGTCTATAACTTTATATAGTTTGAAAAATTTTGAGGACACTTTGACCACAAATAAGTTCAAAAGGTCAGATATGCACATATATATATGGCTTATGAAGCATCAGAAGGAGTCTATGATTATGTATAGAAAGCCCAAGACATCTATATGGCTTATGAAGCATCAGAGGGAGTCTATGAGTATATATAGAAAGCACAAGATCGAGGACTCTTTGGCCAGAAATATGTTCAGGAGGTCAAAAGAGGACCTCTGAATAGCTGATTTATCATCAAAAGAATTCTATAACTTTATATAGTTTGAAAAATTTTGAGGACACTTTGACCACAAATAAGTTCAAAAGGTCAGATATGGACATCTATATGGCTTATGAAGCATCAGAAGGAGTCTATGAGTATGTATAGAAAGCCCAAGATCGAGGACTCTAAATCGAGGAGGTCAAAAGGGGACCTCTGAATAGCAAAAGGAGTCTATAACTTTATATAGTTTGAAAAATTTTGAGGACACTTTGACCACAAATAAGTTCAAAAGGTCAGATATGGACATCTATATGGCTTATGAAGCATCAGAAGTAGTCTATGAGTATGTATAGAAAGCCCAAGATCGAGGACTCTTTGGCAAGGAATATGTTCAGAAGGTCAAAATGTAACCTCTGAATACCAAAAGGAGTCTATAACTTTATATAGTTTCAAAAATTTTGAGGACACTTTGACCACAAATAAGTTCAAAAGGTCAGATATGGACATCTATATGGCTTATGAAGCATCAGAAGGAGTCTATGAGTATGTATAGAAAGCCCAAGATCGAGGACTCTAAATCGAGGAGGTCAAAAGGGGACCTCTGAATAGCAAAAGGAGTCTATAACTTTATATAGTTTGAAAAATTTTGAGGACACTTTGACCACAAATAAGTTCAAAAGGTCAGATATGGACATCTATATGGCTTATGAAGCATCAGGAGTCTATGAGTATGTATAGAAAGCCCAAGATCGAGGACTCTTTGGCCAGAAATATGTTCAGGAGGTCAAAAGGGGACCTCTGAATAGCTGATTTATCATCAATAGAATTCTATAACTTTATATAGTTTGAAAAATTTTGAGGACACTTTGACCACAAATAAGTTCAAAAGGTCAGATATGGACATCTATATGGATTTTGAAGCATCAGAGGGAGTCTTTGAGTATATATAGAAAGCCCAAGATCGAGGACTCTTTGGCCAGAAATATGTTCAGGAGGTCAAAAGGGGCCCCATGAAATACTGATTTATCATCAAAAGGAGTCTATAACTTTATATAGTTTGAAACTTTTTGAGGACAATTTGACCACAAATAAGTTCAAAAGGTCAGATATGGACATCTATATATTTCTCGACACTTTGGCGAGAAATATGTTCAGGAGGTCAAAAGGGGACCTCTGAATAGCTGATTTATCATCAAAAGAATTTAATAACTTTATATAGTTTGAAAAATTTTGAGGACACTTTGACCACAAATAAGTTCAAAAGGTCAGATATGGACATATATATATATGGCTTATTAAGCATCAGAACAAGTCTATGAGTATGTATAGAAAGCCCAAGACATCTATATGGCTTTTGAAGCATCAGAGGGAGTCTATGAGTATATATAGGAAGCCCAAGATCGAGGACTCTTTGGCGAGAAATATGTTCAGGAGGTCAAAAGGGGACCTCTGAATAGCTGATTTATCATCAAAAGAATTCTATAACTTTATATAGTTTGAAAAATTTTGAGGACACTTTGACCACAAATAAGTTCAAAAGGTCAGATATGGAAATCTATATGGCTTATGAAGCGTCAGAAGGAGTCTATGAGTATGTATAGAAAGCCCGATATCGAGGACTCTTTGGCCAGAAATATGTTCAGGAGGTCAAAAGGGGACCTCTGAATAGCAAAAGGAGTCTATAACTTTATATTTGAAAAATTTTGAGGACACTTTGATTACAAATAAGTTCAAAAGGTCAGATATGGACATCTATATGGCTTATGAAGCATCAGAAGGAGTCTATGAGTATGTATAGAAAGCCCAAGATCGAGGACTCTTTGGCCAGAAATATGTTCAGGAGGTCAAAAGGGGACCTCTGAATAGCTGATTTATCATCAAAAGAATTCTATAACTTTATATAGTTTGAAAAATTTTGAGGACACTTTGACCACAAATAAGTTCAATAGGTCAGATATGGACATCTATATGGCTTATGAAGCATCAGAAGGAGTCTATGAGTATGTATAGAAAGCCCAATATCGAGGACTCTTTGGCCAGAAATATGTTCAGGAGGTCAAAAGGGGACCTCTGAATAGCAAAAGGAGTCTATAACTTTATATAGTTTGAAATATTTTGAGGACACTTTGAGCACAAATAAGTTCAAAAGGTCAGATATGGACATCTATATGGCTTAAGATGCATCAGAAGGAGTCTATGAGTATGTATAGAAAGCCCAAGACATCTATATGGCTTTTGAAGCATCAGAGGGAGTCTATGAGTATATATAGGAATCCCAAGATCGAGGACTCTTTGGCGAGAAATATGTTCAGGAGGTCAAAAGGGGACCTCTGAATAGCTGATTTATCATCAAAAGAATTCTATAACTTTATATAGTTTGAAAAATTTTGAGGACACTTTGACCACAAATAAGTTCAAAAGGTCAGATATGGACATATATATGGCTTATGAAGCATCAGAAGGAGTCCATGAGTATGTATAGAAAGCCCAAGATCGAGGACTCTTTGGCCAGAAATATATTCCTTGGGTCAAAAATGGACTTCTGTCTGGTTGACCTAACATCAGAAAGAGTCAACGAGTATGTATAGAAAGCCCAAGTTTTGAATACTCCTTGACCAGAAAAAAATTCAGTATGTCAAATGGACTTTTGTCAGGAGGATATAACATCCGAAGATATCAGTCTGAATGTATTGTATTAATCTTTTAGGACTCTTTGGCCAGAAATATGTCCAGTAGGTCAAAAGGGGACCTCTGAATAGCTGATTTATCATCAGAAAGAGTCTATAACTTTATATAGTTTGAAAAATTTTGAGGACACTTTGACCACAAATAAGTTCAAAAGGTCAGATATGGACATCTATATGGCTTATGAAGCATCAGAAGGAGTCTATTAGTATGTATAGAAAGCCCAAGATCGAGGACTCTTTGGCCAGAAATATGTTCAGGAGGTCAAAAGGGGACCTCTGAATAGCTGATTTATCATCAAAAGGATTCTATAACTTTATATAGTGTGAAAAATTTTGAGGACACTTTGTCCAGAAATTAGTTCAAAAGGTCAGATATGGATATATATATGGCTTATGAAGCATCAGAAGGAGCCTATGAGTATGTATAGAAAGCCCAAGATCGAGGACTCTTTGGCCAGAAATATGTTCAGGAGGTCAAAAGGGGACCTCTGAATAGCTGATTTATCATAAAAAGAATTCTATAACTTTATATAGTTTGAAAATTTTTGAGGACACTTGACTACAAATAAGTTCAAAAGGTCAGATGTGGACATATATATGGCTTATGAAGCATCAGAAGGAGTCTATAAGTATGTATAGAAAGCCCAAGATCGAGGACTCTTTGGCCAGAAATATATTCCTTGGGTCAAAAATGGACTTCTGTCTGGTTGACCTAACATCAGAAAGAGTCAACGAGTATGTATAGAAAGCCCAAGTTTTGAATACTCCTTGACCAGAAAAAAATTCAGTATGTCAAATGGACTTTTGTCAGGAGGATATAACATCCGAAGATATCAGTCTGAATGTATTGTATTAATCTTTTAGGACTCTTTGGCCAGAAATATGTCCAGTAGGTCAAAAGGGGACCTCTGAATAGCTGATTTATCATCAGAAAGAGTCTATAACTTTATATAGTTTGAAAAATTTTGAGGACACTTTGACCACAAATAAGTTCAAAAGGTCAGATATGGACATCTATATGGCTTATGAAGCATCAGAAGGAGTCTATTAGTATGTATAGAAAGCCCAAGATCGAGGACTCTTTGGCCAGAAATACATTCTGGGTCAAAAATGGACTTCTGTATGGTTGACGTAACATCAGAAAGAGTCAACGAGTATATATGGAAAGTTAGACTGTTAGACTGTTTGTGCAATGCAATGCAACATATTATCTCTTTACTGAACATTGGAAGGAGTTAGTTCTGGTGTGCAATGCAATGCAAAAAGTGCATAGCCTAAATGTTATTATTCAGTGCACAACGTTAGATCGTTTTTACAATGCAATGCAATTCAATGCAATGCAACATGTTATATCTTTACTGAACATGGGAAGGAGTTAGTTTCAGTGTGCAATGCAATGCAATGCAAAACGTGCAATAGCCTATGTTACTCTGCACAACGTTAGATCATTTCTGCAAGGCAATGCAAAAAGGTCATAGCCTATATGGTTTTCTTCAATGCACAACGTTAGATCGTTTGTGCAATGTAATGCAAAATGCTATTTCTTTAATAAACATTTGAAGGAGTTAGTTCTAGTGTGCAATGTAATGCAGTGCAAAAAGTGCATAACCTAAATGTTATTCTTCATTGCACAACGTTAGATCGTTTGTGCAATGCAATGCAACTTGTTATCCCTTTAATGAACATGGGAAATAGTTAGTTCTGGTGTTTGCAATGCATAGCTTATATTATTCTTCAATGCACAGCGTTAGATCGTTTGTGCAAAGCAATGCAATGTTGCATAACATATGTTATCTCTTTAATGAACATGTGAAGGAGTTAGTTCGGGTGTTCAATGCAAAAAGTGCATACCCTAAATGTTATTCTTCAGTGCACAACGTTAGATCGTTTCTACAATGCAATGCAATTCAATGCAATGCAACATGTTATCTCTTTACTGAACATGGGAAGGAGTTAGTTCTGATGTGCAATGCAATGCAATGCAAAGCAAAACGTGCATGGCCTATGTTACTTTCAATGCACAACGTTAGATCGTTTGTGCAATGCAATGCAAAAAGTGCATGGCCTATGTTACTCTTCAATGCACAACGTTAGATCGTTTGTGCAATGCAATGTAAATGTTGTCTCTTTAATAAACATTTGGAGTTAGTCCTGGTGTGCAATGCAATGCAAAGCAAAAAGTGCATAGCCTATATGTTATTCTTCAATGCACAACGTTAGACTGTTTGTGCAATGCAATGCAACATATTATCTCTTTACTGAACATTGGAAGGAGTTAGTTCTGGTGTGCAATGCAATGCAAAAAGTGCATAGCCTAAATGTTATTCTTCAGTGCACAACGTTAGATCGTTTTTACAATGCAATGCAATTCAATGCAATGCAACATGTTATATCTTTACTGAACATGGGAAGGAGTTAGTTTCAGTGTGCAATGCAATGCAATGCAAAACGTGCAATAGCCTATGTTACTCTGCACAACGTTAGATCATTTCTGCAAGGCAATGCAAAAAGGTCATAGCCTATATGTTTTTCTACAATGCACAACTTTAGATCGTTTCTGCAAGGCAATGCAAATTGATCATAGCCTATATGCTTTTCTTCAATGCACAACGTTAGATCGTTTGTGCAATGTAATGCAAAATGCTATTTCTTTAATAAACATTTGAAGGAGTTAGTTCTAGTGTGCAATGTAATGCAGTGCAAAAAGTGCATAACCTAAATGTTATTCTTCATTGCACAACGTTAGATCGTTTGTGCAATGCAATGCAACTTGTTATCCCTTTAATGAACATGGGAAATAGTTAGTTCTGGTGTTTGCAATGCATAGCTTATATTATTCTTCAATGCACAGCGTTAGATCGTTTGTGCAAAGCAATGCAATGTTGCATAACATATGTTATCTCTTTAATGAACATGTGAAGGAGTTAGTTCGGGTGTGCAATGCAAAAAGTGCATACCCTAAAGGTTATTCTTCAGTGCACAACGTTAGATCGTTTCTACAATGCAATGCAATTCAATGCAATGCAACATGTTATCTCTTTACTGAACATGGGAAGGAGTTAGTTCTGGTGTGCAATGCAATGCAATGCAAAGCAAAACGTGCATGGCCTATGTTACTTTCAATGCACAACGTTAGATCGTTTGTGCAATGTAATGCAAAAAGTGCATGGCCTATGTTATTCTTCAATGCAGAACGTTAGATCGTTTGTGCAATGCAATGCAAAATGTTGTCTCTTTAATAAACATTTGGAGTTAGTCCTGGTGTGCAATGCAATGCAAAGCAAAAAGTACATAGCCTATATGTTATTCTTCAATGCACAACGTTAGACTGTTTGTGCAATGCAATGCAACATATTATCTCTTTACTGAACATTTGAAGGAGTTAGTTCTGGTGTGCAATGCAATGCAAAAAGTGCATAGCCTAAATGTTATTCTTCAGTGCACAACGTTAGATCGTTTTTACAATGCAATGCAATTCAATGCAATGCAACATGTTATATCTTTACTGAACATGGGAAGGTGTTAGTTTCAGTGTGCAATGCAATGCAATGCAAAACGTGCAATAGCCTATGTTACTCTGCACAACGTTAGATCATTTCTGCAAGGCAATGCAAAAAGGTCATAGCCTATATGTTTTTCTTCAATGCACAACTTTAGATCGTTTCTGCAAGGCAATGCAAATTGATCATAGCCTATATGCTTTTCTTCAATGCACAACGTTAGATCGTTTGTGCAATGTAATGCAAAATGCTATTTCTTTAATAAACATTTGAAGGAGTTAGTTCTAGTGTGCAATGTAATGCAGTGCAAAAAGTGCATAACCTAAATGTTATTCTTCAATGCACAACGTTAGATCGTTTGTGCAATGCAATGCAACTTGTTATCCCTTTAATGAACATGGGAAATAGTTAGTTCTGGTGTTTGCAATGCATAGCTTATATTATTCTTCAATGCACAGCGTTAGATCGTTTGTGCAAAGCAATGCAATGTTGCATAACATATGTTATCTCTTTAATGAACATGTGAAGGAGTTAGTTCGGGTGTGCAATGCAAAAAGTGCATACCCTAAAGGTTATTCTTCAGTGCACAACGTTAGATCGTTTCTACAATGCAATGCAATTCAATGCAATGCAACATGTTATCTCTTTACTGAACATGGGAAGGAGTTAGTTCTGGTGTGCAATGCAATGCAATGCAAAGCAAAACGTGCATGGCCTATGTTACTTTCAATGCACAACGTTAGATCGTTTTTGCAATGTAATGCAAAAAGTGCATGGCCTATGTTATTCTTCAATGCAGAACGTTAGATCGTTTGTGCAATGCAATGCAAAATGTTGTCTCTTTAATAAACATTTGGAGTTAGTCCTGGTGTGCAATGCAATGCAAAGCAAAAAGTACATAGCCTATATGTTATTCTTCAATGCACAACGTTAGACTGTTTGTGCAATGCAATGCAACATATTATCTCTTTACTGAACATTTGAAGGAGTTAGTTCTGGTGTGCAATGCAATGCAAAAAGTGCATAGCCTAAATGTTATTCTTCAGTGCACAACGTTAGATCGTTTTTACAATGCAATGCAATTCAATGCAATGCAACATGTTATATCTTTACTGAACATGGGAAGGTGTTAGTTTCAGTGTGCAATGCAATGCAATGCAAAACGTGCAATAGCCTATGTTACTCTGCACAACGTTAGATCATTTCTGCAAGGCAATGCAAAAAGGTCATAGCCTATATGTTTTTCTTCAATGCACAACTTTAGATCGTTTCTGCAAGGCAATGCAAATTGATCATAGCCTATATGCTTTTCTTCAATGCACAACGTTAGATCGTTTGTGCAATGTAATGCAAAATGCTATTTCTTTAATAAACATTTGAAGGAGTTAGTTCTAGTGTGCAATGTAATGCAGTGCAAAAAGTGCATAACCTAAATGTTATTCTTCAATGCACAACGTTAGATCGTTTGTGCAATGCAATGCAACTTGTTATCCCTTTAATGAACATGGGAAGGAGTTAGTTCTGGTGTTTGCAATGCATAGCTTATATTATTCTTCAATGCACAGCGTTAGATCGTTTGTGCAAAGCAATGCAATGTTGCATAACATATGTTATCTCTTTAATGAACATGTGAAGGAGTTAGTTCGGGTGTGCAATTCAAAAAGTGCATACCCTAAATGTTATTCTTCAGTGCACAACGTTAGATCGTTTCTACAATGCAATGCAATTCAATGCAATGCAACATGTTATCTCTTTACTGAACATGGGAAGGAGTTAGTTCTGGTGTGCAATGCAATGCAATGCAAAGCAAAACGTGCATGGCCTATGTTACTTTCAATGCACAACGTTAGATCGTTTGTGCAATGCAATGCAAAAAGTGCATGGCCTATGTTATTCTTCAATGCAGAACGTTAGATCGTTTGTGCAATGCAATGCAAAATGCTATCTCTTTAATGAACATTTGAAGGAGTTAGTTTCAGAGTGCAATGCAATGCAATGCAAAACGTGCATAGCCTATGTTACTCTTCAATGCACAACGTTAGATCGTTTGTGCAATGCAATGTAAAATGTTGTCTCTTTAATAAACATTTGGAGTTAGTCCTGGTGTGCAATGCAATGCAAAGCAAAAAGTGCATAGCCTATATGTTATTCTTCAATGCACAACGTTAGACTGTTTGTGCAATGTAATGCAACATATTATCTCTTTACTGAACATTGGAAGGAGTTAGTACTGGTGTGCAATGCAATGCAAAAAGTGCATAGCCTAAATGTTATTCTTCAGTGCACAACGTTAGATCGTTTTTACAATGCAATGCAATTCAATGCAATGCAACATGTTATATCTTTACTGAACATGGGAAGGTGTTAGTTTCAGTGTGCAATGCAATGCAATGCAAAACGTGCAATAGCCTATGTTACTCTGCACAACATTAGATCATTTCTGCAAGGCAATGCAAAAAGGTCATAGCCTATATGTTTTTCTTCAATGCACAACTTTAGATCGTTTCTGCAAGGCAATGCAAATTGATCATAGCCTATATGCTTTTCTTCAATGCACAACGTTAGATCGTTTGTGCAATGTAATGCAAAATGCTATTTCTTTAATAAACATTTGAAGGAGTTAGTTCTAGTGTGCAATGTAATGCAGTGCAAAAAGTGCATAACCTAAATGTTATTCTTCATTGCACAACGTTAGATCGTTTGTGCAAAGCAATGCAATGTTGCATAACATATGTTATCTCTTTAATGAACATGTGAAGGAGATAGTTCGGGTGTGCAATGCAAAAAGTGCATACCCTAAATGTTATTCATCAGTGCACAACGTTAGATCGTTTCTACAATGCAATGCAATTCAATGCAATGCAACATGTTATCTCTTTACTGAACATGGGAAGGAGTTAGTTCTGGTGTGCAATGCAATGCAATGCAAAGCAAAACGTGCATGGCCTATGTTACTTTCAATGCACAACGTTAGATCGTTTGTGCAATGCAATGCAAAAAGTGCATGGCCTATGTTATTCTTCAATGCAGAACGTTAGATCGTTTGTGCAATGCAATGCAAAATGCTATCTCTTTAATGAACATTTGAAGGAGTTAGTTCTGGTGTGCAATGTAATGCAGTGCTAAAAGTGCATACCCCTAAATGTTATTTCTTCAATGCACAACATTAGGTCGTTTGTGCAATGCAATGCAAAAAGTGCATACCCTAAATGTTATTCTTGCACAATGTTATATATGTTATAAATGCACAACGTTAGATCGTTTCTGCAATGCAATGCAACATGTTATCTCTTTAATGAACATGGGAAGGAGTTAGATCTAGTGTTCAATGCAATGCAATGCAAAAAGTGCATAGCCTATGTTACTCTTCAATGCACAACGTTAGATCGTTTGTGCAATGCAATGCAAAATGTTCTCTCTTTATAAACATTTGAAGGAGCTAGATCTTGTGTGCAATGCAATGCAAAAAGTGCATGGTCTATGTTATTCTTCAGAGCACAACGTTAGATCGTTTCTGCAATGCAATGCAATGCAATGCAACGTTATCTCTTTAATGAACATGGGAAGGAGTTAGATCCGGTGTGCAATGCAATGCAAAAAGTGCATAAATCTTATTCTTCAGTGCACAACGTTAGATCGTTTGTGCAATGCAATGCAAAATGTTCTCTCTTTAATAAACATTTGAAGGAGCTAGATCTGGTGTGCAATGCAATGCAATGCAAAAAGTGCATAAATGTTATTCTTCAGTGCACTACGTGAAATCGTTTGTGCAATGCAATGCAATGCAATGCAACTTCTTATCCCTTTAATGAAAATGGGAAGGAGTTAGTTCTGGTGTTGCAATTGCATAGCCTATATTATTCTTCAATGCACAGCGTTAGATCGTTTGTGCAAAGCAATGCAATGTTGCATAACATATGTTATCTCTTTAATGACATGGGAAGGAGTTAGTTCTGGTGTGCAATGCAATGCAATGCAAAAAGTGCATAGCCTATATGTTATTCTTCAATGCACAACGTTAGATCGTTTGTGCAATGCAATGCAAAATGTTCTCTCTTTAATAAACATTTGAAGAAGCTAGATCTGGTGTGCAATGCAATGCAAAAAGTGCATGGTCTATGTTATTCAGAGCACAACGTTAGATCGTTTCTGCAATGCAATGCAATGCAATGCAATATGTTATCTCTTTAATGAACATGGGAAAGAGTTAGATCTGGTGTGCAATGCAATGCAATGCAAAAAGTGCATAAATGTTATTCTTCAGTGCACAACGTTAGATCGTTTGTGCAATGCAATATAACTTCTTATCCCTTTAATGAACATGGGAAGGAGTTAGTTCTGGTGTTGCAATTGCATAGCCTATATTATTCTTCAATGCACAGCGTTAGATCGTTTGTGCAAAGCAATGCAATGTTGCATAACATATGTTATCTCTTTAATGAACATTGGAAGTAGTTAGATCTGGTGTGCAATGCAATGCAATGCAAAAAGTGCATTGCCTATGGTACTCTTCAATGCACAACGTTAGATCGTTTGTGCAATGCAATGCAAAATGCTATCACACCAGAACTAATTCTGCACAAAGCATTGCATTGCACAAACGATCTAACGTTGTGCAGTGGAGAATAACATATAGGCTATGCACTTGCATTGCATTGCATTGCACACCCAAAGTAACTCATTCCCATGTTCATTAAAGAGATAATGTGTGTTGTTGCATTGCATTGCACAAATAATTCTTGTGCATTGAAGAATAACATATAGGCTATGCACGCATTGCATTGCACACCAGAACTAACTCATTCCTATGTTCAATAAAGAGATAACATATCTGTTGTTGCATTGCAGTACACAAACGATCTAACGTTGTGCATCATTGAAGAATAACAAAGGGTATGCAATTCTTGCATTGCATTGCATTGCACACCAAAACTAACTAAATCCAAAGTTCATTAAAGAGATGACATATGTGTTGTTGCATTGCATTGCATTGCACAAACGGTCTAACGTTGTGCAGTGAAGAATAATCAACACTCACATTTCGCATTGCATTGCATTGCAAACCAGAACTAAGTCATTCCCATGTTCATTAAAGAGATGACATATGTGTTGTTGCATTGCATTGCATTGCACAAAAGATCTAACGTTGTGCACTGAAGAATAACATAGGCTATGCACTTCTTGTATTGCATTGCAATAAGGAATAACTCTGCAATGATCAATCCGCATTTTTAAGCCAGCTAACAGTAGGCTCATATTCAGAATGTCATTCTCGTATAACGCCAACGACCTCACAAATGGGCTTCCTTTGTGAAATATAGCAGATTTTTAAATAACAAGTTTAAAAAAGGTGGTGTGTTATAGTCAGACAGACAGACAGACAGACAGAGAGACAGACAGATCTAAATTAAGGAACATAACAAGCATTACAAACTACAATAGCCTAAACAAAACTGGAAGCTTTGTAAGATATGCGCTCGTCTTCACAAAAACTACATGCAGGGTTTTTAAACATCTCGTGTCGAGAAAATATAGTTTATTCTGGGCAGTGTGGCAAGCCTGCAAAAAGCAAGATAACTTGTAGTCTATAGCCTACTTGAAAGGAAAACAAATTTGCCGAGTAAAAACAGAGTTTGTGTTGTTGAATCATATTTTTTTCTAGTACATCTTAAATATAGAGCTCATGCCAAATAAAAGTTCCAGATGGACAAACATTAAATGCAAAAACCAGTGGAATAACAATATCTTAAAAGAAACGACAGAGTGGCAAACTTTGAAGTAGGGTTAAAGTCATTAGTTGTAAAGCTTGAAGTGTAAATCTTGTTCTCATACACAGATATGGCCTATTTATGAATGAAATTCATGCATTTATTTGTCATTTAAACTGATGCAAACAGGGAAAGAGAGTAGAAAACACTAATTATCCTGTCGCCCCCTCTAGTGGACAGCATTAAGTATTACGGCCTTCATTGCTCAGAGAACGCAAATCAATGGATTTTTATGGGAAAGTAAGTCTGACCAGTTAGAAAAGATATAAGCGAGTCAGACCAGTCTGAAGGTCTGAGCTGAGTTTGGTGAAGCATTAAAGTTCTAGGCGGAGTCGATTTCTCATAATAATAATAAATAATAATAATGTTTAAATATATGCTGGCTTTCTCAAGCCAACATAATAAAGAAAACTCAGAGGAACATCGACCAATTCAGTATGTAGTACAACTGTATTAGTTTTATAATAAAACTAATAACATTTTAAAGGTATGCCGTGCTCTTCAACCGACATGATTTTAATTAATCCCAAACCTGGTAATTTTGTCAGTATTAATGTACGTTCACTGATTCTAGCTTCTCTCTTTTCTGTCTCTTTATTTTCATGTGAACTGAGTAGGCTACACATTCATTAATATAAACTTTATTTCTGTTCAATTTTCAAAATGATTTATACGTCTCACACGTCTACCTGCCTTTTGATGTAAATAAAAGACGAGAGTGGAAATTGTTACGAACATATTATCATGGTACAGATCAGCCAATTATTTATTTTTATTTCCACTTCCCTTTTATCCAAAGAAACGGAACTATTTGCACTGTATTTATCAATGGGAAATCATGCTAAAATAATCTGTCATATACTGTGGCTCACATTATTGGGGTCGCTTGCAAGTCTCAGCAGCACGAATTACGTGACCAGAGATACATATTTTACATATTTATTTACATATTTCTGCTTCAAATATTGTGCGTAGTTAACAGTGAGTGGTGGTTTCAGACATTATTTTATTACAGTGCATTTGTCAGTGCCGCACTCGTACTGACTCTTATTCTGCCTGACAGAAAGAAAAGCTCGTAGCTTACTGAAGGAGGAGCGTTTCGACCAATCAGATGAAAGGGGCGTTTCAGCGCCGCCCACGTGTGCAAATGAATCAGGGTATCTTCCGTCCATTCCAAATCCGTTTTCAGTTAAAAAAACAGAAAACGAAACAACTAATCGTTTTTTAATTTATCAGTTTATTGCCTTTGATTAATATTTACTTAAAGTTATATTTTTTATTATTCTGCCTTTTGATAGTTTGTTTTCCAATTTGAAATGAAATAAGCAGAAACGAGAAAATGGCCCTTTTATTCGATTTTTCGTTTTTTCAAAAAAACGACAAAACGAGATTTCGGCTTGATTTTTCGCTTTTTAGTTCACAGGCAAAAAACAAATAAATGACTTCAAAATTCGTTTTCCACATGTGGGCGGCCTGACACGCCCCCTTCCGCCGATTGGTCAAGCAAATCTGAGCATGTGACATCATAAGTTGTCGCTCAGGTCTGTTCAACAAAATAATAGTCCTCTACTATGGCTACAGATTCTTAAACTGTACAGGGCAAGGTCCTATTGGACTTTCTTCTGTGCAACTTTACATGTTTCACAGAAATCTTTACATCAGAAATATTAATTATTAGTCTGCCACCAGCCTGTTTTATTTAGCTGTGTGTGGTGAAGCTGCGCTTGACAGCGCTGAGCGGGAGAGGCTCACTGACCAATGTTCAGGCAGCAGTAAGAACTTTTCTTTTAGACGCTCCGTTTTGACACGGGATGGTGATTGCAAATACTGTAACGCCAATCGGCTGAGGGTGGGTACCGATGATGGTGAAATACATTTTTTACTGAAACTGTAATCATATCCGCGACCCGTGAGAATGAGACAGATGATTGACAGGACGATAGCGGAGGCAATTAAAGGCGCAAGATAACTTCTGTTAACAAAAAACATAAATAAAAAAGTGTTTAATATAAGTGACTTTGTCTTTGTTTTATTGTTTTTGTTGTTTTTAATCAAATAAGTGTGAACCACAAACTGAGCCTTCGTTTTAAAGGGCAATTCCAAATATATATATATATATTTTTTTTGTTATAATATGGGCATTTTATAATACAGCATAAATAAAAACAAACACACGTAATATGTATGCCTATAGGCAAAACACCACAGTTTTTTGGTTTTGTTTGTGTGAACTTTTATCCCCAACCATATTTCTTCATGGGCTCCACGCCAGAGTAACTGTAATTAACAGTATGCTGACCCAGTTTATATGTAAAATCTTTGGTATATGTAATCTGTATGTAATATCTTAAAACACTTTACAGTGTGATGGAAATAAACTTTTCTTAAAGCGTGTTGTATATCACCACAGATTTATTGACACCCTTCTATCTGTGTTGTATACTGTAATAGACAATTGTCCTGCAGAATGATGAGGTTTTTTGTAAGAAAAACATTGCAAGCAAATGTCGAATTGTTGTTTGAAATATAAATCAACAACGTAAGAGGCTTTAGGCTGTCTGATTAACTCTGTATGAACAAACACCCAGCTTTGCAGTATACGTGGCACAGAAGCAGCATCTGACCCTGCATTTAGATGTACATTACACACTGTCTAATGCAGCTCAAAGGAGGCACTGTGAATTTGCATAGCAAAAAAATATATATATATACACTCACCTAAATGATTATTAGGAACACCATACTAATACTGTGTTTGACCCCCTTTCGCCTTCAGAACTGCATTAATTCTACGTGGCATTGATTCAACAAGGTGCTGAAAGCATTCTTTAGGAATGTTGGCCCATATTGATAGGATAGCATCTTGCAGTTGATGGAGATTTGTGGGATGCACATCCAGGGCACGAAGCTCCCGTTCCACCACATCCCAAAGATGCTCTATTGGGTTGAGATCTGGTGACTGTGGGGGCCATTTTAGTACATTGAACTCATTGTCATGTTCAAGAAACCAATTTGAAATGATTCAAGCTTTGTGACATGGTGCATTATCCTGCTGGAAGTAGCCATCAGAGGATGGGTACATGGTGGTCATAAAGGGATGGACATGGTCAGAAACAATGCTCAGGTAGGCCGTGGCATTTAAACGATGCCCAATTGGCACTAAGGGGCCTAAAGTGTGCCAAGAAAACATCCCCCACACCATTACACCACCACCACCAGCCTGCACAGTGGTAACAAGGCATGATGGATCCATGTTCTCATTCTGTTTATGCCAAATTCTGACTCTACCATCTGAATGTCTCAACAGAAATCGAGACTCATCAGACCAGGCAACATTTTTCCAGTCTTCAACTGTCCAATTTTGGTGAGCTCGTGCAAATTGTAGCCTCTTTTTCCTATTTGTAGTGGAGATAAGTGGTACCCGGTGGGGTCTTCTGCTGTTGTAGCCCATCCGCCTCAAGGTTGTGCGTGTTGTGGCTTCACAAATGCTTTGCTGCATACCTCGGTTGTAACGAGTGGTTATTTCAGTCAAAGTTGCTCTTCTATCAGCTTGAATCAGTTGGCCCATTCTCCTCTGACCTCTAGCATCAACAAGGCATTTTCACCCACAGGACTGCCGCATACTGGATGTTTTTCCCTTTTCACACCATTCTTTGTAAACCCTAGAAATGGTTGTGCGTGAAAATCCCAGTAACTGAGCAGATTGTGAAATACTCAGACCGGCCCGTCTGGCACCAACAACCATGCCACGCTCAAAATTGCTTAAATCACCTTTCTTTCCCATTCTGACATTCAGTTTGGAGTTCAGGAGATTGTCTTGACCAGGACCACACCCCTAAATGCATTGAAGCAACTGCCATGTGATTGATTGATTAGATAATTGCATTAAGGAGAAATTGAACAGGTGTTCCTAATAATCCTTTAGGTGAGTGTATATATATATATATATATATATATATATATATATATATATATATATATATCCTATATGTGTAAAGGCAGGATCACCTACTGGTGGAACCCAAACGGAAGTCCAGTCCTGGCTGTATAATCAAACAATAAAAACGAGAAACAATGCATCAAGAACATTTATTGATTCCACAGGAACTTGATCCAGTTTCCCCCATTTTTACTATTAACTACTTTGTGTTAATTCAGAGGACAGTAAGGCAAACTATTAAACATGAACTTCTTGGTGGAAATTGACAGCACGTTCAAAAAGAGATGAAATGTCAGGACACTGCATAGAAAACTGCCTCTCAGCATCCTGGTCCTCTGATGACTGAAATGGATTCTCCCCAAAAGTTGAAACTCATTGAAACACTGAATTGAAAATTAAACAATATTTTTAATTGCGTCCAGGCCAGGGCACTGGAGAGACCCGCAGCCTCAGTGATGTTGTACTTTTCGGAGTGGCATTTAGGGCACTGTGTAGATGTTGCCTCCCATTGGTTGACGCACAGCTTGCACCCCATAATGCTACTGCAGCATGATGCATCATCTCTTTTTGAACGTGCTTTCAATTTCCACCAAGAAGAGTTTCAAAATGCTTTGAATATCTTAATTGATCCTGTTCGAGTTCATGCTTAATAGTTTGCCTTACTGTCCTCTGGCATGGCATGCATTGTTTCTCGTTTTTATTGTTTGATTATACAGCCAGGACTGGACTTCCGTTTGGGTTCCAACAGTAGGTGATCCTGCCTTTACACATATAGGCTATATATATATATATATATATATATATATATATATATATATATTTTTTTTTTTGCTATGCAAATTCACAGTACATCTAAATGCAGGGTCAGATGCTGCTTCTGTGCCACGTATACTGCAAAGCTGGGTGTTTGTTCATACAGAGTTAATCAGACAGCCTAAAGCCTCTTACGTTGTTGATTTATATTTCAAACAACAATTCGACATTTGCTTGCAATGTTTTTCTTACAAAAAACCTCATCATTCTGCAGGACAATTGTCTATTACAGTATACAACACAGATAGAAGGGTGCCAATAAATCTGTGGTGATATACAACACGCTTTAAGAACAGTTTATTTCCATCACACTGTAAAGTGTTTTAAGATATTACATATAGATTACATATACCAAAGATTTTACATATAAACTGGGTCAGCATACTGTTAATTACAGTTAGTACCATGGGAAATAGGGGTGCTGAGCCCCCTGGCGTGGAGCCCATGAAGAAATATGGTTGGGGATAAAAGTTCACACAAACAAAACCAAAAAACGGTGGTGTTTTGCCTATAGGCATGTACCCTAGTGAAAAAAAAGTATACTTTATTGTATTTGTAATATATTCCCTGTTTTAATAGTACATTGCAAATATACTAATAAAAAATGTACTATTTTTAAATATACAAAAAGTATATTAGCAGCATACTTTTGACTATTTTCACAATACAATTTTTAACACACTTTAAAATAATTGTAATTTAGTATATTTTCTAAAAAATATATTTTACAAAAATATACGTGAAGTGAAAGTTCTGTTTATTTTTTATAAGTATATTTATTTGCACTTTTCTTAAATATATTTTATGAATATTTTTTAACTATGTGCTGAAAATGATCATTGTAACAATGCATTGAAAGTATACTTTCAAAGTAGCCTACATTATTAAATAACCTGAAGTTGTAGTATACTTTGTTAAATTATGGAATTTTTTAAGTGTATTTCTTCATGCTTGCAATTCACTCAATTGCTACTTTCAGAAAGTAATAAAACATATGATAAATGCGTTGAAAGGCCACACACAACTCCGTCGGAAGTGCGAGCGGCCATCCAGCCTGGTCTCATGACGGAAGTGCGTCATACTTCCGGGTCACTTACTCCGTGTGTTGCTCTGCTGTGCTGTAGGTAAAGTAGCGGCTTTGTTGTCTTTGCCCTTATTCTATTGGTATCGGCTGCCGTTATGTTTACTATACATTGAACGCTTATAGATCTCCGGTTGGCGGGCCAGCCCTTTACTCCGTCGTTCAACGCATTTAAAAGCGGATGTTACTGAAAGCTGCCTGTACTGTTTGTACCCTTTGAGCTGCCTCCTCCTGGGTAATACAAAACGCTGCTTGATCGGTATGTGGGATACATGATGTAGGATTTATTTGTTTGATTTGGGGTTAATTCATTTTTATTTTATAAATAACAGGAACTGGGCTGGTTCAAGTGGAGATTGACGTCAGCCGCAGAGCATTTATTCACTAGCTGCTGTTTTGCCTGGATTGCTGTTTGTTTAACGCACATTTTGAATATTGTACAATCAACTTTAACGTCATCTGATTTCTGCACGTCCGTCCTGGAGTGTTGCTTGTTAACCTGTATATTTTGAACATTGTATCATCAACTCTACTTGATCGCTGCATGCCTGCCCTGGACAGCTGTTAATGTGTACGCTTTGAACATTCATACCAGCACTTGTACGCGATCGCGCTACCTGCTCGTCCTGGACAGCTGTTTCCTTGTGTGTTTTGAACATTACGTACCAGAAATTCTAACGTCACTCGATCACTGTACAGCTGTCTTTTTAATGCAGATTTTGAACATTGCATCATCAACTCTACTCGATCGCTGCCCGCCCGTTCTGCCTTCACGGCCACTGGGCAATCACGGCCACTGGACTCTCACGGCCGTACGTTTGACTGTGCGAGCCTCTAGTTTGACGTTGGGCCAGTGTTTTAACTGTTTGGATGCAGTTGAAGGGGTTGGCTCTTTACAGTT
Source organism: Squalius cephalus (assembly GCF_949319135.1). Lineage (NCBI taxonomy): Eukaryota > Metazoa > Chordata > Actinopteri > Cypriniformes > Leuciscidae > Squalius > Squalius cephalus. The sequence goes on from NC_137129.1 coordinate 24,418,523, forward strand.
ATAATTTGAGTTAAGTGTTTATATTTCTTTTCTATTACTTTGTTTTCAATTTAGTTAATTTGCTTTTTTTTAGTTTGTTTCTTTATCAGTGATTTTAGTTTATCTCATTAGATAAACTAATCCAGTTAATACGTTTATTTATATTTTGTCTTATCCTGTTTTATTGTTGAATTTGTCTTCCTTGGCCAAGGTCTCATTGTACTTTATTCCATATTATATTGATTTTCTTCTTTTTTTTTTTTTTTTTTTTTTTTCTCTCTGGAGAGTGAATGCCCTTTGATCGTGTGTGTTTGTGTCCGTTTCAGTTGCTGAGAGCCGAAGGTGGGGGTATTGGTGTCCGGGTGGTGGTTTCCCCTTCCTGCGTGCTATCGTCTATTCTGTTTTACTTTGCTGTGTTCACTGTTGTGTTTTTTTAGTGTTTGTGTGCGTTCACGTGGTGACCTTTCCTGGGATTTCTTCGTGCCGTTGTGACTCCTTTCTCCTCCACCGGTAGGCCTCGCAGCAAGTATGAATGTGTTTTGAATTGTTTTAAATTATTGAATAAAATTTGTTATCTCTTTTAAAAATTGAACCTCGTCTCTGGCTGAATTGTTTACTTACCTGTGTGTCCTTAAGTGAATCAATAGTATTGCAATTAGGAAATAAAGAAGAATCATTCTCTGGGTGAAATTCCCAGGGTGGCGTAGTCGGTGTTTTTGGGGCAGGTTCCACTTAGACTGTAACCTCCTCAGTACTGTTTGGCTCTCTGTATCGCCACATTAGGTATTAATCATAGACTGTAAAAAATACGACAGACACGTACAATCACAATCATTTATTTATTGAGAAAATGCCAAAACCGGTACCAAAAGCCGTTCACATGACGATGTGTCGCAGTCCTCTCTGGCAGTATATAATAGTTTTGTATGAGGTAACGTTACAGAGCAGAATTTAATCCATGAAAATCCGGTTTCGGTTCGTTGTTCGCTCTGTGAAGGCGCGCGCGCTTCTCCATTTCAAATCTAGTACACCATTTTAGGCTGCGTTCGAAACCGCATACTTCCCTACTATTTAGTATGGGGAAAAGAGTAGGCGAGCGAAAAAGTATGTACGAATCCAAAAGAGTAGGCGAGAATTACCTGGGTGACGTACTAATTATCGCGAGATTCGGACTTAAGTGCGTTCGAATATGCCTACTTTCCTACTATATAGTAGGCGAAAACAGTACGTGAAGGAAGCAGTACGTTCGAAACATCAGTATTCATAAAAGAGTAGGCGAGAAGTTCCCGGATGGCTTACTGCTTCCGCCCAGATTTTTGAGTGCTCAACGATGGATACTCTTCTATCCCAGGAGGCCACGCGAGAGGATACGTCATAAAAAAGAAGGATAGGTCATACTCGAACGTGACGGAAAGGATGACGGACGAGACTGTTTTCAAATGTGAGTATTACAAATCAAATGATCGCATGTGTTGAACTACTGTACAGTAAACTGTTGAATTGTTGAAGGTGTAAAGACGCTATATATTTGTGATTTTGCTGTAAATCACATTTTATTATGTATAGCTAACAGAGAAGCTCCAGTAAGGACACATACGTCTCCAAAGTGGATTTGCATACATTTTAAACCGTATACATCTTAAATACAATTACTAAATGTCTATTTAATATCTGGCAAGAAACTCTTCTATAAGAATTGCAGATTACTACGTCTAATAGATATGAAATAGGCATCTGAGTGATGTATGTGTGCTATTATGTAGAACAAATCTATAAAATAACTAAACATAAGTTATCTATTTTATTTGTCCATTAGTACTGTTGATAAATTAAGGAACATTTATGTATGATAAAAAGTTAAAACAACCTCAACATGTAAATGTAGTGTTGAGTTCATAAATCACAGAGGTAATGTGAATCTTGTCTGGATGTTACAGGGTCAGATGAACAGATGTGTGTTTATCCAGTGGAGAGTGGCTCATGAAGCTGAATGCTGCCATCAAAGGCTTTGTGACATTACAGAAATGAATAACAACAACTATTTAAATATTAAGTTGTAGTTTATTTTAATTATTGTAATTTCAAACAGAGCTATTACAGCACTTTTCTGATTCTTGATTTCTATGCATTTGCTGCACAGCTTTTGTGGTGGAGCAGGACCTGCAAGGAAAGATGATGGCGGCATTTGTGGAAAAAAGCATTTTTGTCTTCTAAATAATACTGAAATCAAATGACATTGTGCTGTTAAAATTACTGCTTTTGTGTTATGTTTGTGTATTTTGTAGGATCTGAAATGTCAGCAGACTGGTGTGAGCACTGAGGATGAAGAGCCCAGAGCCTGGAGATGGTGCCATGGATGAGACCCTCCATCACTACACCCTGCCCTCATGAGACCCACCATCACTCCACCTGCCCTTATTGCCTCAGATTGTGAAGCACAACACATCACGCAACAACCTCAGGCACGAAGGAACGGCTCACCTCTGGCGGTCAGCTGATTCATCAGAGCCGCAGAATGGGAACCGCTGTGTTGAGACGGCAGAAGGATGTGGGGTTCAGCGCCTGTAGCTTACATACGATTGTAGTTTGAATAAAGCTTTGTTTCATGTGTTGACTTGTATATGCATTTGTTTATTGTGTGATGGTGACTTTGATTCATTCTTTTACTAATTTATTAATATTTCTCATTGTTGTCAGTAAATAAAATACAATTAATTAATGCTTTATTTATTGTTTGAATGAAAATGTGGATGTTCACTATATACACATCTAGAGTGTATTCATGCATAGCTATTTCAAATGACATACATTACATTTTGTTTGTTTTATTGAATTATATAATTTACAGTAAAAAGTAATATAATTAATTGATCAGCATTAATCGTTGTTATTATTGTATGTTTTGGGCTGGGATAGCAATGCAATTCATTCTGGGGTAATATTAATTTTTAATAATGATACTTAAATTTTTCGAGTATAAAATCAACAGTTTTCTCCAAAGGCGAATCTCCCTTTGTGCAGACATTACAAACGCTGAGGAAAACCGTTCTAGGTAGGGCTGTCGAGTTACTGATGTTATGAGGTATATGTATGTATGTATTTATATATCATGGGTTTGCAAACATATTATGAGATTTTATACACAGGAAAAAACCTATAAGGTTGAATATCAATATATATTTTCTTAAATAATTAATTATATAATACATTTAAACAAATGCATTTTCTGTTATTTATAGGCCTGAGGGATGAAACGAGAGTTAAATTTAACAAGAAAAAGAGGAAAACAAAGCAGTAAGCCACTTTTGCTTATGGATGAAAATGTTTGGATATAAAATAAAGAAATTAACAACATATTCAAGAGATGACAATTTTGGGATTTCGTAATAAAAATAAATATCGTTAAAGATAAAACGAGGGGTCACATTAGTAGGGTTAAATATAAGAACTTAAATCAACCCTAAATGTACTCACAAAATAAATGGGCAGAAGTTTCTTCAAAAAGACCACAAAATGAGCAAGTTTAATCAATATCATGATATTTACAGACAGATTAATTAAACGTGTCGTTCAAATCTTTTAAGTTGTTGCGCTTGTGATAACGCGTCGTAGGTCACATGATAACGTCAACATGGCAGATGTCCGGTTCTCATTCATACTCAACGAGATCTGGCTATAAAGTACCTACTCTTTTAGCGCTCGTTAAGTAAGTAGGCTACTTATTGAAATTAAGTACCTACTCATTGAGTATGCGGTTTCGAACGCAGCATGTCGCAATCTGTGACGAAGCATGCGAGAGCCAATTAGCGTTTGATATCACTGACGTAAAACATGTCGTAACGCATGTTCGGGCGCAATTTTTGAATTTGAATTCACCACGAGCGCGGGATTGACGTTTACGGTCTCTGCTGAGAAGTGGAGATGAAGATCACTGGATAAAGGGCTGAATTTGGATCTGTTTCTTGCAAAAAACGTATGAATTCTAAAGATTTGGATTACATCAAGCTAATAAAATTGACGTATTTTGTGAATTTATGTTGTGTTTTAGTGTATTATGGGTCTATAGGAGAAAACGCCTTTTGTGTCTCACGGTAAATAAACCAAGTAGGCCTATTACATGGTGCATTTTGTTCTGTTTTTCAATGCTAAAACCTTGTGAGGATTTAATAAACACTGTTTGAGTTCATTATGTGTATCTGTGTGGTATTGAAGTTACATGTTATTTATTGTAATGACCCTGACAAGTGCATTCAGCTTTGGGGAAGAAAGTATATTTTTACTCAAAAATAATATATTTATGGTATATTTCTTGTTTGTTTGGAAGACACTCTTAATTAATTTGTAATGTACTTGTAATACAAAAAAGTATGCTTTAATGTAATCAAGCATGAAAATACGTATGTACTTAAAGTGTATAAGTAGCCTATACTTGAAATTGTCTCAATTTAGCATCAAAAAGTACACTAAATACACTTAAAGTTATACTTTAGTATAATTTAATTATAACTAAAATACACTTAGTACAAATTTTTTTTATCCAAAATAGCACACTTCAAGTTAACTAATCATTAACACACTTGAAGTATACTGACAATTAGTCTGGCTGCAAGTATACTTAGCATACTTTTTTTTCACTAGGGTATTACGTGTGTTTGTTTTTATTTATGCTGTATTATAAAATGCCCATATTATAACAAAAAAAAAAAATATATATATATTTGGAATTGCCCTTTAAAACGAAGGCTCAGTTTGTGGTTCACACTTATTTGATTAAAAACAACAAAAACAATAAAACAAAGACAAAGTCACTTATATTAAACACTTTTTTATTTATGTTTTTTTTTGGTTAACAGAAGTTATCTTGCGCCTTTAATTGCCTCCGCTATCGTCCTGTCAATCATCTGTCTCATTCTCACAGGTCGCGGATATGATTACAGTTTCAATGTATAAAAATGTATTTCACCATCATGGGTACCCACCCTCAGCCGATTGGCATTACAGTATTTTCAATCACCATCCCGTGGCAAAAAACGGAGCGTCTAAAAGAAAAGTTCTGACTGCTGACTGAACACTGGTCAGTGAGCCTCTCCCGCTCGGCGCTGTCAAGCGCAGCTTCACCACACACAGCTAAATAAAACAGGCTGGTGGCAGACTAATAATTAATATTTCTGATGTAAACATTTCTGTGAAACGTGTAAAGTTGCACAGAAGAAAGCCCAATAGGACCTGCCCTGTACAGTTTAAGAATCTGTAGTCATAGTAGAGGACTATTATTTTGTTGAACAGACCTGACCTGAGCGACAACTGATGACGTCACATGCTCAGATTTGCTTGACCAATCGGCGGAAGGGGGCGTGTCAGGCCGCCCACATGTGGAAAACGAATTTTGAAGTCATTAGGCTTGTTTGAAATGAGACAAATCTGCGCAGAACCGATCACCGGTGATCAGCGCGAGATGCATGCCGGTTAGAAATGTGTCCGAGTGCGTCCGCCTTGCTCTGATGTTTATGCTGACGTATGTCAAAAATCTCTCGCGAGCGCAAGGCGGACGTGTCAGATTCTGCAGTCGAGCGCAGTTGCTCTCCACTGACTGCGCTGATCAAGAGCACGATGGGAAACGACTTGCTTGACGACACAGCTTAATGCTCATTGGTTTAAACAACCGTGATGTATTGTTCTCTTTTAAAATGTTTGATTTTAAAACTCTGATATCATGTTTTATGTGTATACATTATGTGTGAATATTCCCAAACTATCTGACAGTGTGAATGCGATCTCTATGGGTTATGCAATGTAATTTTTATAAAACAAATAAATAAATAAAAATAAAAACAAACATATATCTGTATTAAAGAAAAAATTATTGGTAAACATGTGTTTGGAATGGAAATAAATAAGTACTTTGGGTGTCTTGTTCATTATATTTATTTTCATTTAAAAGCAACGTACTTAATTCTAAAACTTAAGAACATCCAGTTTATTAGCAACACTGTGCACGAGCGTGAATCCCATATCCATCTTTGATCTCGCAGGTGTCAGATCCACTGCGAGAAGAGAGAACTGTTCGGCTTGCCTGCACTTTTTTCACTCCTCTCACTGCAGCCGCCTACTCTCGCATACATTTCAGGCGAGGCAAGGCGCATCTCAAACAAGCCTATTTATTCGTTTTTTGCATGGGAACTAAAAAACGAAAAATCAAGCCGAAATTATTATATATGCAGTGAGAGGAGGAGTGAAAAAAGTGCAGGCAAGCCGAACAGTTCTCTCTTCTCGCAGTGGATCTGACACCTGCGAGATCAAAGATGGATATGGGATTCACGCTCATGCACAGTGTTGCTAATAAACTGGATTTTCTTAAGTTTTAGAATTTCTCGTTTCTGCTTATTTCATTTCAAATTGGAAAACAAACTATCAAAACGTACACGGACCTATTTTACATTGACCTTTTGATTTCCTGTTTGGAATGGAATAACGAGAAATGAAAACCAGCTCGTTTATTCGTTTTTTAGTTTAGTTTAAAAAACGAAAAATGAGATTTTGGCTCGATTTTTCATTTTTCGTTTGTGGTTTACAAATCGGTTTATGGGTTCGATATTTCATTTGCACACGTGGGCGTCGCTGAAACGGCCCTTTCATCTGATTGGTCAAACCGCTCCGCCTTCAGTAAGCTTACGAGCTTTTCTTTCTGTCAAGCAGAATAAGAGTCAGTACGAGTGCGGCACTGACAAATGCACTTTAATAAAATTATGTCTGAAACCAACACTCACTGTTAACTACGCACAATATTTGAAGCAGAAATATGTTGCTGGTGACATAATTCGTCCTGCTGCTACTTGCAAGCGACCCCATTAATGTGAGCCATAGTATATGACAGATTATTTTAGCATGATTTATTTCCCATTGATAAATACAGTGCAAATAGTTCCGTATCTTTGGATAAAAGGGAAGTGGAAATAAAAATCAATAATAGGCTGAACTGTACCATGATACAGTAACTGTACTGTCCGTAACATTTAGGCTACCACTCTCGCCTTTTATTTACACCAAAAGGCAGGTAGGCGTGTGTGACATATTATGTAGGCTATAAATCATTTTGAAAATTGAATAAATTTTAATACATTTTGTAAAAGAAATTGACAGAAAAGAGAGAAGCTGGAATCAGTGAACGTACATTAATACTGACAAAATTACCAGGTTTGGGATTAATTAAAATCATGTCGGTTGAAGAGCACGGCATACCTTTAAAATGTTATTAGTTTTAATATAAAATGAATACAATTTTATTACATACTGAATTGGTCGATGTTTCTCTGAGTTTCTTTATTATGTTGGCTTAAGAAAGCCAGCATATATTTAAACATTATTATTATTATTTATTATTATTATTATTATGAGTAATTGACTCCGCCTAGAACTTTAATGCTTAACCAAATTCAGCTCAGACCTTCAGACTGGTCTGACTCGCTTATATCTTTTCTAACTGGTCAGACTGTCCCAAAAAATCCATTGATTTGCGTTATCTGAGCAATGAAGGCCATACTATTTAATGCTGTCCACTAGAGGGGGCGACAGGATAATAAGTGTTTTCTACGCTTTCCCTGTTTGCATCAGTTTAAATGACAAATAAATAAATTCCATTCATAAATAGGCCATATCTGTGTATCCACTCTTCTAGTTTATTTTAAGATATTGTTTTTTCACACTGGTTTTTGCAGTTAATGTTTTTCCATCTGGAACTTTTATTTTTCATGAGCTCAATATTTTAAGATGTAGCCTACTAGAACAAATATATGATTCAACAACACAAACTCTGTTTTTACTCGGCAAATTTGTTTTCCTTTCACTTCTTGCATTGCATTGCACACCAGAACTAATTAATTACCATGTTCATTAAAGAAATAACATATGTGTTGTTGCAGTGCATTTGCATAAACGATCTAACGTTGTGCATTGAAGAATAACATATAGGCTATGCACTTCTGCATTGCACACCAGAACTAAGTCATTCCCATGTTCATTAAAGAGACAACATATGTGTTTTTGCATTGCATTGCACAAACGATCTAACGTTGCCCTTGTGAAAAAAAAGTGCACTTAAGTGTACTTTTATAAAGTGTACTTATTACATAAATAATATACTTTAAATATATACACTTAAGTGTGAATTAAATGCCATCTTTTCGGTGCACTTAATGCACATTAAGTGTAATTAATTTCAAATATATCATATATTAAGTTGAAATAAAATGCAATAAGTTGCCATTAAGAGTGATTTTTTGGAACAACTTAATTGGTACTTTATTACAGCTTTATATATACTTTCATAATTGCTTCTAGTGTTTTTAAAATATACTTAAAGTGCACTCTAAATGTAATGACACGCAATTAATGTGATTTAAAATATACTTTGTCACTTAACAATACACTTAAGTGTGAATTAAATGCAATGTTTTCGACACACTGAATGCACATTAAGTGCAATTAATTTCAAATATATCACATATTAAGTTGAAATAAAATGTAATAAGTTGCCATTAAGAGTGATTTTTTTGGAACAACTTAATTGGTACTTTATTACAACTTTATATCTATTTTCATAATTGCTTCTAGTGTTTTTAAAATATACTTAAAGTGCACTACACAATATAATGACACGCAATTAATGTGATTTAAAATATACTTTAATGTCAGTTAACAATAAACTTAAGTGTGAATTAAATGCAATGTTTTCAACACACTGAATGCACATTAAGTGCAATTAATTTAAAATATATCACATATTAAGTTGAAATAAAATGCAATAAGTTGCCATTAAGAGTGATTTTTTGGACAACTTAATTGGTACTTTAATACAACTTTATATCTACTTTCATAATTGCTTCTAATATCTTCAAAATATAGTTAAAGTGCACTACACAATATAATGACACGCAATTAATGTGATTTAAAATATACTTTAATGTCAGTTAACAATACACTTAAGTGTGAATTAAATGCAATGTTACAATCAGCAAAAACTAAATGTAAAACCCTCTAAATTTACTGACAAAATAATTTTTAAAAGAAATACATAACCTTTCTGTTGATGCATAAGAAAACCACAAGAAACACTATGCATAAACACAAACAGTTTTGGAAAGAGACCTTTGGGTAATGCTTTACAAAAATATATTAGTTACCTACTTCAGTTAACATGAACTAAGAATGAATAATACTTTTAAGCATTTATTAGTCTAAGTAAGATAATAGTCTTGGCTAAAAAATAAACTAATATTAACAAATGAGACCTAATTAAAAGTGTTACCGAACCTTGTTATTTAGCTCTTAAAGGGATACTCCACTTTAAAATGAAAATTCTGTCATCATATACTCACCCTCATGTTGTTTCAAACCTGTATAAATTTCTTTCTTCTGCTGAACAGAAAGAAAGATATTTAGAAGAATGTTAGTAACCAGACAGTTGGTACTATTGACCATTGATTTTTTTTCCTACTATGGAAGTCAATGGTACCAAAATCTGTCTGGTTACTAACATTCTTCTAAATATATTTCTTTCTGTTCAGCAGAAGAAAGAAATTCATACAGGTTTGAAACAACATGAGGGTGAGTATATGATGACAGAATTTTCATTTTAAAGTGGAGTATCCCTTTAAACCTTTACCAGCACCAACATTAAACAGGACCAAATGCTTACTCCAGCATTATCTAAGTTTGTCAAAAAAAAAAAAATGAAAAAAAAAAAAACCCTCCAAAAGCACAAAAAACTAAATTATTTGTCACCCAATTTTTTAAGTTGTTGGAAAGTGCTGTTTATGTCAATGTCCCAGATGCTCTCCAGAGTATATGTGAATGGAAATGTTTCAAAGATGCAGGAAAGTCAGAAAAAATGCCTTGAGGAAAAAAACTGAAAATTTGTTTATAATACAGATCCAGTCCATTATTAGATATACAGTTGTGCTTCAAAGTTGATATACACCTTGCAGTATCTGCAAAATGTTAACAATTTTTGCAATAATAGGGATCACAAAAATGTATACGTTTTATTTTTATTTAGTACTACCCTGATGAAGCAGTTTATTCTGCAAGGTGTATGTAAAATTTTGACTGTTAACTGTTGATGAATGTGTGATGTGATTGATTACCTCAGTCACCAGGGCCACATCGTAGTAGAAAGCTGGGCAAGGTTCCTTCTATTTCCCACAAACACCAGGATTCCACTGACTACGCCATCTTTACTGACACTGGGCTTAAAGTGATTCAAAATAGAGAACCTTTTTTTATTGCTACTTTACATGGAATTAAGCATAACTTTATCAATTACACAAATATAGATATATGACCCATGCAAACCCAGGACCAATGCAAATTAAGAAAGGTATTCTTACATTTTAAGCTTGCCCCACATAGCTATCTTCATGAAGGATGTTCCTGTTCCTGTATTTACCACGGTTGACACAGCAATGCTGCAAGCCTTCTTCCTTTGGTTTGTTACCTATAAAATATATGATGATTATAGGGGCATGTGTAAATGCACAGGTGGGAATTTATTACTTGCACATGCAAAAGATTCAAAGCATTTAAAAGCTATAGGGATAGTTAGTGACTTGAAGGTAGTGTTTTAGCTTGATCAGGATGTGCTGTCATGATAAATCTTGTAACATCACCTCATCAATACAGGTCTGTGATTCCACACCGCTTGCACTGTATCTCCAATAACAAATATGAACTGATCCTGCAAAATGAATGTTTAAATCCAGATAAACACAAAAATATTACATATTCCAAAACAAATAGTAATTGAACAACTCTTTAAATACAAAATGAAATTGAACACATTACAAGCATTTTTTCTAGAGGTGGGTAATATATTAAATATTTATGGTGGCTATAAGATTGATTATTTGTATTAAATGTATATAAACGTCTTCGAGTGTTACAATATTGGATCAGCATTCAGCAATTTTTTAGTAGTGCTAGCTTGTTTAAAATAATTTAAAAAGTCGGTTTAGTTTTTTTTTTTAAATCAGCAACCAAATTCCTCGAACACGACCACACACACGCCTTCCTCACATTACAATGTAAGACATTATTAGAATGGAATCATATATAAATTATTGAAAACATGATTCATTCACCTCCCGAGTTTATAATATCTGCGATTAAAATGCACTCAGCAACTGACATGTTACGGTGAAAAAAATTAACTAAAGAAAGCATCAAGATATACTTACTTGACTGATTATTTGCAGCATAACAATTATTTTCCATGTTTTCCATTAAAACTGTTATTTTATTTAGTATATATTAGTCAATACATCAACATAATTTTCCTTTAATAACTTATAACTTTAACTTTAATAAATTTAAAACACTATAAATCATAATTATTTAAAATGTATGTTTAAGTAAAACTTAGTAGACATTACAAAGTGCATTTATTAAAACATGCACTTAAGTGTTTTTATAAATATTGTCATGAAAGTGTTCTTTCTTTAAGTAACATTTAATTAGACATTATTAAAAAGTGCATTTGTAAAAAGTGCACTTAAGTGTGTTTATAAAAATTATGATGAAAGTGTACTTTATTTAAGTTAAGCTTAATTAGACATTATTACAAAGTGCATTTTTAAAAAGTGTATTTAAGTGTGTTAAGAAATATTGTGATGAAAGTGTTCTTACTTTAAATTAAACTTAATTAGATATTATTACAAAGTGCATTTGTAAAAAGTGTACTTAAGTGTGTTAAGAAATATTGTGATGAAAGTGTACTTACTTTAAATTAAACTTAATTAGACATTATTACAAAGTGCATTTTTAAAAATGCACTTAAGTGTGTTTATAAATATTATGATAAAAGTGTACTTCCTTTAAGTAAAACTTAATTAGACATTATTACAAAGTGCATTTTTAAAAAGTGTATTTAAGTGTGTTAAGAAAGATTGTGATGAAAGTGTACTTACTTTAAATTAAACTTAATTAGATATTATTACAAAGTGCATTTGTAAAAATTGTACTTAAGTGTGTTTATAAATATTGTGATGAAAGTGTATTTTCTTTAAGTTAAGCTTAATTAGACATTATTACAAAGTGCATTTTTAAAAATACACTTAAGTGTGTTTATAAATACTGTGATGAAAGTGTACTTACTTTAAGTTAAACTTAATTAGATATTATTACAAAGTGCATTTGTAAAAAGTGCACTTAAGTGTGTTACTAAATATTGTCATTAAAGTGTATTCCCTTTAAGTACACATAAGTGGTCTTTAATTTTAATTTTATTATATTATCTGCAAGTGCACTTTTCAAAAAGTATACTTTTATTATTTTAAGCCCACAAAAAGTGCGCTTTCAATACAATTAAGCACACTTCTTTTTCACAAGGGTTGAAGAGTAACATATAGGCTATGCACTTTTTGCATTGCATTGCATTGCACACCAGAACTAACTCCTTCACATGTTCATTAAAGAGAAAACATGTTTCATTGCATTGCACAACAGAACTAACTCCTTCCCACGTTCATTAAAGAGATAACATGTTGCATTGCATTGCACAAACGATCTAACGTTGTGCATTGAAGAATAACATATAGGCTCTGCACTTTTTGCATTGTATTGCATTGCACATAACTAACTCAACCCGATGTTCATTAAATAGATAATGTGTGTTGTTGCATTCAACGATCTAACGTTGTGCATTGAAGAATAACGTATAGGCTATGCACTTGTGCACTTAAATACCAGTTCAAAAAAGGTGGTCTGTTATAGTCAGACAGACAGACAGAAATATATGGTCAGAAAGATAGATAGATAGATAGATAGATAGATAGATAGATAGATAGATTTTTCTAGTACATCTTAAATATAGAGCTCATGACAAATAAGAGTTCCAGATGGACAAATTTAATGTGGAATAACAATATCTTAAAAGAAACGAGAGAGTGTCAAACTTTGAAGTAGGACTAAAGTTTTAATTAGTTGTAAAGCTTGTAGTGTAAAGCTTGTTCTCATACACAGATATGGCCTATTTATGAATGAAATTCGTGCATTTATTTGTCATTTAAACTGATGCAAACAGGGAAAGAGAGTAGAAAACACTTATTATCCTGTCGCCCCCTCTAGTGGACAGCATTAAGTATTACGGCCTTCGTTGCTCAGAGAACGCAAGTCAATGGATTTTTATGAGCGAGTCAGACCAGTCTGAGCTGAGTTTGGTGAAGCATTAAAGGCGGAGTAAATTTCTCATAATAATATTACATAATGTTTAAATATATGCTTGCTTTCTCAAGCCAAAATAATAAAGAAAACTCAGAGAAACATCGACCAATTCAGTATAAAAGTGTACAAAAAACCCATTGCGGTCAGTCCGTGTACTTTTTCGTTCATTCATTATTCTATTTCGGAATGAAAGATGAAATTTAAAAAAGGGTGCAGCTTGGTTTTTTGTTTAAAAGAAAAAAAGCAGAAATGGCTGTATTTTGTTTTCCAAATGTATTGTTGTCATCAAATAATAGTATAAGAAAATTGGACGACATTTCCGATCGTTTTTTAATTTGTAATATTTATTTGTACATCAAGGCGACATCTAGTGTCTATGGCTGCGTCCGAAACCGCGTACTCAATGAGTAGGTACTTAATTTCAATGAGTACTTACTTAACGAGCGCTAAAAGAGTAGGTACTTTATAGCCAAATCTCGTTGAGTATGAATGCGAACCGGACATCTGCCATGTTCACGTTATCATGTGACCTACGACGCGTTATCACACGCGCAACAACTTAAAAGATTTGATTAAACTTGCTCATTTTGAAGAAACTGCTGCCCATTTATTTTGTGAATACATTTAGGGTTGATTAAAGTTCTTATATTTAACCCTACTAATGTGACCCACCGTTTTATCCTTAACGATATTATTTATTTTTATTACGAAATCCCAAAATGGTCATCTCTTGAATGTTGTTAATTTCTTTATTTTATATCCAAACATTTTTATCCACAAGCAAAAGTGGCTAACTGCTTTATGTTTTCCTTTTTCTTGTTGAATTTAACTCTCGTTTCATCCCTCAGGCCTAGGCCTATAAATATATATATATATATTTAAATGCATTTTTAAATGTATTATAATGAATTATTTAAGAAAAAATATATTAAAATATTCAACCTTGTACTAGGTTCTTTTTTCCTGTGTAAAAAATCTCATATTATGTATGCAAACCCATGATATATATATATATATATATATATATATATATATATATATATATATATATATACACCTCATAACATCAGTAACTCAACAGCCCTACCTAGAACGGGTTTCCTCAGCGTTTGTAATGTCTGCACAAAGGGCAGCTGTGCAAAGATTTGCCTTTGGAGAAAACTGTTGATTTTATACTCAAAAATTTTTAAGTATTTAAGTATCATTAATATTAAAAATTAATATTACCCCAGAATGAATTGCATTGATATCCCACCCCAAAACAATAATAACAACGATAAATGCTGACCAATACTTAATTATATTACTTTTTACTGAAAATATTCAATTCAATAAAACAAACAAAATGTAATGTATGTCATATGACATAGCTATGCAGGACTGAATACACTCTACATGTGTATATAGTGAACATATCTACATTTGCATTCAAACAATTAAATAAAGCATTAATTAAATAATTATATTGTATTTACTGACAACAATGAGAAATATTAATAAATTAGTAAAAGAATGAATGAAAGTCCCCATCACACAATAAACAAATGCATATACAAGTCAACACATGAAACAAAGCTTTATTCAAACTACAATCATGTATGTAGGCTGAAGGCGCTGAGGTTGTTGCGTGTTGTGTTGTGCTTCACAATCTGAGGCAATAAGGGCTGGTGGAGTGATGGAGGGTCTTGTAAGGGCAGGTGGAGTGATGGAGGGGCTCAGCTCTGGGCTCCTCATCCTCAGCACTCACACCAGCCTGCTGACATTTCAGATTCTACAAAATGCACAAACACAACACAAAAGCAGTCATTTTAACCACACAATGTCATTTGATTTCAGTATTATTTAGAAGACAAAACCACTTTTTTTCACAAACGCCGCCATCATCTTCCCTTGCAGGTCCTGCTCCACCACAAAAGCTGTGCAGCAAATGCACAGAAATCAAGAATCAGAAAAGTGCTGTAATAGCTCTGTTTGAAATTACAATAATTAAAATAAACTACAACTTAAGATTTAAATATTTATTCATTTCTGTAATGTCACAAAGCCTTTGATGGCAGCATTCAGCTTCATGAGCCACTCTCCACCGGATAAACACACATCTGTTCATCTGACCCTGTAACATCCAGACGAGATTCACATCACCTCTGTGATTTATGAGCTTGTTTTAACTTTTTATCCAACATAAATGTTCCTTAATTTATCAACAGTACTAATGGACAAATAAAATAGATAACTTATGTTTAGTTACTTTATAGATTTGTTCTACATAATAGCACACATTCATCTATTATGTCTACGGTATTTTGTGTTGTGATGTGCTCTTCTGCAATACTTACTGAAGATTTTCCTGTCAGATGTAAATGTACATTTAAAATAAGCGTCTTTAGGATGTATATGGTTTATGTAAATCCACTTTAGAGACGTAACTTACGTGTCCTTACTGGAGCGCGCCTGTTAGCTAACGTTATACATAATAAAACGTGTTTTTACAGCAAAATCACAACTATACTATACTGTGTAACGTCTTTACACCTTCAACAATTCAACAGTTTACTCTACAGTAGTTCAACACATGCGATTTTAACACAAGGAACCGTGTTTACTCACATTTGAAAGCACCCGCGTCGCTGATCTCTGCGATGTTTGATAATGACGTATCCTCTCGCGTGGCCTCCTGGGATAGAAAAGTATTCATCTTCGAGCTCTTCGAAATCTGGGTTGAAGCAGTAAGCCATCCGGGAACTTCTCGCCTACTCTTTTATGAGTACTGAGGTTTCGGACATACTACTCCGTTCACGTACTGTTTTCCCCTACTATATAGTAGGAAAGTAGGAATATTCGGACGCACTATAAGTACGCCCGAATCTCGCGATAATTAGTACGTCACTCTGGTAATTCTCGCCTACTCTTTTATGGATACTAAGGATTCGGACATACTTATTCGCTCGCCTACTGCTTTTTCCATACTATATAGTAGGGAAGTATGCGATTTCGGACGCAGCCTATGACTTCGCACGACGGTGTAATTTACTTCCGGGTAAAGATAGGATCAGTCAAATGAAATACAATAAACGTACAAATAAATATTACAAATTAAAAAACGATCGGAAATGTCGTCCAAGTTTCTAATAATATTATTTGATGACAACAATACATCTGGAACGTATTTCATATTACTTTAATTTTGTTTAGTTTCCAATAGATGGCAGCAACCTTCCACTAAATCATGGCACAGTTTTCATGTAATCATCATGAATGAAATTGATTTCTTCTCCTGTTAGAAGCTCTATGCACAGCAGGAATGCAATAAAAGGCTTAGCAAATAAGCACTGATTTCATTTTTAATGTTTAATGTTCAGTGGGACATTTAGAGTTGTTTCTGTTATTGAATGTTGTGGTTATCATTGTGCAACTGTTATCCCAACTAACTGAATTATTACTGAATAAACTAAATTAATTTGTGTGTATATCTGCATCTGTATATCTCAGTTAAATGAATTAAGAGTAATTAATTATTTCTTGAGTATATTTACATCAATGGGGAAAATGGGGATATTAATGTCTGTAATATCATATAAGAAAAAACATGAAATCAAACTAAATTAATGTTATGTAGCTGGAGAAATCAGGTTATATCTACTGACAGTTCTGCTTCAGTAAAACCTTGTTTTTCAGGTTGGTTGAATTCAGTTATAATCAGTAATCTTACATCATTTATTTCATTTCAACAAAACCAGTTATTGTAGATCAAGTACATTTGCTAAGTTGAAGAAGAGACTAAACATTTTTTTTCAGTGTATTACAACTTGAATGTAATGTTGTAATATGTTTACATTTATTTCATTTTTTTACAATGTAACCCTTAACATCACTATGTTTTGTTAATATACATAACATAATATGTTTGGAACATTTTGATTTCTCCAAAATGAATAACTTTAGTTTATCAAATGACAATCATGTCGAATGATTTATTGGATCAGCCTTCCAGAATGTACTGTACACTGTAAAAATAAAAGGTGCCTGGAGGAACCTTTTGGGGTTCTTCACTTCGCCACACCGGCGGAACCACCTGTAGATCCTCTAGGCACCCTTTAAAAAGGGCCAGTTCTCTGAGGAACCACACAGGTTTCCTGAGGACCTCTTATATTAGGCACTGTGTGGAACCACTTTGGGTGCCTCCAGGAACCAAATTATTATTTTTTTTATATTTAATTTCATGTTGTTACTATGGTTACCTTTGACTTCTATTATAATAAACAAAATGAACCAAATCCAAAATAAGAATTGTTTATTACATATTTTATATTAATTTTTAATATACTTATTTTAAAATATCTTTAAAAAAAGAGTCAAGTTTGGCATTAGGGGAGTTACAATAATATCTCCTCTTAAATAGGTACAATTTCAAACAGTTTTGTAAGGTTGGCGAAAAAGTTTTATTGACATTCGTAGGGAAAAGTTTATCAGGTTCATCTATCCATGGTGAAAATGATTCTAATTAGTACTTTCATGTAAAATAAATATCACTTTAAGAAAATATTTTTTTAATAATGTGAACAATTCTGTCTCAAGTATTTTTTTATGTTATTTAATATAATTTCTTAGTACTTTTTAAATGTCACACCATAGGACACATTTACAGTACTGTTGAGTGAAAACGTGAAAAAAATACGTGAAGTCATTGACAAAATGAGTGACCACTACTATTTTCTGAAAC
The DNA here is from genome assembly GCF_949319135.1 of Squalius cephalus. Classification (NCBI taxonomy): domain Eukaryota; kingdom Metazoa; phylum Chordata; class Actinopteri; order Cypriniformes; family Leuciscidae; genus Squalius; species Squalius cephalus. The sequence goes on from NC_137129.1 coordinate 24,436,437, forward strand.
TGCAGTTTTCATACTCCATAAATATATGTATTTTTTCTTAAAAAGTTATGTTTTCCAAAAAAAGTACTTTTTCTTGGCCATTTGTCAACTACCCACATACACTTCCATGCACATGGGGAAAAAAAGCTAACAACAGATTAATATCAATGAATACACAAAAAATAGTATAATACATAAGAAACATGAATAATCAACCATGTATATACAATAGATAAACAAGAAAAGACATCTCAACAAAATGCATGGAAACAGATATGTTCCACGAAATAAATCAATGTAAAAAAAATTACATTTTGACTAATTAAAAATGTCCATCTTTACTCAACTTTAAAACATTTGTGTTTTAGTCCGATGGTTAGTCTGACATCACTGTTTCCAAGTCCAAAAGCTCTATCAGATGCCAAAAACAAACAAACAGTGCTAATGTGCACTCATTGTGCTGTAATATTCCTGAAAATTATGATCCTAACCTTTATCTCTATACCGAAATCTCAGATGGTTAGTTATTCAGCTATTTTGAATCATAAAATGTTGAAGTCTGGGATGCCGTGAGACTGGAGACTGTAATGTACACTATGGCTTTTGAAAAGCTTAAATATGTGACTTGAATCAACAGTGTTCATAAATGGTTGTTGAGTATTCTCATGAAACAAGATAGAGGAAACAGTATTAAGGTGCAGTAAAATTATCTGTTGTTCTGTGAATGTTCACTGGTGAATTCCAGTCATTTCAATAAGAATTCACACGATCAGCAATTTTGTTTGTGGTCAAAAATGTCACTATGGGACCAAGTTGGTGTGAGGTACTTTACGAGTTAGAAAAGTGAAAAGGTACAGCAGATTCGTTTTCCATTTGTTTTTCCTCTTTTCTGGTGGATGGTCGGCCCAGGCACTTCAATGATTTTCAGGTCTACAGGAGGATTTGTATTCTTGTTCAAACTTGTATTTCAGCTTACCGAGGTCCCTGCAAAGTACAAAATTTACTGTTAGTAAGGTTATTAAAGTGATAGTTGTGAAATTTAAATAATTTCCTCAGCCTTGTGACGTTCCAAACCTGTTTGACTTTCTGTCTGTGGAACCCAAAAGCAGATCTAAGGCATAATGCAACCCCAGTCACCATTCAATTTCACTGCATGAAACACAAGCAGAAAAAAATTGTGTAAATCATTCATGAAACCATTCTTATACTCTTGTCTAGTTCAATTCAATGCAACAATTTATGTAAAAATGGTTAAGCTCCAAAAATGTCCCAGAGAAGATCCTAAAATAATCAATGAGTTCACAACTCATGTGTTATGGGTTGTGTTGTAAGTCTTCTGAAGCCATATAATAGCTTTTTCCTTTTTTTTGTCGAAAAAGACTAAACTTGAAGTTATAATTCAGAGTTAAAATGTCTTATATTTAAATGCAAATGATAAAGAAAAAATGCATAGCATTATTTGTGAACCAAACCTGTGATATTATTTTTCTGAGTAACATGAATGAGATTTGAGAGCATGAGGGAAGATTTTCAGAGAATAACTGATTAAAAAACACAAGTACACAGTCAAACCATACAATTTCACACAGAGAAAGTTCATAGTAATAAAGTACTTGCATGTGCAGGTAACTTACTGTAATTCAATGTTGCCACTGAAATGTTCAGATTATTTTAGAAATGTAATGGTTGTTCTGGGGAAACAAAAGAACAAAGCTGATTATTCACAACATAATATTTATTGACCAGTAAATGGCTTAAAATGGTAACTTATTTGAGAGAATGAGGGCACCTGTATTAAGTAAAGATAGGCTAAACAAAAACAGACCAAACTATATTCATACTAAACGCCAATGACGACAGCAGGAATCAGATAAAATAGTTAGGCTATATCAGCAATTTGAAGACACAGTTGTACAGAATATGTTGAATTGAATGACTAAATCAATCTAAGACAATAAGTCAATAATTTCCATTTGTTCGTTAGATCAACGTAGTTAGCATCGCGGCTAAAACCTTCATAGCAGATACTGTGCAATAAACGAGTGGTAAACACTGTAAAAACGTAGTAATGTATAATACATTTAGTTTATATGTGTGTGTTTTAATATATAGTGAGTAGACTCTGTATTTATATTTATTTGGCGAGTTTACAAACCTTGTAACGGAGAGCCGAACAAACGGCGGAAGCTTTGATGAGAGGAGCCGTTACTTTCAAACCCGGTGACGTCGATCAGCTGAGCTTTGTTGCGCGCGAGCAGCGCGAGGATCACTGAAGCGACGACAGCAGAGGAATAGCAGCAGTTTCGTGACACTGACAGAATAAAACTTCTCTCCTCCTGGTTCTTCTTCTTCATATTATTAATATTATTATTATTTAGTGTTGTTGTTTAAGGTTTAAATTACTTAATAAAATAGGCCTATACTAAATAAATGAAGCTACCCAAGTGAAAAAGACGTAGGCTACTGTTAAATGTATTAAAATGCATTAAAGTATATTTGTATTGTAGGTCTACTAAAAACACACTCAAGTAAATTTTTAATACATTTAATAGTACGTCTTTTTGACCTGGGTATGTATACTGAATCAAACTTAAGTAGCCTATAATAATAATAATAATAATAGGATAATAATAATCTTATTCTGGCCTCACTGAACCATTGGGTTCCTCCAGATGCTGGCTTTAACATAAGAGATCTTCCAGGAACCACTTACATGTTAAAAGATCTTCCAATAACCCCTTTTATCGCTTTCAAGTTCCTCTATTTTCCCCCAAAGCACTTCGAGGTCTCATGGAAATGAAAAGGTGACTCCAGAACCTCTGAACTAAATACAAAGTGCTTAAAGGATCCCATAAGTTCCAGCAAGAACCTCAAAGATTGTCAATGCTCCTCCAGTAACCCTAATAGGAGAAAGAGCTTTGAGGCACCTAAATTACATTTTGAAGTTCCTTGAGTATCCGACAGGATATTTGAGGCTCCTTTAGTTTTTACACAAAACATATATACTTGCTCCTTTGATCTTCCTCAACAGTCATTTGTGTCTTGCTCTTTCAATGCTGTATTCTTCCGTTTTCTGAGGGTTTTTATTATTATTTTGTAGAATGGGCCGTTTGCGCGATCAACCTCATATTACTGGTGTTACACAGCATTTAGCTTTGGAAATGAACGATGTATAAATATGTTTAATTGGCATTTCTTGCAAAGGAGAAAAGTTTAAATTAGGATATTTAGTAGTGTTATGTTTCTAATGTCTAAGTAAAAATGTAAATGGGAAACTTGTGTAAAGATTTATTCTTGTATGGAAATGGTAAATGCCATTGATGCCATCTAGTGGCTTTAGCTGAAATTGCATATTATTTTCATTTTATTTCCACTGGATCTCAATAATTTCCACTCATTGCATTGCACACGAGATTCACACTTACACATAACATGTGCTTTTTTATCCTCCTGCTGTGCATACACCACTAACACATGTTCTTATTAAAAGTATTCAAATGTATTTTATTTGCATATCTATGGAGATAGATTTGTGTCTTTATTACATGCGAGTAAATAACTTTTTTTCTCAAACTTTTTTTTTCTCTCAGATCATTTATCACACTGATAGCAAAAAAGCATTTCATGAGAGAAAAAATAATATTTGAGAGAAAAAGTTTTCATACCAATAGCAAAAAATAATCATATTTGAGACTAAAAAAAGTTTTGAGAGAAAGTATTTACTCGTAGAACATAAAAAATAAAAAAAATCATATTTTAAAAATTATTTCTGAGAAAAAAAAAATCTCTCTCAAAATACTATATTTTTTGCTATCAGTGTGAAAATATTTTCTCTAAAAAAAAAAAAGTTTCTCTCAAAACGCTTTTCTTTGCTCTCGATGCAATTTTTTGCTCTCGTGTCAGGATTTTGCTTTAGCTGTGAAAATTGTGTCATGGGCGGGGCCACGTTCCTATTTGCCAGTCGGGTGAGCATCGTCTTGTCTTGGGAGTCGAACTGAATCATTATGCGGGGGAATGCGTGGGATTTCCCCCTTTCAGGTCAATGTATCCCTGCCTCTGCTTAATTATTTTTATCCCCGGTGGGGATAAATTTAACCCCCCTCAAAGTGATCAGTGCTACTACACTAGTGGCGAGACGGATCACAAAACGTATCACAGATCCGTGGTTTGATTAAAGTCGATTTTATTTTAAAATGCGCTACTTTGGCTGGCTCTGATGATATAGCTGCCGCAGCCTCTCTGTAATCACCACTCTGCAGACTTGCTCAATGTCCCGCCCACGGCGCTATCTGATTGGTTACACCTCACGAGTAATAGCCTATCAACACGTGTGTGTCGAAAGGAAGGCTGCCTTCAGCATATTACTGAAGCGGGAATAAACATCACAATCTGATTATGTTTCTATGATGACAAGCAGAGTTAGTGTCCCAGTCACACCACTGAGAATGGCCGAAGTTACACATACGGTGTTTCACTCAATTGAAGCTAAAGCAAAGGTTTTTTGATCACTCACTCTTCAGCGTCTGGCGCGAGTGATTTCGATTCAATGTAAAGACGCGTTTACGCGCGTCTAGAGGTCCTGCGGCGCGGGCGCGTCCAGTTCGCGCGAATGAGGCGAATTGACTAACACGAGATAATGCATCTGTCTTTTCTATTATTTCACTGTAGCTCAGCATCGCGATTTAAAGTTCACGTTATTATTACTTTAACAGCAGCAGTAAAACTGGGCCATTTAATTTTGCCATTCATAAATAAGTGTTTTGACATGTCTAGCCGAGTGGCAATCCATGGTACTGGGAGGGGGATTTAATTCTTGCATGTTTTTTCGTTCTGCATGATCACAGTTCATATGTGTGGGGAAAGATAAGCTATTAGAGTAAAGATATTGCGTTAGGCTACTTCATGAGTTAATAAGAAAAAATAATTTACAATTCCTGCAAATGCAGTGATGAAGTTCATGTTCTCATGATTTATTTTTATGAATAAAAATGTTTCAAAACATCCCCCCCACCCCTCTGTTTTTTTCACAAATCGCACCTAAGATGATGACACACACAACTCGATGGATAGCTGGCTGAGCAAGTTGAGCATCACTGAAGATTAAACATTAAAAAATAGCACACATATTCATGAATGAATGTGTATTATATTATTAGCTTGGGTTGCTAATGTAAGAGTTAGTAGCCAACTAGACGTACCTCGTCAGCTCTAGACCTCGGCTAGATGGTAAAAAAATATTTAGAATAAGCCCTGTGTAGCTGAGTTTGCAAGCTACACACACATGCAGTGTAGCTAAACGTGTAGTGCAACAACCATACAAAGACTATTTTAAACAAAACTAAGTGGGACACTTTCAAACAGTATATCAATCACTGTCTAACGTCAGCTAGCTATGGGTTGCCACCTTCCATGCATACTAACGTTAACTTAGTTGAAAGTTGTACAGGAGGTTGATGAACAAGCAGTTACTCTTCAGGTGCTTTGAGGCTAGCAAGTGCAAATGTAGAAACTAGCTCACTACTCACTAAATAAGGAGTGAAACTATCTAAATCAAAACATTAAGTTGGCATTTGATTTAAAAATAGTATAAACCAGGTGAGTTTGCAAGTTTACCTAGCATGATGGCTAATTAGCAATTAGCAAGCTAAATAATATAATACACATTCATTCATGAATATGAGTGCTATTTTTTAATGTTTAATCTTCAGTGATGCAGAACTTGCTCAGCCAGCTATCCATCGAGTTGTGTGTGTCATCATCTTACCCAAACATTGGAGTGTCCGTGCTCAACTAAGGCAGAGGCGACATCTATGCTGGTGAACCGAACAATGGTGTAATGATTCAGTTCGACTCCCAAGACAAGACGATGCTCACCCGACTGGCCAATAGGAACGTGGCCCCGCCCATGACACAAATTTCACAGCTAAAGCAAAATCCTGACACGAGAGTATGGAATTATTCTTGTGCCAATAATAATGAACGTAGCTTTTCAAGAAACTAATGGAAATATAAATTGAAACTGAATAAAATATCTTTGAAACTGAAAAAGAATAAATCGCAGGCAAATTTTTTGACTTCGTTTTTAATACACTGCATGTTTTGCTAACTATTTCTCATATTTCAATCGCTGATCTGAACTTACAAATGCGCTTCCAGAGTTTTCATTTGCGCTTCTGAAGTTTTCGTTTACGCTTCTGGAGTTTTCGTTCGCCGTTCTGACACATTTCTCTCGTGGGGGCGGGGCTAGGGCAGTGTGTTCTCATTGGCTACTGAGGTTTTGACTGACAGCTTCTTCTCCTGGAAGTGAAGACGTCAGTGTTGTGTTTATGTCACAGGTCGGGATGGGCCGAACCAGACTACACCCACCCCTAGACCAAGAACACTTTGAGGAGCGTGCCAGAGACGAGACCAGAGACAGAGAATAAAGAGTAACAATTTTATTGAGAATAAAATAATTGGTAATCCTAATCTAAAAGTCTTCTTCTCCCCCTCGTCCAGGGAGGATCCAAGGCGGGGCAAAGCAGACGCAACCTTCCTCACAGACGGCGATTCCCAGTGAGGAGTACTGGACAGGTAAGTATTGGACAGGTGAGTTCCTCACAGGTGGGTAGATAATCCAACTTCCTTTCCTCTTTCACGTGAGGGGGACAGTTCCCAGCAGTCAATAATGGGCAGGTAAGTATCTTACGGTAAGTAGGTTGTCAAAGTTCCTTCTCCCAAGCTGGTATCAGGTACACAGTGGGAGGTGATGGACGGGTGAGTTCTCCGCTGAGCGGATGGTCAAAGCTTCCTCTCCCTTTCACGTGGGGGGCAGTTCACAGCAGTCGATAATGGGCAGGTAAGTATCCTACGGTAAGTAGATTGTCCGAGCTCCTTCTTCCAAGCTGGTATCAGGCTCACAATGGGGGGTGGTGAACAGGTGAGTTCTCCGATGAGCGGATGGTCAAAGCTTCCTCTCCTCTTTCACGTGGGGGACAGTTCGCAACAGTCGATAATGTGCAGGTAGGTATCTTACGGTAAGTAGGTTGACCGAGCTCCTTCTTCCAAGCTGGTATCAGGTTCACATTGGGAGGTGGTGAACAGGTGAGTTCTCCGATGAGCGGATGGTCAAAACTTCCTCTCCTCTTTCACGTGGGGGACAGTTCACAACAGTCGATAATGTGCAGGTAGGTATCTTACAGTAAGTAGGTTGACCGAGCTCCTTCTTCCAAGCTGGTATCAGGTTCACATTGGGAGGTGGTGAACAGGTGAGTTCTCCGATGAGCGGATGGTCAAAGCTTCCTCCCCTCTTCCACGTGGGGGACAGTTCACAACAGTCGATAATATGCAGGTAGGTATCTTACGGTAAGTAGGTTGACCGAGCTCCTTCTTCCAAGCTGGTATCAGGTTCACATTGGGAGGTGGTGAACAGGTGAGTTCTCCGATGAGCGGATGGTCAAAGCTTCCTCCCCTCTTCCACGTGGGGGACAGTTCACAACAGTCGATAATATGCAGGTAGGTATCTTACGGTAAGTAGGTTGACCGAGCTCCTTCTTCCAAGCTGGTATCAGGTTCACAATGAGAGGTGGTGAACAGGTGAGTTCCCCGATGAGCGGATGGTCAAAGCTTCCTCTCCTCTTCTACACCAAGGGCGGTTACAACGGTAAGAAAACGGACAGGTAAAACTGCAGCAAGTCCTCCGTAAACACCGTACGAGACTTCCCCTAAGGCGGAAGGGGGCAAGCTCAGGAGCGGTGTACAACTCCCACGGGTGTCTTGGGAGGGCGAGTACTCCACACCCTACAGGTGGACTTCAGGGCTGTAGCGAACTCACGGTCACAGGTAGAGCAGCTCACGTGTGTCGTAGGAAAGACGGGGACTTCACACCATACAAGTGGCTTCAGGGCTGTAGCGAACTCAAGTCACAAGCTGAACTGGGCTTTCTCTAGGACAGACAGAGTCATAACTTCACACAGCAGTATAATATTCTCACATGTATCGTGGGGAGGACAGGAACTTCACACCGTACAGGTGGGCTTCAGGGCTGTAGCGAACTCACAGTCACAGACTGAACTGGGCTTCCTCTAGGACAGACAGAATCATAACTTCACACAGCAATATAATGTCCTCACGTGTGTTGTGTGAAAGACAGGGACTGCACACCATACAGGTGGACTTCAAGGCTGTAGCGAACTCACAGTCACAGACTGAGCTGGGCTTTCTCTAGGGCAGACAGAATCACAACTTCACACAGCAATAATGTTCTCACGTGTGTCGTGGGGAGGACAGGAACTTCACACCGCACAGGTGGCTTCAAGGCTGTAGCGGACTCACAGTCACAGACTGAACTGGGCTTTCTCTAGGACAGACAGAATCATAACTTCACACAGCAATATAAGGTTCTCACATGTGTCGTGGGGAAGACAGGAACTTCACACCGTACAGGTGGCTTCAAGGCTGTAGCGGACTCACAGTCACAGACTGAACTGGGCTTTCTCTAGGACAGACAGAATCATAACTTCACACAGCAATATAATGTTCTCACATGTGTCGTGGGGAAGACAGGAACTTCACACCGTACAGGTGGGCTTCAGGGCTGTAGCGGACTCACAGTCACAGACTGAACTGGGCTTTCTCTAGGACAGACAGAATCATAACTTCACACAGCAGTATATTGTTCTCACAGGTGTCGTGGGGAAGACAGGAACTTCACACCGTACAGGTGGGCTTCAGGGCTGTAGCGGACTCACAGTCACAGACTGAACTGGGCTTTCTCTAGGACAGACAGAATCATAACTTCACACAGCAGTATATTGTTCTCACAGGTGTCGTGGGGAAAACAGAAACTTCACCCCAACTGTCTTTTCAAACCCCTTCCCCAGTTGGGCATACTCGATCTCTCCAGGCTCTGATGATGTGGAATATACCAGTCTGACTCTTGGGCGAGTGCACGGCAGTTAAAAGCAAACTTTCACACACCCACAGCAATTACACTCCAATATACAGCGCGGGGAAGAAGAAGGACGTCAATTCAAACACTACAAGTCCACTCGTTAAAGTGTAATTAAGACCAGCACTCACCCTGGGTCTCGGTCTAAAGAGCGAAAGATCGGCGGTGTGAGGAAGGAAGTTCTAAACACTTCTTCATAGGCATGAGCTGGATTCGCTTCACCATCCGAACGGAAGGAGGAGATAAGAACGGTAGAGAATCAGTATAATTCACTCAGTGTTATTCATACAGCGCACTCCAAGCACTTCAACCCACATCTATCTCAGTATCAAGCGTGCAATAGGAGATTCAAGAATCAATTACTTATCTTCACTCTCCCATCCAGACGATGTACTTTCCTCTTTCTCTCTCTCTCTCTCCGTCTTCAATTCCTCATACACACGATATTCCTTTTTCCTCGCAACAAGCCCTCAACGACACACTTCAGAGAACACTTCCCAACAGGAACAAGTCACATCCAAACGGGGGAAAAAAACACCACAAGCAGGGGAAGAACAACACCCACTTTCTCTTCCTCTGAACTTTTTATACTCTCATGAGCTAGCAAACGCCCCATTCAAACGCTCAGCGCAAATTACCCACACCTGCTGTCAATCCGCCACTAGGTTACCATAGCGACAGGCACTCACCCAGGCTTTGAGACGGTGTTCCGCTTCCCAAATCTCAGCGGGGACATTTCTCTAGCAGGGATAGTCCCGGGCTTATTTGTCACCCCGTGACATACCCCCCCGCCAAACCGTTCTAGTCCCGAGAACGGTCTCCGGACACCCAGTCCCCATACCTAGCTGGTGGCTGACCCCGATTCCCTCGTTGAGACCGTCGGGGAGGGGAGATAGGTGCTTCCGGTCGGGGTCCCAGGCCTAAACCTCTTGGGATTACTGCCCACCCTACCAGCGGGGGTGCCCATGACGTGTCGGCTGGCGGGTTTTCTACCACTGGCTTTGGGAAATGCGGGCAAGGGCGAATCAGATTGCGGTGTAACACCCGTTCGGGGCCTGCCCTTCCTTCTGGCAGTAGTGCATATACCGGTTGGTCCGGATGGGGTTGTCGCTGAACGACATACGGCTGAGCCTCCCATCGATCGCTCAACTTCCCTTTCCCCTGCCGGCGATTATCTCGCACCAACACCCTCTCACCGGGTAATAACGGGGCCTCTCGAGCCGTACGATCATACAACCTCTTATTCTTCAACGCCGTTTGATTTATCCGGCCGGCGACTTGCTCGTATGCCGACTGCAGGCGTTGATGGTGATTTATCACCCAGGCAGATAGATTTCCTCCCTCTTCTTCCCCGGTGGTCCCCATAAGCATATCCATCGGGAGTCTCACGTGCCGGCCGAACATCAGGTAAGTAGGGGCGTAACCGGTGGTACTGTGTATACTATTATTATACGCCTGTATCACCGCTGGAAGCCTATCGGCCCAGTGGCCCTGCTGTTTCTCCTCCAAGGTCCCCAATAAGCCCAGTAAGGTCTGATTGAACCTCTCACACCCCCCGTTCCCTTGAGGATGATAAGGGGTCGTGTGGGTCTTCTTGCATCCGTACAGGTGGCACAGTTCGCGGATCACCTTGGACTCGAAATTGGCCCCTTGATCGGAATGGAGGATTTCTGGACAACCGAACGGCTGAATTACGTATCTCCAGAGGGCATTGGCGGTAGTAAGGGCAGTTTGGTCCACAGTAGGGATGGCCCAGGCGTATTTAGTGAACAGATCAGTGATGACAAGGATATTCTGGATCTGATCCACCGGTCGCCCCAGAGTGAGGAAGTCCATGGCCACCATGTGCAGAGGTGCCTTGGCCTGGATCGGGACCAACGGTGCCCGTGCCTCTTTCTTCGATTTAAACAAGGTACAGCGTGGACATCTCTGGAGGTAAGCCCTGGTGGTACCCTCCATCCCGGGCCAGTAAAAGTGTCGTCTCAACAAGGCCAACGTCCTCTCTTGCCCCTGATGTCCCATCCGGCCATGATAGGCCTCCAACAAAGCCTGCCACCGTCCTTCAGGGACCACTATCTGACGGACCTCCTCTCCTCGGCCGGGTTCCTGCAGTGCCCTACAAAGCACCCCTTCCTTTAGGCACAGCCTTGCCTTCTGTCCCAGCAAGCCCCGCACAACTCGAGTCTCAGCTCGACGTTCCGCCCCCTCGGGCCAGATCTTCTGTTCTACCCACGTCCGCACCTTCAGCACATCTCCGTCTTCGCCCTGCCACAACCTCCAACGTGATGGATCCCACCCCCAACATGGAGGAGGGTCCTCGGACTCTTGTCCCGGTGCTTCAATGATCCCCACCATCAATCCCTCATCGGACCCCACTCCGGGGGCCTGTAGATGGCCTGCCGATCCTTCGCCCGGTAACCTAGATAATACGTCGGCATTGATGTGTTCCCTTCCTGGTCGGTACTGGATCTGGTAATCGAAATTGGCCAGTTGTGCCACCCAGCATTGCTCCACCGCCCCCAGCTTGGCCGTTTGTAGGTGTACCAGCGGGTTATTGTCTGTGACAACCTGTACCTTGACTCCCCACAGATAGTCTTTAAACTTTTCGCTCAGTGCCCATTTCATGGCTAACAGCTCAAGTTTGAAGGAACTATAATTTGAGTCGTTCTTTTCGGCGGGATGTAGGCTTCGGCTGGCATAAGCAATTACCCTTTCCTCTCCTTGCTGTTTCTGCGCCAGGACTGCACCCAAACCAAGCTGGCTAGCATCAGTGTACAAGATAAATGGTTGTGTGAAGTCGGCATACGCTAGGATCGGGGCCTGCAACAGTTCTTGTTTAAGCCTCTGAAAGGCAGCTTCACAGGCTGGGTCCCATTGGATCGTCGGGGACCCTCGACCCCGAGTTCGCCCTGTGCCTCCAAGCAGCTGGTTAATAGGTTTAGCGATTTTGGAGAAGTCTTGTATGAATCGCCGGTAGTAGCCCACAAAGCCCAGGAATGACCGCACTTGACGCACCGTCTTGGGTGCTGCCCACTCTTGCACCGCCACCACCTTCTCTGGATCAACCGAGATCCCTGCCGCACTAACCACATGCCCCAAGAACTTAACCTCCTTACGGAAAAGCTGACACTTGTCGGGCTGTAGCTTCAACCCGTAACGCTCGAGGGAGCGGAAGACTTGCCCCAGATGTTCCAAATGAGACTTGAAATCGGGAGAGTAAACGATAACATCATCCAAGTAGACGAGAGTGGTATCCATCAACTGACTGCCCAAACAACGCTGCATCAGCCGTTGGAACGTGGCTGGGGCGTTGCAAAGCCCGAACGGCATCCGGTCCCATTCATAGAGGCCGAAGGGGGTGGTAAATGCCGTCTTCTCCCGGTCATGCTCGTCCATTTGCACCTGCCAATAGCCGCTGGCTAGATCGAGGGTGGAATACCAGGCAGCTTGAGTGAGGCTCGTGAGGGAATCTTCAACTCGTGGTAGTGGAAAAGCATCTCTTTTGGTTACCTGGTTTAACCTCCTGTAGTCCACACAGAACCTCCAGGAGCCCGTTTTCTTGCGGACCAATACTATCGGTGCGGCCCAAGGGCTACTGCTCTCACGAATAATCCCTCTGGCAAGCATTCCCCGCAACAAGGTACGAACCTCCGAGTACAAGGTCGGGGGTACAGGTCGATAGCGTTCTCGGCTCGGCGCCGCGTCTCCGGTCGGAATTTGATGCTTTACCACATCTGTGCGGCCATAGTCCTCCTCGTGGGTGGCGAACAAGTGCTGCCAATCCTTCAAGAACTCTTGGAGTTGTCCCGTTTGTTCTTCCCTCAACCCCTCGCCTCGTAAAGACTCTCCCTGCAAATGGGCCGGCAATCCTCTCCCACTCTCCTCCACTCCCGAACCGACTCGGGCTAGGGCCACTTCAACCACCGTTGGACTCACCCGCTCAAAGCTCACCTCCCCCTGCTCATAAACCTGCTGTGGCTTCACTGAGGTCACTCGGGCCAAACGCTGGTGACGGTATAAGAGCACCGGAAAAGGGTTTGTGTTCCGGACTCGTACGGGGATCCTGCCCCCTCGGACGGTGGTTAGCCCTCGAGCTACCTCCACCTTAGGACCCTCGTCATGGGGTTCCACCAGGACCCATTCGTGTGGATGGTAACGTCCAGGGGGAAGCCTAACTCGGACCACAGCCTCGCTTTGAGCTGGAATAGACAGGGCGTAACGACAAACCATTCTTCCCATACTCTCTCGGTCATGCTGTTGTTCGGCCAGACATATCCGGCGGCAATCAGCCCTGATGCGGTCCCACTCTTGGCCGGCGGGTGTTGCGGCTGCTCGTGCCGGTACACTTCGAAACAGTTCCTCCCAACAGTCCGAAATGACATTCATTCCGATCAGCGCACGATGGGACCCCAGACACGGGTCTCGGACGACCACTACCCCCTTCTGAGGTACTAAAACTCCATGGATCTGTAAATCGGTCACCAAGTATCCCACATACGGGATGTCCAGCCCGTTCGCCCCACGGAGCGTCAGCCAAGGGGCCTCTGCAGGGAGTTGGCTTCCGGAACCAAACAGCTCCTGGGCCAAGCTTTCTGAAAATAGGGTCACTTGGGAACACGTATCCAAGAGACACCGTATTTTCTGGCCATTTACCTGGACCACAACCACCGGACAACGGCCTACCAGGCAGCTCTGAGAAGATATCGAAGGAGGGGGGTCTGACAAGGGGGTCCCGACCACTTGACCCACAGTGGCCGGAGACTCTAAAAACCCCCTTGTGATGCCCGTCGAGCGGAACACTGGCGGACGTAGTGCCCCGGTTCTCCACAGCCATTACAGATGGGACGCCCATGTACATCCCACTGAAATCGAGAGCCCACTGACCGGGGAGGACGATGTTCGAGCGGGCGACCCCCATCGGAGTAGGCCCGCTCTCGAGAGTGAGAAGGGAACTGGGGCCGTTCTCGACGTAGTTCTTCCATTACCGATTTGGATAACTCAGACATTTGTTCACGGACATCTCTCTTTAATTCCTCCCGGAGGGCCTGCTTCCAATCGGGCGCCGCCGGGGCCGGAGGAGGATCAACAACGTTCGTAGCCAGACAGCTGGGGACACCGACATGCTCCGCCTGTTCATGCTCAAGGGCCAAAGCTTCCCGTCGGAGCTCTTCAAAAGTCAAATTCGGCTCTCTCCTCAGTTGTACCCGCAAGCTCTGGCGAACTGGGCCCTCCCGTAGTCCCAGTACAAATTGGTCTCGCAACAGGACCTCTTCGCCCCCCAGGCCATGATCCTGTCTCCCCGTCAGCCTAGAATACTGCTCCCGCAGTTGTAAGGTGAATGCCCGAACAGATTGTCGAGGGCCTTGACGAGAATTAAAGAACTTCGCCCTCAGTACTGCTACCGGGGTGGTATCCCCATATTGCCCTGTGAGGAAGTCGAAAATCGCCTGGATTGTCGCTCGATTAGCTTCTGGTGCTGCTTGGACTTCCCTTCTTGCATCCCCTTCCAGGGAATTCAACACAAACTGGACCCTCTGTGGGGCGTTCAGACCTTGGAGTCCCGCCAAGTACTCTACCTGGGCTTTCCACTCAGACAGACTCATTTCAGACCCCGGGCCTCCATACCTCGGGGCCCACGGGGCACCCATGAAAATCGGCATGACAGGTTGCCGAGCCCCAGGTTCTTCCCCCTCCGCCGACTCTGGTCGCTCAACTCAAAGTGTGAACCCTGCCGACTACGCCAAATTTCTGTCACAGGTCGGGATGGGCCGAACCAGACTACACCCACCCCTAGACCAAGAACACTTTGAGGAGCGTGCCAGAGACGAGACCAGAGACAGAGAATAAAGAGTAACAATTTTATTGAGAATAAAATAATTGGTAATCCTAATCTAAAAGTCTTCTTCTCCCCCTCGTCCAGGGAGGATCCAAGGCGGGGCAAAGCAGACGCAACCTTCCTCACAGACGGCGATTCCCAGTGAGGAGTACTGGACAGGTAAGTATTGGACAGGGGAGTTCCTCACAGGTGTGTAGATAATCCAACTTCCTTTCCTCTTTCACGTGAGGGGGACAGTTCCCAGCAGTCAATAATGGGCAGGTAAGTATCTTACGGTAAGTAGGTTGTCAAAGTTCCTTCTCCCAAGCTGGTATCAGGTACACAGTGGGAGGTGATGGACGGGTGAGTTCTCCGCTGAGCGGATGGTCAAAGCTTCCTCTCCCTTTCACGTGGGGGGCAGTTCACAGCAGTCGATAATGGGCAGGTAAGTATCCTACGGTAAGTAGATTGTCCGAGCTCCTTCTTCCAAGCTGGTATCAGGCTCACAATGGGGGGTGGTGAACAGGTGAGTTCTCCGATGAGCGGATGGTCAAAGCTTCCTCTCCTCTTTCACGTGGGGGACAGTTCGCAACAGTCGATAATGTGCAGGTAGGTATCTTACGGTAAGTAGGTTGACCGAGCTCCTTCTTCCAAGCTGGTATCAGGTTCACATTGGGAGGTGGTGAACAGGTGAGTTCTCCGATGAGCGGATGGTCAAAACTTCCTCTCCTCTTTCACGTGGGGGACAGTTCACAACAGTCGATAATGTGCAGGTAGGTATCTTACAGTAAGTAGGTTGACCGAGCTCCTTCTTCCAAGCTGGTATCAGGTTCACATTGGGAGGTGGTGAACAGGTGAGTTCTCCGATGAGCGGATGGTCAAAGCTTCCTCCCCTCTTCCACGTGGGGGACAGTTCACAACAGTCGATAATATGCAGGTAGGTATCTTACGGTAAGTAGGTTGACCGAGCTCCTTCTTCCAAGCTGGTATCAGGTTCACAATGAGAGGTGGTGAACAGGTGAGTTCCCCGATGAGCGGATGGTCAAAGCTTCCTCTCCTCTTCTACACCAAGGGCGGTTACAACGGTAAGAAAACGGACAGGTAAAACTGCAGCAAGTCCTCCGTTAACACCGTACGAGACTTCCCCTAAGGCGGAAGGGGGCAAGCTCAGGAGCGGTGTACAACTCCCACGGGTGTCTTGGGAGGGCGAGTACTCCACACCCTACAGGTGGACTTCAGGGCTGTAGCGAACTCACGGTCACAGGTAGAGCGGCTCACGTGTGTCGTAGGAAAGACGGGGACTTCACACCATACGAGTGGCTTCAGGGCTGTAGCGAACTCAAGTCACAAGCTGAACTGGGCTTTCTCTAGGACAGACAGAATCATAACTTCTCACAGCAGTATCCTATTCTCACGTGTGTCGTGGGGAAGACAGGGACTTCACACCATACAGGTGGCTTCAGGGCTGTAGCGAACTCAAGTCACAAGCTGAACTGGGCTTTCTCTAGGACAGACAGAATCATAACTTCTCACAGCAGTATCCTATTCTCACGTGTGTCGTGGGGAAGACAGGGACTTCACACCATACAGGTGGGCTTCAGGGCTGTAGCGGACTCAAAGTCACAGGATGAACTGGGCTTCCTCTAGGACAGACAGAGTCATAACTTCACACAGCAGTATAATATTCTCACATGTATCGTGGGGAGGACAGGAACTTCACACCGTACAGGTGGGCTTCAGGGCTGTAGCGAACTCACAGTCACAGACTGAACTGGGCTTTCTCTAGGACAGACAGAATCACAACTTCACACAGCAATAATGTTCTCACGTGTGTCGTGGGGAGGACAGGAACTTCACACCGCACAGGTGGCTTCAAGGCTGTAGCGGACACAGTCACAGACTGAACTGGGCTTTCTCTAGGACAGACAGAATCATAACTTCACACAGCAATATAAGGTTCTCACATGTGTCGTGGGGAAGACAGGAACTTCACACCGTACAGGTGGCTTCAAGGCTGTAGCGGACTCACAGTCACAGACTGAACTGGGCTTTCTCTAGGACAGACAGAATCATAACTTCACACAGCAATATAATGTTCTCACATGTGTCGTGGGGAAGACAGGAACTTCACACCGTACAGGTGGGCTTCAGGGCTGTAGCGGACTCACAGTCACAGACTGAACTGGGCTTTCTCTAGGACAGACAGAATCATAACTTCACACAGCAGTATATTGTTCTCACAGGTGTCGTGGGGAAGACAGGAACTTCACACCGTACAGGTGGGCTTCAGGGCTGTAGCGGACTCACAGTCACAGACTGAACTGGGCTTTCTCTAGGACAGACAGAATCATAACTTCACACAGCAGTATATTGTTCTCACAGGTGTCGTGGGGAAAACAGAAACTTCACCACAACTGTCTTTTCAAACCCCTTCCCCAGTTGGGCATACTCGATCTCTCCAGGCTCTGATGATGTGGAATATACCAGTCTGACTCTTGGGCGAGTGCACGGCATTTAAAAGCAAACTTTCACACACCCACAGCAATTACACTCCAATATACAGCGCGGGGAAGGAGAAGAACGTCAATTCAAACACTACAAGTCCACTCGTTAAAGTGTAATTAAGACCAGCACTCACCCTGGGTCTCGGTCTAAAGAGCGAAAGATCGGCGGAGTGAGGAAGGAAGTTCTAAACACTTCTTCATAGGCATGAGCTGGATTCGCTTCACCATCCGAACGGAAGGAGGAGATAAGAACGGCAGAGAATCAGTATAATTCACTCAGTGTTATTCATACAGCGCACTCCAAGCACTTCAACCCACATCTATCTCAGTATCAAGCGTGCAATAGGAGATTCAAGAATCAATTACTTATCTTCACTCTCCCATCCAGACGATGTACTTTCCTCTTTCTCTCTCTCTCTCTCTCCGTCTTCAATTCCTCATACACACAATATTCCTTTTTCCTCGCAACAAGCCCTCAACGACACACTTCAGAGAACACTTCCCAACAGGAACAAGTCACATCCAAACGGGGGAAAAAAACACCACAAGCAGGGGAAGAACAACACCCACTTTCTCTTCCTCTGAACTTTTTATACTCTCATGAGCTAGCGTGGCCCCATTCAAACGCTCAGCGCAAATTACCCACACCTGCTGTCAATCCGCCACTAGGTTACCATAGCGACAGGCACTCACCCAGGCTTTGAGACGGTTGTAACGCACATCAGATGGTCAGATCACCAGCTCTATCTCTCTATATGTTAATTTACTGAAATTAGCCTGTCTTCAAATCCCCTTTTGCTCTGAGACCTAATTAAATCATTGGTGTCCTAATCCACAAACACCTCTATTGTCTTAAGACCCTTCCTTCCTGGACCCCAGACCCAACGGCGCCTACAAATGACTTAAATCATTAACTATCTAGCTGAGAACAGAGATCCCTTACTGCTGACTTCTAGTTTATGGCTCCGCGAACATCCGCTGATCAACAAGAGCAATCCCCCCTGACCAATAAAAGCAATCTCAAGAGGACCCTAGGGACTCTCTGTCAGACATTCATTTACATGTAGACCCTCAGGCAACACGTAAGAAAACAACCAGACTCTGTTCGACCGCTAATCTAATCAGAACTAGTAACACGCACACACATAGACTCTCTCACCCCGTGCTCGGGGACAAAAGTTCAACGCAGCAGGATGAACCTTCAGTGACTCTTCCAGCACACACACACAAAGAAACACACACAGATCCTACACGTGTGACTCAGAATCATCTTGTGAAATGTTTAAAATGTATTCTCTTGATGTATGCATGATCCCTTGTCCCAAATATTATGCCTATATAGTTTTATTGATTTGTAATCCATTTGATGTGACTATAATCGCGAAAAATCATGTATCCTCGGGTGACTATGTCATAGAGATACCATTCATGGTATCATTGTGCTCCATAAATCCCAACGGTGTGGAATCTTTAACCCAAAATCTCCGAAGACCATTATTTTATTAAATCCCGTGTTATTAACGATAGGAACAAGTTTAGCTTCTCCATAACTGTTAGGAAGGGGCGTGAGCCTCCGCAAAACGTCAGGAGGTAGTCACAATCGCCCTTCCAGGCGATTGGGTCATGCACCTAAAAGAGGCTGGGCTTAACCCCTTCAAAATGCCGCGCTTCTCTGATCTCAGTGCACATCGCCAGAGAGAGAGAAACGACACGCCTTCTTCCATCCTTGGAAGCTTCGTTCGCGTTTATTTTCATTTTTCTTCCAAGTTTTATTTTCTTCAAACTACCTTACTTCAGTTTTGATAGTCTCCTTCAACCAACCCAAGATACCAACTTAAAGCTAAAGATCATTTTGCTGAGTTCCGCTCGCTTCAAGTCGCTATAGCAACTATACGCTGTAATCACGTGACTCCGCTTCCGTCCAACACAGACGAGACCACACAAAGAGGGCCGATCTACAACTCAGACGTAACGTAGACCTTAATTTCCAGTCTGAAGTGCTGTTTAAAGTGTCTAATATTGCTGTGTCTATTGGGATCTTGTTGTGACTGACTGAACTGTCTCTACCTATCTCTCATTTCTCTTTACTCACACTTACACACTCTTCGACGCACACATCTGCACCTACACACACACATACACGCCCACCTTTTTACGTGTTTCCTAGACATAAACACACGGCCACGTGCTGCTAAAGGCGTGCTCCTACACACACACACACACACACACACACACACCTCTCCTTACCACGCTCTCAGTGTACACACACAAACCCCCTTTCTTAAAATTCTCTCTCTCTCTCTTATATTCTCCCTTTTCCTTCCCCTACTCTAACCTTTTTATCTTACGTTTGTTTTGTTGTATTCCTTATTTGCGATCGTATATTGTTTTGTTTATGCATATTTACTCCTGTGTGATTTAAAATTAGTATATGTAATCAGTAGCTCGTTTGAATAAACTTTGTTAAATCATTTGAATTAAGTTTGCCTGTTTGTTTCAATACTGAGTCCCTGAGTAGTGCAGATCTTTACCTCTTAACGCTCTACGATAAATCTTACTATTGAAAGAAATCTCAAATGGTCTAAAAACACTCAGTTATTTTCTTGTGGCCACAGAAAAGAAACTGTCTATCAGTGTTAAAGACGTGAGATTTCCGTTCAGATATTGTACATTTTGTGTGCTGGACATACAGTTCGTACAATAAATGAACATTCTTCAACTTGTATCTCAAATTTCCCCAAATTGAACATATTCTACCCGCCTATATCAGTGAGTACTACAAGTAATTGTGTAACCTCTGATATAAGCCGAGGTTTTGACCAATTCCCTATTTGGTAATTCTTTAATTCATGTAAGCCACATATGCATATTCACATTAAGGCTAATTTGAGCTAATTAATTCCCTAACATAAGTCATTGTTGTTACATATTTATTGGTGTCTAGAACGGCGGGCACTCTCATACTCAGTTTGATACAGATTGTGCAAGTTTGTATTCATGTGTGATTTTTCAAAAGTTTAATGATTGTGTGCGCGCTTGAATCTTATAACGTTATTGAAAAGTACTAAGTCGACTCGAAAACTGATCAAAGGGCGAAAAGCCATTACCCGCCAGTAAGCCTGGTTATTGGGGAAACTGCAGTATTTACAGTGTTGTTGCGAGTCCAGAATTAGAGAAAAATAAAAAAAATTCTCTTTTTTTTTCATTGTGACCTTACATGTAATTCTGTTTTGAGACCTGTATGGGAACAGAGGAGTCCCTCAGGCATTGTTACCGGTATTTCTGTAAAACCCGAGAGCAAAAGTACGCTACTCCGGTCAGAAACAAATATATATATTTGATGGTATGTCGTTAAGAAACGATAAAATACGGGTTAAAGCACTGGTCTAGCTAACCAGAAGGAAAAACCCTGTTTCAAGCGTCTATAAAGACCAGAAACAGTTCCGCCGCGAACTTTTGATTTGCAGTGTTGTTTTATGTTTGCAAAGACCGGCCGTGGTCTTTAAAGAATTTATTTTGCAGCGTTGTTTGGTGCGTGCGAAGGCCTGCACGTTTGCAAAGTGTAATTTCTGATACGTCTCAAATTACCGCCCCGGTGACGCGTTCCGCGTTAGCGTAACACTGCCACCGTGTGGTCAACCACAGGTAAAGACCTGTTGGTCGTTATTCCTTCCGCCCTGATTGTTGGTGATTCAAAATTGACGGTCGTAAGTATCTAAGAAGTTGTTTAAATACATATTTGTATTTACAGCACGCTAAGTTCGTTAAAACAACCCTTTTATTTTGGACTGAGACATTTTATGGTGAATTTTAACTTCCCAGAAAGGGAACCGGAAGTTATAGAGTGTCTCGATCCAAAAGCACTGATAGCTCACCCGGAAGCGAACAGCGCCCCTCGTGGCCACGCCCCTCCGGGTCAACTATCCCTCCTCCTCTCTAGTCACTCTACTCTGCTGTTTCCAGTTCTAAATCTGCCTCAGTGATTCTGTTTGGTTTTATTCCCATTCAATAATCATCTAATAACAAATTCGATGTTATAGTGATTATTTTATTTTTGTTTTATTAATTTTTGTTAAATCTTTCTATTTCTCTAAGACAACCAAACTTTTCTCTCCAAGGAAATTTAGATTTGAGGTGAAATTTAAACTTAATTTAATTTGGTTACTTCCATTTTCACATTCCAGTCATCTTAAGCCCTGAGCAGGACACCGCCCTCTGGTGGCCGAGCCTTTCTCAAGCCAGCCATCTGCCTGCTACAAATTTATAGAGTTACTAAATTTAATAACTTCAGTTATTGTGATTATTATACGAAATCAATTCTAATTCACTTGTGACTCTTCCTCAGGCTTAGTTGGATGTGATCTTGAACCAATGTTGAATTAAGATTTTAAATTGTGTCAAACAATTAGGGTGCACCACAGAGAGACGCCCCCCCTTGAGGCCTAAGTAACCCACTGCCGCAGTCCACCACACCCTCTTCCAGGTTACTTTGATTTTCTTTCTCTCTTCAAAGTTTTCTTTATCATTTGTATTATTATTGTTTTCATTTACCCCTCGCAGGCCCATCTGACTTTTGTCCTATTTTCCCCATAACTCAATTTGGTGTAAGCCAGAAATCTTAAATTCACTTTAAGCTACTCTGTTCACTCCATCTTGTGTGTCCTATAGGCAAAACTCTCAGCGCCTGCAGTGGACTGGGGGGAACCCCGAGCAGACCTCTGTGGGCAAGTTGGCCGACTGACGTTACCGACTCTGACCGTGCAGGTGACTCTTGAATTTCTCCTGTCTCTGCCACTGGCCGCGGCACGCAGTAGTGACATCAGCAATCCGGTGCCTCGGAGTGCCAGCCTCTACGCCAACGCAAAAGTTAATTGTTGGGACCACTGCACAAACCAACAACAGTCCCTGTCACTCTAGGCCTACGGCCTAGTGGGTTCTGGGTAGTACCCACCTTTACATTGCGTTTGGTTGGTTGGTACCTCCGGGACTACCAGGGTTGTGTTTACGGTCACTCTGTTTGAGTGGGCGTGGTCGTGAGCAGAGTAACGGAGAATCCAAAGTCACGGCGGCCAAGTGTTTGGAGCGCCAGGAAGGTTGAACGAGCTCAGCAGGGGCCGGCTGGGTTGACCTCCATCCATTTCAGGTAAACTGAACTTTGATAATCAAACAAAAAAAAAAAAACAGAAAAAAACAAACCCTTGTCTTTCTTATAAACCACATAATCATAAATATTTTCCTCTGTGCACATCCCTCGTGCTATTAGTGTCCAAAGTACAGTCCAGATCAACTCACTGACATTTTTGTTTAATTTTGTTTCGTCCTTCCTTTTCAATCCTCACCTACGCGTGCCTTGCATGTTCTGTTATAACCTGTTTTTCAGTGTATCAACGAGATCCCAACAGGCTAGGTAACACAGGGACAACTGAACAGTCTCTATTCCGGGTCCCAAACTGACCCGCCTAACTGTCTAAAGTCAGTTAGCCCAAAATTTCTATAGACGGCACACCGTCCTATAGTTTATTAGTTTCACGACCCGGTTGCATTGGCCCTTCTTGTGTGTCTTGTGTGTTGTGTTTCTCTCGCCTACAGTGAGTCAAAATGTCACGTGCATCCAGTCCTGCGGAACACTGGAACAGCCTGGAGGCGTGGTTATCAGCCATAACTACGGGGTGCCTACCCAAAGACTTCGGTGACCCAAAGCTCCTGACCCAACAGGAACTGGACAACAAGGTGGACCAGATCATGTCCCAGGACCCCACGCAGGCCTACAGTTCAAAAGACTGGAGCCGCATCGTCGGGAGTCTCTCTCACTATCTTGTGTCACAGGCACGACTACTGGAGGAGGACAAGGCCAAGCTGGAAAAAGACACCGCTGGACTAAAGACTCAGCTGGAGGAAACCTGCAAACAAAAGGAACAAACCCAGCAGCGTCTGGAGGAGTTACTTCTGGAGGATGAGGAGGACACACGTCCAGAACTACAACAGGAAGTGGAAAGACTACAGCAGGCCCTGGAAGACCTGCGTCTGGACACAGACAGGACAGTGGAGACGGAGAAACAGAACACAGCAGCCCTCAATGACAAGCTACTACGTGGAGAGGAGCTGCTAGCAAGAGCACGCACAGAATTAAAAGACAGAGACGCTAGAGTCAAAGCTTGCGAAACATTGTTGCAGAAAGCCCAAGCTGAAATTGACGAGCTCGTCCAACAAAGATATGATCTCAAAGACGAGCTGGATATCGTCCACCGTGAACTCAAACATGCGTACGAACTACAAGGTAAGCGGGCGGGGGAGACACACATCACCCCGTCTCTCCCCACCCGTAAACCTGCAGGTCACAGCCAAACCCTTCAAGCTAAAGAAGAAGAGGAAAACCCACGTCTTGACGCTATCTCACCTGCTGGCCCCGTCCCGGAAGGACGAGCCACCAGTCACCGCGCAGCATCCAAAGAACTGGACAAGCTTGCAAGAAACATCCCTACATTCAATCCAAATCCAGCCGGGGGCAATGACGTGTACTCTTACTTAACCGACATTGAATTCCACTTACAAACCGTGGACAACGTCACGACTTGGGACAAGTTATACCTCCTTCGGACCACTTCTGGTCGTATTGTAAGAAGTTTCCTTGATAGACAGCCAGAATCTGTGAAACAGAATTATCCACAATTACGACAAGCCCTGATCCGCGAATTCTCTGACCCAGACTCGGACCAAGGCATCATTGCGGCAATGGACCTCAAACAAGCTCGTCTGGAAACACCGCAAGCCTACTACGAACGTCTGCGACTCGCTTACTTCGGACCGAGGAATGAGGCATTTATGGAAGAGGACGTTAGTTTCAAAACGCTTTTCCTGCGGAATCTCCACCCCACTCAAAGTGCACACCTGGGCGTTTTAGTTTGTCCACGGACCCTGTCAATTCAACAATTACGTGACCTGGCCCACAAAGCATACGTAAAACAAACGACTGGGTCTGACAAACCTGGGAAATACCCCACAGTTTTCCCTGTCACTGCACCCTTTCCAGAACTGAATTTAGAAGGTGCACAGCCTACCAACTACGGACCCAGCAACAGACAGCCACGACCGTTCCAAGCTGGCAGAGGACAGCGTGGGCGGGGGGGAACCCGCCCAAAACCACAAAATGACCGTTTCAGGGGATCCTGGGACCGGCAGCACTTCCCCCACAACCAAAAGGGGGGAGGCAGCTGGGATGCCGACCGACACCCCAGGAGAGGCCGACCCCGATCTCCCCGAAACACAAGCCCAGAGAACCGGCAACGGGACCCCTCCCGACAAGACACCGGTAAGCTCAAGATGGAGCCCAAATCCAGCGGGAACAGTGCAGCCACGCCTGACACAACAGAACTTGTAAACATCCTGAAAGAGCTTCTCCAAAGGAAACCCCACAAGGAAGACAAAGATAAACCAGACACTGCATGACTAAACCACAGGCCTGGACCCAATGCTTCCCACACTACCAACTCCACTAACTCCAGCCAGTTGACAGCATCACAAAACACTGCTGTCAATCCACAGACTGTTAAACCTGCTGTTACATCATTGAATGACAGCTCTAATCACTCCATTCAGATGACAGCCCCACAAAACCCTGCTGTCAAACCACAGACTTTTGAACTTGCTGTTTCATTACCCAATGACAGCTCCACTCACTCCATTCCGCTGACAGCCCCACAAAACACTGCTGTCAAACCACAGACTTTTGAACCTGCTGTTACAGCAACAAACGACCGCGTCACTCACCACAGCCAACTGACACCGCCACTCCCTGAACAGGACTGCAGCAGCTCTCACGAGAAGGTCCCAGACAGTGCGGTCTTGTTGATCTGCAACCACAACGAGCCACCCCAGACTCACCCTCACTGCTTGTCAATCAATACACAAGATCCTACACCACAACTGCTGGGTAACCTAATTGAGAGAGGAGTGGCACGAAAACTGTACTTAACAATTACCTTGGAAAAGGACATGCATATCGAAGCACTGGTGGACACCGGCTCTGATCTAACGCTTATTTCTGCTCAACTGTTTGAAAAACTGAAGTGTGAAGCTCAAAGACAAAACAGAACTCTTAAATTCCACACGTGTGAGCTGAACGTACAGTCATACAGCCAGAATGACATCCAGCTAAATAATGTAGCTCCCATTCATCTGACCATCGGTCCAATGAGCATAGTCCACCCGGTATATATTTCTCCAGTAAATACTTATCAATTTCTCGTAGGCAAGGACCTGCTGGACCGCTTTGAACCATTATTAGACCTCAAGCACCTACAAGTTTGGGCGCAGGTGCGCGAACCACACCCCCTTCAGCCACACGACTCCATCGAACCAGACTGTCAAACCACAAGGTTCACGGGAGTTCCATCAGCCAGACACGAGGACAAAGTCCCCACAGCTGATCAGGGTTCAAGTTCGCTACTCTGCACATTCAGAACAACGCCAGACTCTGATAATTACCGCCCCCAAGTAAAAACTCCCCTGCAGTTGCAGGATGTGACCACAACAGACATTACCCTGGCACTATGGGCAGATAACTCAGCCATAAGTCTCTCCCTATTCAATGCAATCATTGAAAAGACTCCAGACCTGCCCTACACCTGCAAACGCACACGTTTCCCTTTGAACCCAGATCCATCCTCAATGACATCTGCCAAAGGAATCTGTGCTTTGAACTTGACATGGAATCACCGACACTTGACCCATTACTTTCTGATTCTGGAAGACCCAGCCCACGACGTTTTCATTGGAGCAGACATTTTGATTCGCCTCAAGGCTCATGTGGACATGATTAATGAAGTTGTATGGGCTCCCTTGACTTTACAGCCACCTGTTCCCATCAGCCATGACAATCTACTGTCAGGGCAGACCATTCCAGAAGTCTGCACTCTTATCAACGAACAGGGAACGGTGGTACCTGCTTACACTAAGGGGGTCGCTGTACGGCTCAACCTGCGACAAGGCCAAACCCTAAACCACACACTGGCCTTCTTCCAGCCTTCACCTGAGTGCGTGGAACTCGGACTAACCCTCGAAGCAACACCCCTCACTGAAGTGTCATCTCGGGTAGTCTACATCCTATTCAACAATTGCACGGCAACTGACATCGGCATCCCCAAAGCCTACAGACTGGGATGGCTAGTCAGTCACGCCTTTCATGACTTTGACCTGACGTTACCCGTCATAGGGCCCATTCCACCTGCACTGATACCTGAAGGGCATACTGACAACACATTGCTCACAGCACCCTTCCAATTCATTGCCATCACATCGGTCATGCCGGTGGCCAAAAACCAGGTGTGCAGAACGGAGCTGACAGAGGACAAACAGCTCACAGTGTACACAGTCTCCCACCAGCCTGTCACTGAGACTGATACACCTGCCATGCCTGTCACTGAGACTGATACACCTGCCATGCCTGTCACTGAGACTGATACACCTGCCACGCCTGTCACAACCAGCTCAACTGACGACAAGCCTACGGAGGAACCGTATCCAGGTTTTGAATCCCAAGTGCAACAAATTCTACAGGATGCTGACGCACTTCAGGACAATGCCGATCGCCAAAAGCTACGACAAGTCCTATATAAATTCAAAGAACACTTTGCTAAAGACTCTTTAGACTGTGGTCTCACCAACCTCCACACAGTGCGCATACCCACGCACCCCGAGGCTCCTCCCACCTTTGTCAAGCAATACAAGATTCCCATTGCCTCACACGAACCAGTGCAGGAAATCATCGAATCCATGCTTGAAAAAGGTGTAATCCGAAACTGTAATTCCACCTACTCTGCACCCATCTGGCCCGTTCTCAAGCCAAACGGCAAATGGCGGCCAACAATAGACTATCGAAAACTAAATCAGCAGGTGCCGTTGTCACGATGGCCCATGACACAACTGGAGCAAGAAATACCCAGAATCAGGGGAGCCACCATCTTCTCTACACTCGATGTGGCCTCTGGATTCTGGACTATTCCAGTGCACCCAGACGACCAACACAAGTTGGCCTTCACCTTCGGCAACCGCCAGTACACCTTCAACCGATGCCCATTCGGGTATGCAAACTCACCAGCTGAGTTCAACATCTTCTTAAACAAAGCCTGCCCTGACGCCAGGACGAGAGGTAACCTGATTTACGTTGACGATGTGCTCATGAAAAGCACGACGGTGGCCGACCACCTAAAAGAAATTGACTATGTTCTGAACCAGTTATCTGCTGCCGGCGCCAAAATAGCTCTACACAAGGGGCAGTGGTGTCGCAAAAAGGTAAATTACGTGGGCCTGCTCATTGGACACCATGGCATCGAACCACAATCAAACCGCATCCATGCCATCCAAAACATCAAGCCTCCCACCAACGTCTCGGAACTTCGAAGCTTTCTGGGAGTATGCAATTACTCCCGGCAATTCATCGAACACTATTCAGACATAGCCAGGCCTCTCACAGCTCTGCTGAAAAAGGACTGCCCTTTCGTCTGGTCAGACGCCCAAGAACACGCCATGAAAGAACTTAAAAGACATTTATGCTCAGCCCCTTGCCTTGCGTACCCTGATCCGCAAAAAGAATTCCACCTCGACGCTGGGTTTTCAAACCAATGTCTAAGTGCTGGCCTATACCAACGGCATGACCAAGACAAAAAGGTGATCGCATATGCCAGCAAGACACTTCTCCCTCCAGAATGCAAATTCTCTGACTGTGAAAAAGCTTTGCTCTGTACGGTATGGGCCATTCAGCGCTTCTCCAACTACATTGGAGCACAGAAGGTCATCATTGAGACTTGCCACCAGCCCGTCATGTTCCTTAACAGCCAACGGATAAGAGACGGTGTGGTCACCAACTCACGCATAGCTACATGGCTAATGGCTCTCCAAGGACGAAACGTCGAAGCCAGATATGCACAAAACCACAAATCCGCTCTAGGTAACGGTCTGGCGGCATGTCAAGACTGCTCTGACAACGCACCTGCTGCAACGCTAAATACACCTGAGCCCCAGCAGCCACAACTGACCTGCCACAGGTACTTTGACAAAAATGCGTGCGAAGGCATGCCCACAGCTTACGTCGACGGATGTTCCTACAACAGCGAGGGCATCCTAAAAGCTGGCGCAGGGGTACTGTGGGTAAACAACCACCCATGCCCACCCCAAAACTTCAAGCTGGGCCCCCAGTCATCACAATACGCAGAAATAGCAGCAATTCTCATTACCCTGCAAATCGCAGCAGCCCATAACCTCAAAGAACTGCTTATCTGCACAGACTCGAACTATGCCAGACTCAGTTTTGTGTGCCATCTTCCAACCTGGAAACAAAATGGTTTCACAACTGCTAACAACAAACCCGTCAAGCATCAACACCTGTTCCAAGAATGTGTCAACATCACAACAACACACGACATTACCGTGTACTGGAAGAAGGTGAAAGGACATTCTAAACTCCCAGGCCAAGACAAAGACCTCAACGACCACACTGACGCCCTCGCAAAAGCGGGCGCCCTGCACGGAGAACCGTGGGTTTCCCCAAAAGCCCCACCCACCCCAGAAGTAGCAGTGATAACCCGCAGAAAGCAAACCGCACCTGCAACAGCACCTGCGTCAGAACTTCTGTCACTTACACCACAAATTTCCAACAACGACCTTGCAGATATGCAAGCATCAGACACTGCCATACAGGCAATTAAAACGCACCTCCTCGACCCCTCCACCTCCCCTCTCACACCTTCAAATCTCACTGATGACTCCGATCTCAGACATCTATACAACTCCAGACACATGTTACGTGTGCGGGACGACATTCTTTGGTTTGTCAACGATGACGCCACTTCGCTAAAACTCGTGGTACCTCGCTGTCAAAGGGGGGAAATGATAAATCACGCCCACAACGCACCATATGCTGGGCACCACGGTACCAGAGCCACGTATGAGACACTTAGACAGGTGGCATACTGGCCATGTATGCAACAGGATGTGGCAGAATATGTGAGAAAATGCCTGGTCTGCTGTCAGTTTCACCCAACAAACCTGACTCACAGAGCCCCGTTGCAACGCAGAGGAATCACGTTCCCCTGGTCAGACCTTCAAATCGACTGGGTAGGACCCCTCCCCCGGTCATCAAGAGGCAATAAATACTTTCTCACGGTAGTGTGCCAGTTTACCAAATGGGTAGAGTGTCTGCCAGCACCCAACGACACTGCCCAAACAACGGCATATCTCCTGATGAACCACATCTTCTCCCGATTCGGCCTACCGCTCAGAGTCAACTCAGATCGAGGAACTCATTTCACCGCAGAGATCATGCAAAAGATCTGGAGAATCCTAGGGGTACAAGCCAAACTTCACATCAGCCACCATCCGATCTCATCCGGACAGGTAGAAAGGTCTAACCGAACGGTGGTCGCCATGTTGAGGAAATATGTGGCAACTAACCAGAAAGACTGGGATGTGAAACTTCCCCTGGTGCTGATGGCCCTCAGAGCCACCCCGCAGGAATCAACACGAGTATCCCCATTTGAACTCATGACCGGGAGGCAGATGACCCTGCCATTACACCTTTTATACCAACCCGGAGACCACAACCTCGTCACCGCCTATACCACATCTCAGTACCTGGACGAGCTCCATAAACACTTGAGAACAACTTTCGCTTTCGCCCAGCAACACCTGAAAACCAGTGCTGACGGCCAGAAAGCATATTACGACCGAAAGGCATCACACCAAGAACTCAGCGTGGGCGACAAAGTCCTGTACTACAGTTTCGCCCTGCCTCCCAAACAACTGTCAAAAAAGTTTCTGCCTCACTGGACTGGCCCTCATGAAATTGTGAACAAACTCTCCCCAGTAGCGTACCAAATCCAGCTGAAACGGGGACCAAAAGAGCCAGTCCTCAAATGGGTCCACCGCAATCAGATTAAGAGATATGTGGCCACTAGCAGGGACAGACAGGAAGGGCCCAATGCAAGCTAACCTCAACCGCCGTCGTTACAGGAAAAGAAGACCAGACCCTCCAACGGGACAACCCTCGCTGACCTGTGCCTTTTCTCTTTCCCCTTGTTCGTCCACACCTCTCTCTCTCTTGCCTGTAATAGGATGCTGCTGTGGATCATCATCATGTGCTTCCCGACGACCAGAAGCCAGCCGCCACCCGACCTCGTCTCTCCAGCCCCGGCCTCGGGAATAGTGTTGAGAGAGCAGCCCGGATTGCTTATAACGAACTGTCGAACGCACACACAGAAGGTGTACGTGCGACTCGACCCTCGAAACGTCTACCGCGCACACTACCCAAAAACAGCCGTCCTGTACAGCTGGGCGGGTGCCAGATGGACCGAAAATGCCCTCGACCACGCCGAAGCCGACATCGAACACATGCTGAACCAACTCGAGAAGATGACTCTCACCCAGGCCGAATTGAGCGGGCACAACAGGCGCCCCAAACGTTTTCTAGGAGCCCTGCTTGGAGCCGCTGCTGCCGTAGGCACACTGTTCAACATTGGCATGTCCAGCGTCAACGCAGTGAACATCGCCACGGTACGACGACATGTAGCGGAAATCCAGACGGAACTTCCACAGCTGAAAGATCAACTCACCACACAAGGCGCATCTTTGACCACCATAGGCAAGACATTGAGAGGCACAATCACCGTCCTCAACACACATAGTGTCATGATAAACAAGACCATGAGCTCCATAAAACAGCTGTTCACAATCTTCGAGAGCAATTTTGCCCAAACCCAGTTGGTCACCGCATTAATGAATGACATGCTCAGAGAAGTGAGCTCTTCCATAGACAACTTAGCCATGGGCAGGATCCCACCATATCTGATACCCCTGAGTCTGGTACAGACCGTACTGGCTTCCGCCATCACTACACCCACTGATCCTATACAAACCCATCTCGCCTACTCGCTGGGAAGTGCCATCCCACTGTATGTGGACCCGGCACAGCGAGAAGTGGCCTTCCTCCTCAACTTGCCCATTATAGAGTCGAGCCGAATCTACCGACTCAAAGACATTGTCAACATTGGATTCTGGCAACGTGACACGCAGTTCAAAGTCCGGACTCCGGACGTGGTAGCCTACCACGACAGCGACCCACAACTGTACCTAGCCCCTAACTTACACATGTGCACCCTCACCAAAGACATACACTACCTCTGCCCTAGCAAACCCTTCCTCCGGGATAACACCGATGGGATCTGCGGCCTCCAACAGCTGGCTAGCGACGCACGTTGTCCGGCTGATGCGAAACCTCGCAACCAAGTCACCGAGACGCAAGCTGAAATCGTAGGAAACCGATGGCTCGTGAACACTCCCGTGCGGTCCGCAACACTGACTTATGACCAACACGACACTGCTACCCGTGTCAATCTGCTGAACCAAAGCATGTGGATTCAAGTCCCACGAGGAGCCATCCTTCACCTGGATGACCTGGCCTTGTACCACCTCCCAAGTGAAGAGTACCAAGCCGAACTGGAGATTCCACCTTTCTTCAGGGACCGCAACTTCACTCTAGATCCAGAACTGGAAGATTGGATTGCAAAAGGGGGGTCACAAATCATCGATATAGCCCCACTGGACTCAGCCCTTCAGGCCTTGTCTCGACAACCCATCCTGAACACTTCACCTGTGGTCCAAACCTGGACAGCGGCTGACACCGCCCTCTGTCTTACCAGCATCCTCGGACATACCCTAGCTTTGGGCTTGGCCTATATCCTGTACAGAAGAGTCAACGCAATCCGAGCTTCCACAACCAAGCTCACAGAGGCAGTCTCCGTCGGCTTCAGGAGAAACCCTCGGAAGGACGACGCCTCACCAGAGAATGCGGAAGACCTCATCGAACTAAGCCCCAATCTTAACAACCCCTTTATAGCCACCTCATCTCCCTGACCTGCCATCTGACCACTGTTACTGTGATGAGTCGACCAGGTCCATCCATGCCCTGTTCACTCATCAAGGGGGGAATGTAACGCACATCAGATGGTCAGATCACCAGCTCTATCTCTCTATATGTTAATTTACTGAAATTAGCCTGTCTTCAAATCCCCTTTTGCTCTGAGACCTTATTAAATCATTGGTGTCCTAATCCACAAACACCTCTATTGTCTTAAGACCCTTCCTTCCTGGACCCCAGACCCAACGGCGCCTACAAATGACTTAAATCATTAACTATCTAGCTGAGAACAGAGATCCCTTACTGCTGACTTCTAGTTTATGGCTCCGCGAACATCCGCTGATCAACAAGAGCAATCCCCCCTGACCAATAAAAGCAATCTCAAGAGGACCCTAGGGACTCTCTGTCAGACATTCATTTACATGTAGACCCTCAGGCAACACGTAAGAAAACAACCAGACTCTGTTCGACCGCTAATCTAATCAGAACTAGTAACACGCACACACATAGACTCTCTCACCCCGTGCTCGGGGACAAAAGTTCAACGCAGCAGGATGAACCTTCAGTGACTCTTCCAGCACACACACACAAAGAAACACACACAGATCCTACACGTGTGACTCAGAATCATCTTGTGAAATGTTTAAAATGTATTCTCTTGATGTATGCATGATCCCTTGTCCCAAATATTATGCCTATATAGTTTTATTGATTTGTAATCCATTTGATGTGACTATAATCGCGAAAAATCATGTATCCTCGGGTGACTATGTCATAGAGATACCATTCATGGTATCATTGTGCTCCATAAATCCCAACGGTGTGGAATCTTTAACCCAAAATCTCCGAAGACCATTATTTTATTAAATCCCGTGTTATTAACGATAGGAACAAGTTTAGCTTCTCCATAACTGTTAGGAAGGGGCGTGAGCCTCCGCAAAACGTCAGGAGGTAGTCACAATCGCCCTTCCAGGCGATTGGGTCATGCACCTAAAAGAGGCTGGGCTTAACCCCTTCAAAATGCCGCGCTTCTCTGATCTCAGTGCACATCGCCAGAGAGAGAGAAACGACACGCCTTCTTCCATCCTTGGAAGCTTCGTTCGCGTTTATTTTCATTTTTCTTCCAAGTTTTATTTTCTTCAAACTACCTTACTTCAGTTTTGATAGTCTCCTTCAACCAACCCAAGATACCAACTTAAAGCTAAAGATCATTTTGCTGAGTTCCGCTCGCTTCAAGTCGCTATAGCAACTATACGCTGTAATCACGTGACTCCGCTTCCGTCCAACACAGACGAGACCACACAAAGAGGGCCGATCTACAACTCAGACGTAACGTAGACCTTAATTTCCAGTCTGAAGTGCTGTTTAAAGTGTCTAATATTGCTGTGTCTATTGGGATCTTGTTGTGACTGACTGAACTGTCTCTACCTATCTCTCATTTCTCTTTACTCACACTTACACACTCTTCGACGCACACATCTGCACCTACACACACACATACACGCCCACCTTTTTACGTGTTTCCTAGACATAAACACACGGCCACGTGCTGCTAAAGGCGTGCTCCTACACACACACACACACACACACACACACACCTTTCCTTACCACGCTCTCAGTGTACACACACAAACCCCCTTTCTTAAAATTCTCTCTCTCTCTCTTATATTCTCCCTTTTCCTTCCCCTACTCTAACCTTTTTATCTTACGTTTGTTTTGTTGTATTCCTTATTTGCGATCGTATATTGTTTTGTTTATGCATATTTACTCCTGTGTGATTTAAAATTAGTATATGTAATCAGTAGCTCGTTTGAATAAACTTTGTTAAATCATTTGAATTAAGTTTGCCTGTTTGTTTCAATACTGAGTCCCTGAGTAGTGCAGATCTTTACCTCTTAACGCTCTACGATAAATCTTACTATTGAAAGAAATCTCAAATGGTCTAAAAACACTCAGTTATTTTCTTGTGGCCACAGAAAAGAAACTGTCTATCAGTGTTAAAGACGTGAGATTTCCGTTCAGATATTGTACATTTTGTGTGCTGGACATACAGTTCGTACAATAAATGAACATTCTTCAACTTGTATCTCAAATTTCCCCAAATTGAACATATTCTACCCGCCTATATCAGTGAGTACTACAAGTAATTGTGTAACCTCTGATATAAGCCGAGGTTTTGACCAATTCCCTATTTGGTAATTCTTTAATTCATGTAAGCCACATATGCATATTCACATTAAGGCTAATTTGAGCTAATTAATTCCCTAACATAAGTCATTGTTGTTACACGGTGTTCCGCTTCCCAAATCTCAGCGGGGACATTTCTCTAGCAGGGATAGTCCCGGGCTTATTTGTCACCCCGTGACATACACATATGTGGATTTAAGTGTCTGTAATTGCTGCTTTCTATTTCATTTTAGTGATATTAAGTTTATATCTGTATTTATTTGCTGCTACACTATATTGTTGAGATGATTTCTTATAGAGGGAATAGTACAGACGAATGATATCATTATCATTAGTCATCGTCGCTATCAGGATACTGGATAGCCTACTCGTGGTAAGTCTGATTTTTTTTAAATACTAGGGGAGCGCGGGGCACAACCTAACGCGGGGTTAGTTGTAACACGCTTGTTTTAAATACTTCCGCACATGCTTGGATGACGAAACTTTGTGTATTTACTAGTTGCCATATCAACACTATATATAAAAAAAAAAAATCCGCCAAAATTATTTATTTTTTGGAAGATATCCATAGACATTTATTAAACCATAGCAAAAGTAAATTTCTTATCTTAATATTCTTAATTAAAAAGTTAATTTTTCATCTCTATTTTTTTGTGTTTATTTAAAATAAGACAAATCTGATATTATTTTAATCTCCAAGATGTTATTTAACAGTTGAGATAGTTATTTAATGCTTTGCTAACTAGCAGAAGACACTAGCAGGGTTTAAATCCCAGTTGTGCAGGCGGGGCATGTTGTAACACTGCGTTACAATCTGCCCCTATTAGAAATATGCTATTATATTCTATACTTTTATTAATTTTATTGAGAAAACGTGAGAAAAAGGTGAATAAAGACTGAGAGTCAATGTTCAGAAATTACTAATTATTTATTTGTTTTGAACTATGTTGTATAGCTGTGTTTTCATGTGTTCGTAGTCAAAACTCAAAAATGAGTTTATATTTAATTATTAAAAATTGTCATTATTTTATATGAAAAAGTTTTTTAATTGTATTTTATTTAGAAAATATTTTAGTTTGTTTTGTATATTTTTTTATTAGATCAGATAACATTTTAAGCTGTCATATGGTCATGTTACAATGTGCCCCACACATGTTACAATGTACCCCACCTATGGGGCATGTTGTCACATTTCACTTCCATTCTTTCGGGGTATATCAAGAAAAAAGTATATACTGTATTGATAAAACAAAAACACATAATTGTAGTAGACATGTGGGAAATTAATGTGGGAAAAAATAAATTCTCTGAACCATAAGTAGATTTACACAAACTGAGAAAGTCAAAAAGCGTTACTTTGTGCCCCGCTCTCCCCTATACTAATACTATTTATAATACAGTACTGGCTTTTTTCAGGTGGAGAGGCATTTTAGAGCTCAGTGAGAGCCCATAACATTATACAGCTGTGTTGTCTTGATTTACCTGTTAGCCCAATCATTACATGACTTGTTTATCTACATTCAGTTACAGTCTTCGATTAGATCATATTTTCCCCCAGCCAGCCCAGAACAACATTAGGCTAGAGTACTGTACAGTATCTGTACTGTAGCTTACAGTACAAAAATCAGTCAATGACCGATGCCATTGGACCAGAGCGCTGTCAATCACTGCCTGATTCAACTTTGGCAATGTAAAGCCTTTTTTTACCATGCCAATAAAGCTATTTAAACCTGAATTTCTCAATTGCTGATTAATTTGCGATGCAGAGTTTTTGAAAGAGGAGAGACATGACTTGACCACAGAAAACGTCTCTGTTCATAATATGTAAACACTCAGTTATTTTGAAGTATCGCCCTGGTCGCAATATTTATTCTGATTAGTTTTGTGTGATAAAGATGACTGATAAAGCTATTATATGTAGCTAGTATGAGTAACAAAATGCTTTTTCTGTGTCCATATTTGACTAATAATAATAATAATGCAAAAAATTGCACTTCAAATGAACATTTCTGAGAAAAATGTTTAATCTTTAATAGTCTTTAATAATAAATATATGTCCAAATTAAAAACTTAAAACATGCAAGTAATTATGACTGAAAACATCCAGCAACTAGGGAATGCACAGCCATATGTTTATATATAGGGCAATACAGCCATCTACTGGTTACACAACAGTATTACAGATGATAAATGCTGCATGACTCCGAGGTAAATATTTAGTACTGTAAAATCTCTTAAAACATTTATATAATTTGTTTGGAATAAATATTTTAAGTCTTCAACTTGTTACTGTGGGAGTTCAAATCAGTTTGTATTGTTAGATTATAATACATTTCCTCTCTCATTTTCCAGGGAGTGGAGCAACTTTTCCATAAACAAAATTCTGATGCTGACACAGAGGATGGAGTGATAGTACCAGTCCACTGTCCCTGTCAGACAATAATCTTACTTTGTTCAGACACATCACCTTTGAATGACTGGGATCTTGATCTTCAGACACCTGATGTATTTTATTTTAATATTATAAACTAGCAAATGTTTCAATTTCCTCTAGATTAAAACAAACACAGTTCACAAGTACACAAGAGGTTGCACTTTATTCTTATTAATCTATGCTGATCTTGGATTAGCATACCAACAGCATATGAATGTTAAGGGGATAGTTCACCCAAAAATAAAATTTTCACTTATTTTACTCACCCTCATGCTGTCCCAGATGCATTTTACTTTCTTTCCACAGATAAACACGAATTAAAATTGTAAGGAAAGTAATCCATCTCTGCGAGTCCTAAAGACGCTTTAAAAACCACACACAGTGACCGTGACAGTAATCCATGCGACCTCAGTGGATGAATCAATGCCTTCTGAAGTGAAACAATAGGCTAGATAAAATAAATACTAATAATGTAAACTGTGTTAACTATTAAAAATCACTTCCGACCAACTGTCTTACGTACATGGGTTACAATCCACTTGCATTCTATGGACTCACAGAGATGGATTATTTCCTTAAAACTCTTTGTCTATGTTTATGTGAAGAAGAAAGTCATATACATCTGGGATGGCATGAAGGAGAGTACAGTAAATGATGAGAGAATTGGGTGGACTATCCTTGTACTGCTTGTGTCCAGTCACTGCTTTGCTATTGTACTGCAACAGGAACTGCTCAAAGAATCATTGCATCATTTAAAATGTATATGAATTTTTAAAATGTATTCTGTATTTGTAATTGTGCATTTTGTATAGTAATGTATATCATGAGAATACTGTGCATTACATGTAAAGTATGCAGTTAATGTTTTGTGGATTCTGGTCTTTCCTGTTATAATATAATTGCATCCAAGACTTTCACTCTGATACTTGTGTATATGCTTTAGTGACAATAAAGAATGTACATTTATTTGATTTCATATTTTCAATTACATTCATTTAACTGGTTGTATAAGTCACAACTGAAACGGTTGATGATTGTTAAAATATATTTACAATTTTAAATGTTAGAAGATAGTGTTAATTAAATGAAATAACTAAATACAATTATCAATTAAAAAATGGCATCAAGAACATTCTTTGTATGACATATGTAATGAAATGCCCTTTGAGGTCTGTATCTGACAGCAGGCCACGATTGTAATTTTCATATTGTTTAAATTCCTCTTATTTAAGTGATCATTAATTCTGATGGTGTAAATGTATATCATGCTAACAATGAGTAGTGTGATGGCCATGGTTGCCAACCTTGATTACCTGAAGTGAAACTTTCTTGACGGCTGAATATATCATACACGTTTGCTAGTAATATTCTCTTTAAATTGTTACAGCTCAACCTAATCAGAGCCTAACAAGCAGAATAATCATCAGGAATAAACAAATATTCTCTGAAAACATTGGACACTACAATATTGTAAGTATTATATACAGTACTTTAATGTACACTTACACCTGAATAGACTGAATAGATCTCTTGTGCTCCTAAAAGCTTCTGTCGACAAAGTACTAGCAGCAGGTAAATACAGATAAAATAAAAAAAAATAAAAAAAAATGAAATAGAAAGCTGCGATTACAGACGCTTAAATCCACATAAACACAACACTGACGTCTTCACTTCCAGGTGAAGAAGCTGTCAGTCAAAACCTCAGTAGCCAATGAGAACACACTGCCACTAGCCCCGCCCCCACGAGAGAAATGTGTCAGAACGGCGAACGAAAACTCCAGAAGCGTAAACGAAAACTTCAGAAGCCAAACGAAAACTTCAGAAGCCAAACGAAAACTTCAGAAGCGCAAATGAAAACTCTGGAAGCGCATTTGTAAGTTCAGATCAGCGATTGAAATATGAGAAATAGTTAGCAAAACATGCAGTGTATTAAAAACGAAGTAAAAAAATTTGCCTGCGATTTATTCTTTTTCAGTTTCAAAGATATTTTATTCAGTTTCAATTTTTATTTCCATTAGTTTCTTGAAAAGCTACGTTCATTATTATTGGCACAAGAATAATTCCATAATTCCATACGAGAGCAAGAAATTGCATCGAGAGCAAAGAAAAGCGTTTTGAGAGAAACACTTTTTTTTAAGAGAAAATATTTTCACACTGATAGCAAAAAATATATATTTGAGAGTTTTTTCAAAGTATTTTGAGAGAGATTTTTTTTCTATTTAGAATAGAATTTAGAATTTAATAATATAGAATTTATATTTTTTATGTTCTATGAGAAAATACTTTCTCTCAAAACTTTTTTTAGTCTCAAATATGATTATTTTTTGCTATTGGTATGAAAACTTTTTCTCTCAAGTATTATTTTTTCTCTCATGAAATGCTTTTTTGCTATCAGTGTTATAACTTTTTTTCTCAAACTTTTTTTTTTTCTCTCAGATCATTTATTTACTCGCATGTAATAAAGACACAAATCTATCTCCATACATATCTGCCTTATTTTTTATGGGATTTTAATTATTTCCCTCATATTCTAATTTCTAAGCGAACCCCGTGAAAAGCTGTAAGCTCCACCTGTGTGGAAATGGCCAATGAGCCTCTATCTCTGCAGCCATCTAGCGGCTTTAGTTCAAATGTCTTATTACTTTAGTTCCCCTTCGAGGGAACTCGCACTGCGTCGTCGTCGTGACGACACTTTGGGGAACGCCCTTAGGGTAGCGCATCTGAAGCATGAATGAAATCTGTCCAATCCTGATTGGTGCTGCGTCATGACGTAGTAGATGACGGCATAACCGGAAGATACAAAGGGACGCCGGAACAAACACACGTTAGCTTTTTGCTCTTCAGCAAGCGCTCTGTGTGAAACTGTTTGTCCTATTTGGTGTTGTTTGTCCCATAAGAATTGTCCCAAATAACGTCTGCGTTACAATATAGAATCTAGTGGCTCGGATCTCGCGTTTGCCGAGGCAGCGCGTAGGTTGCGGGTCTACTCTGCAATAAAGATTCTGTGACTGGGATCTCGCGTTTGCCGAGGCAGCGCGTAGTTTAAAGCAGGGGCGGAGCCAGACGATGTAAACATTCGAAAAAAAGATTTTTTTCCCATTTACGTCAGCTAAATGCACTATTTTTCAGGCTGCTTTAGATAATAGAATGCCTAAAAATCTATACACTATCTGGGAAAATGATGATAGTTACTCAGTAAAAAAAAAAATCAACCAGTAGAGCCTACAACCTATTTTGTATTTAATTGTTCTGTAGTGAATCCAAAACACCAAAAATGTTATGGATGACTCATTTTCACCCCTAGGCAATTAAAAACAGGCAACCATTATATGACTATTTTTAAGTTAGCCTACATGGGCAAAATTGGAATTTGGTGTAAACATCATAACATCATATCATTACATTGTCCGCAGTTCGCCTGACGCTGCTTCTGAATCTCTCTCCGGCCGGTGTGGTTTTTACTGTTAGTGTTCCGTATAAAAAAAACTTTGTTATGTCCATATTAACTTCAGCCGGTTAGCCAGTAAGCTCGTTACGACGCCGGTGAAACATACAACAGCCCGCCAGCCCCTGATAACAACGACGAAGAAGAAGATTTATATTCTTCTTTGTTAGTTTTTATTGGCAGTTGGCAAACAAGCTGAGTGATGCGCGATGCATTACCGTCCGCCACCACGCACGGTAGCTTTTGTTTCATTTTTTGCCGCTCCAGTCAGAAAGACTGAGAGGAAATAAAACAAAGTTGAAGTTATTTAAAATAAAAAAAAAGATTCGGGGCTTTTGACAAAACATTCGGGGCTTAAGCCCAATTAGCCACCCCCCCGCTCCGCCCCTGGTAAAGGTCTGCATTGCAATACAGAATCTATAGTGGCTCGGATCTCGCGTTTGCCGAGGCAGCGCGTAGATTACGGCTACTCTGGAATAAATATTCTGTGACTGTTCTCGCGTTTGCCGAGGCAGCGCGTAGATTAAGGTCTGCATTGCAATAGGCTACAGAATCTGGTCACCGTGATTTTGCCAAGTAAGATGTGTTCCTGGATCAACAAATTTTGTTGATCCTGGATCATCATTTAATCAACCAATCACAAGCCTCTGATGTCATCAGTGTGTGCCGACCAAATCCAATCGGTCCATTTTGAACCTTCCCTCCTCTCTTGCCTCGGGCTGACTGACAAAAGGTAAGTTATTTTGTCTGTCCTCTTTCTTTGACCCTCTCTGCAACTAAAAATCTGACTTTGTAAATGTATTTATTCACTAAAAAATCCTGAAATAGAACACTTAAATGGCATAATGCAATGCAACCCTGAACATACATGCAACAGCCATGAGCCGTTTAGCTAATAGCTAATCTTACTTTACTCCATAACCCCTAAAAGTCTTCTTTCTCTCATACCTTTACACACAAATACACATTTAATATTTAATAAAATGTTATAATAATGTTTAAGAATTTCAATAAATTCCAGGTCTTTTAAAACAGATTACTATGATTTTAGTCTGAATGAAGTGTGCAAAAAAGTATATGACATTTAAAAAAACAGTAGAATAATTGCTTTTTGAATTTGGTTGTAATCAATATTTTGATAATTGCTATCGTCATCATTTCAATATGGGGTAGATTCGCTAGTGTTGATCCAGGACCATCATGATCATTTTAATACAGGGTAGATTCGCTAATGTTGATCCAGGACCATCATGACCATTTCAGTGTGGGGTAGATTCACTAATGTTGATCCAGGACCATCATGATCATTTCAATATGGGGTAGATTCGCTAATGTTGATCCAGGACCATCATGACCATTTCAATATAGGGTAGATTCGCTAATGTTGATCCATGACCATCATGACCATTTCAATATAGGGTAGATTCGCTAATGTTGATCCAGGACCATTTCAATACGGGGTAGATACGGGGTGATCCAGGACCATCATGACCATTTCAGTGTGGGGTAGATTCACTAATGTTAATCCAGAACCATCATGGTAATTTCAATATGGGGTAGATTCGCTAATGTTGATCCAGGACCATCATGACCATTTCAATAT
The DNA here is from genome assembly GCF_949319135.1 of Squalius cephalus. NCBI lineage: Eukaryota > Metazoa > Chordata > Actinopteri > Cypriniformes > Leuciscidae > Squalius > Squalius cephalus. Next base: position 24,478,241 of record NC_137129.1, read on the forward strand.
AGGGTAGATTCGCTAATGTTGATCCAGGACCATCATGATCATTTCAACATGGGGTAGATTCACTAATGTTGATCCAGGACCATCATGATCATTTCAATATGGGGTAGATTCGCTAATGTTGATCCAGGACCATCATGACCATTTCAATATGGGGTAGATTCACTAATGTTGATCCAGGACCATCATGATCATTTCAATATGGGGTAGATTCACTAATGTTGATCCAGGACCATCATGACCATTTCAGTGTGGGGTAGATTCACTAATGTTGATCCAGGACCATCATGATCATTTCAATACGGGGTAGATTCGCTAATGTTGATCCAGGACCATCATGACCATTTCAATACAAGGTAGATTAGCTAATGTTGATCCAGGACCATCATGATCATTTCAATATGGGGTAGATTCGCTAATGTTGATCCAGGACCATCATGACCATTTCAGTGTGGGGTAGATTCACTAATGTTGATCCAGGACCATCATGATCATTTCAATATGGGGTAGATTCGCTAATGTTGATCCAGGACCATCATGACCATTTCAATATAGGGTAGATTCGCTAATGTTGATCCAGGACCATTTCAATACGGGGTAGATACGGGGTGATCCAGGACCATCATGACCATTTCAGTGTGGGGTAGATTCACTAATGTTAATCCAGAACCATCATGGTAATTTCAATATGGGGTAGATTCGCTAATGTTGATCCAGGACCATCATGACCATTTCAATATAGGGTAGATTCGCTAATGTTGATCCAGGACCATCATGATCATTTCAATATGGGGTAGATTCACTAATGTTGATCCAGGACCATCATGATCATTTCAATATGGGGTAGATTCGCTAATGTTGATCCAGGACCATCATGACCATTTCAATATAGGGTAGATTCGCTAATGTTGATCCAGGACCATCATGACCATTTCAATATAGGGTAGATTCGCTAATGTTGATCCAGAACCATCATGATCATTTCAATATGGGGTAGATTCACTAATGTTGATCCAGGACCATCATGATCATTTCAATATGGGGTAGATTCGCTAATGTTGATCCAGAACCATCATGATCATTTCAATACGGGGTAGATTCGCTAATGTTGATTCAGGACCATCATGATCATTTCAATATGGGGTAGATTCACTAATGTTGATCCAGGACCATCATGATCATTTCAATATGGGGTAGATTCACTAATGTTGATCCAGGACCATCATGACCATTTCAATATGGGGTAGATTCGCTAATGTTGATCCAGGACCATCATGATCATTTCAATATGGGGTAGATTCACTAATGTTGATCCAGGACCATCATGACCATTTCAATACGGGGTAGATTCGCTAATGTTGATTCAGGACCATCATGATCATTTCAATATGGGGTAGATTCACTAATGTTGATCCAGGACCATCATGATCATTTCAATATGGGGTAGATTCACTAATGTTGATCCAGGACCATCATGACCATTTCAATATGGGGTAGATTCGCTAATGTTGATCCAGGACCATCATGATCATTTCAATATGGGGTAGATTCGCTAGTGTTGATCCAGGACCATCATGACCATTTCAATACGGGGTAGATTCGCTAATGTTGATCCAGGACCATCATGACCATTTCAATACGGGGTAGATTCGCTAGTGTTGATCCAGGACCATCATGACCATTTCAATATAGGGTAGATTCGCTAATGTTGATTCAGGACCATCATGATCATTTCAATACGGGGTAGATTCGCTAATGTTGATCCAGGACCATCATGACCATTTCAATATGGGGTAGATTCGCTAATGTTGATCCAGGACCATCATGATCATTTCAATACGGGGTAGATTCACTAATGTTGATCCAGGACCATCATGACATTTCAATACGGGGTAGATTCGCTAATGTTGATCCAGGACCATCATGATCATTTTAATATGGGGTAGATTCACTAATGTTGATCCAGGACCATCATGACCATTTCAATATGGGGTAGATTCGCTAATGTTGATCCAGGACCATCATGATCATTTCAATATGGGGTAGATTCGCTAGTGTTGATCCAGGACCATCATGACCATTTCAATACGGGGTAGATTCGCTAATGTTGATCCAGGACCATCATGACCATTTCAATACGGGGTAGATTCGCTAGTGTTGATCCAGGACCATCATGATCATTTCAATACGGGGTAGATTCGCTAATGTTGATTCAGGACCATCATGATCATTTCAATACGGGGTAGATTCGCTAATGTTGATCCAGGACCATCATGACCATTTCAATATGGGGTAGATTCGCTAATGTTGATCCAGGACCATCATGATCATTTCAATACGGGGTAGATTCACTAATGTTGATCCAGGACCATCATGACATTTCAATACGGGGTAGATTCGCTAATGTTGATCCAGGACCATCATGATCATTTTAATATGGGGTAGATTCACTAATGTTGATCCAGGACCATCATGACCATTTCAATATGGGGTAGATTCGCTAGTGTTGATCCAGGACCATCATGACCATTTCAATACGGGGTAGATTCGCTAATGTTGATCCAGGACCATCATGACCATTTCAATACGGGGTAGATTCGCTAGTGTTGATCCAGGACCATCATGATCATTTCAATACGGGGTAGATTCGCTAATGTTGATTCAGGACCATCATGACCATTTCAATATGGGGTAGATTCGCTAATGTTGATCCAGGACCATCATGACCATTTCAATATGGGGTAGATTCGCTAATGTTGATCCAGGACCATCATGATCATTTCAATACGGGGTAGATTCACTAATGTTGATCCAGGACCATCATGACATTTCAATACGGGGTAGATTCGCTAGTGTTGATCCAGGACCATCATGATCATTTTAATATGGGGTAGATTCACTAATGTTGATCCAGGAACATCATGACCATTTCAATATGGGGTAGATTCACTAATGTTGATCCAGGACCATCATGACCATTTCAATACGGGGTAGATTTGCTAATGTTGATTCAGGACCATCATGATCATTTCAATACGGGGTAGATTCACTAATGTTGATCCAGGACCATCATGACCATTTCAATATGGGGTAGATTTGCTAATGTTGATCCAGGACCATCATGATCATTTTAATATGGGGTAGATTCACTAATGTTGATCCAGGAACATCATGACCATTTCAATATGGGGTAGATTCACTAATGTTGATCCAGGACCATCATGACCATTTCAATACGGGGTAGATTTGCTAATGTTGATTCAGGACCATCATGATCATTTCAATACGGGGTAGATTCACTAATGTTGATCCAGGACCATCATGACCATTTCAATATGGGGTAGATTTGCTAATGTTGATTCAGGACCATCATGATCATTTCAATACGGGGTAGATTCACTAATGTTGATCCAGGACCATCATGATCATTTCAATACAGGGTAGATTCGCTAATGTTGATCCAGGACCATCATGATCATTTCAATACGGGGTAGATTCGCTAGTGTTGATCCAGGACCATCATGATCATTTTAATATGGGGTAGATTCACTAATGTTGATCCAGGAACATCATGACCATTTCAATATGGGGTAGATTCACTAATGTTGATCCAGGACCATCATGACCATTTCAATACGGGGTAGATTCGCTAATGTTGATCCAGGACCATCATGACCATTTCAATATAGGGTAGATTCGCTAATGTTGATCCAGGACCATTTCAATACGGGGTAGATTCGCTAATGTTGATCCAGGACCATCATGATCATTTCAATATGGGGTAGATTCGCTAATGTTGATCCATGACCATCATGACCATTTCAATATGGGGTGGATTCACTAATGTTGATCCAGGACCATCATGACCATTTCAATACGGGGTAGATTCGCTAATGTTAATCCAGGACCATCATGACAATTTCAATATGGGGTAGATTCGCTAATGTTAATCCAGGACCGTCATGATCATTTCAATACGGGGTAGATTCACTAATGTTGATCCAGGACCATTTCAATACGGGGTAGATTCGCTAATGTTGATCCAGGACCATCATGATCATTTCAATATGGGGTAGATTCACTAATGTTGATCCAGGACCATCATGATCATTTCAATACGGGGTAGATTCACTAATGTTAATCCAGGACCATCATGACAATTTCAATATGGGGTAGATTCACTAATGTTAATCCAGGACCGTCATGACAATTTCAATATAGGGTAGATTCACAATCAGTTCAATATGCCGTAGATGGACTCATGTTGATTCAGGACCATCATTTATTCAGAATCAATGAATCACCAATCCCTTTACATTCATGTGGAGAGCTTTAATTTTTTTTTAAATGTAATATTTCAACTTATCAGCTCTTTGTTAGTGTTTCCTCATTTAAAGTTAGTAAATGTGTTTGGTGACGCTGATTGAAAATGAATTAAGTATCATTTTTTGTGTGTATACATTTCAGAAATGTTCTATGATGGAGGAGTTTATCAAAAAGTCTGTGGAAAATTAAGAAAGGAGAAAAATAAGACAGAAAAACATTAAACTCAAGGTGCATGTTCTTAAACCAGATGATCAAGAAGAGAACTTTATCACAGAAATAATTAACAAAGGGCACACAAAATCATTCAGGACCACAAATTGCTCCAGTTTAAAAGATAAAAGAAGAGGATATTATATTTTCCATTGGAGAAGATCTGGAAATGTATATGAAAGAAGTCACAGAGCTGTTGGGTGTAAAGCATGTTTACTCTTTTAAAGTAAAAAATGATTGGAAAGGACACAAAGTTTTTGTGCAGAGAATATTTGACCAGCACAATGGACATGATGTTTCTGTAGAAGATGGTCATTTTCAGCAGATTCACCCTCAGCTGGTGGATGAGATCAAGAAGTGGATCACATTACCGTGTTCATTGTGCAGAGAAAGTGAGAATAGATGCCAAACATTAGCAGTTCCTCTTGAACCAACAAGTGAAAAAGGTTTTATTTAATAAAAATAAAACTTATGACATTATATTATTGCAATATGTTTTAAAAAAAAAACAAAAAAAAACTTTTTTTCATTATTCACATTCATTAGTATTGTTATGTCTCACCAGTGAATAAGACATGAGGTAATCTAAAAGCGTTGCACTTTCCTCCACCAACTCTGTCTCTCCTCTTGGCTCTTTGCACCCTCTGAAGGGAGGGTGGGATCGTATGCTTTCAAAGCTAGCTTGCTATTGCTAGCCTCTGTGAAATTTCCTACCCTAGCATTAAGACTGTTTGCAATATTTATTGTTTTAATGCTTACTGTAGTGCATCATATCCTATATTCCCCATACATTTTAATGTTCTAATATTTCTTACAGAGAGTGTCCAGAGGACTTCAAAGGAGACGGAGGCAAACATTGGAGCGGTTGTCGCCTTATGTTTAAAATATGCCCCAGACAGGGTGGGCGGAGGCGGCAGGAAAAACATTTGTATGATTTTAGAATAAGGATAATGTTCAATATAAATGGTTATTGTTGTAATCCTTCTGTTAAAATAATGTAAAAAAATAAAATAAAAGGTTATTTTATAATCCATTTAATTTCTTGGTCATTTATCTAATAAACAACATTTGTGGATTCCAGTTTCACTAAGATTTTTAAGTTACTTTTCTGTTTGCTCTTGTCTTAAGATAAATACTTTTGGGTTGTCTCGCATTGGATCTTGACCTCTGTTCGATCTTGTTGTTACATGAAGTTTCTTTGTATGTTGATTTTTATTTTACAACGAAAACCTGGCTTTGCTAAAAGTTCAATGTCATGCCAACAAAATAACCATATATTTCTTTAAGTTGGAATTTGACAGCTGATGTTGTGTTTTGACTGATATCTGGCCCAACATGTGAGTTTGATGTCTAGCTTAATATTGGGTTCTGACGTCAAACTGATTTCCATTTTCAACCAAAATGCAACGTCCAACATGGGAGGTTTACCCAACATCGAGTTGACATCATAACCCAACGTCAGACTGACGTTTACTTTCAATGTTGGACAGACATTGCATTTTGGTTGAAAATGATAATCGGGTTGACATCATAACCCAACGTTAGATTGACGTCTACATCAAACGTTGGATAGACGTTGCATTTTGGTTGAAAATGAAAATCGGGTTAACGTCATAACCCAACGTCAGTCTGATGTCAATATCCAACGTTGGACAATCAAAATGCAAAGTCTTTCCAACGTTTGGGTCCAACGTCAGTCTAACGTCATATTGACGTCCGGTGCCTGCTGGGAAGATACAGCCACTCTTCCCATGCAATGCAAAAAAACAGAAAAAAGTCTTTCTGGCACAAATTCAGGAGGGTTTAAAATAAGAAAGACAACCCAAAAAAAAGCAAGAAAATGAAAGAAAACGTGAATACAGGATTGGGTGCCGAATATCTTGTATGAATTTTGGGATCAAATTAAGAGCTATTTTAGTGTGGCCAAATGTTTTGTTTAACTTGATGTTAATTTCAAAACAATACTGTTTTCGGGAAGAATCTGCAAAGCTGTTTTCAATGTAATGTATTTTGTGTGCTAAAAAAGAGATTCTGTCAATGTAAATTTGATATTTTAGATCTATTATTAATTATTACCGTTACAGTACCATTGCAATGTGGCTAGATGACATGTGGTATGTTTCTGTTTGTGTTCATAAGAAGGAATCATACACCATTCATCAAATAAAACATTTTTAATTATTCCACATATTAAAGATGCAAGAATCTTATTTTACACTTAGCATATTGATTTAACAAAATTACTAATATAACACAAATATAAGGGTATTTTACAGAAATAAAAGGCCCCTGATTAAATTAGTTCTCGATTAATTGGGAACATTTTGAAGAGATGAACCATCTGTATAAACAAAATGTCAAACATAAAAGCTTATTGTCAGATTTAACAACCTTAAAGCCTTAGTTCACCCAAAAATGAAAATTATGTACTAATGACTCACCCTCATGTCGTTCCAAGCCCGTAAGACCTCCGTTCATCTTCGGAACACAGTTTAAGATATTTTAGATTTGGTCCGAGAGCTTTCTGTCCCTCCATTGAAAATGTATGTACGGTACCATACCTAGAGATTGGCATGGGGTACTTTCCATAAGATCATCTCTCAATGCAAATCAAACCAGCTATTAGGCTAACTGAAATAAAACCATGCCAATCTCTAGGTATGGTGAAGGCTATGTGATGATGTGGGGCTATTTTAATTCCAAAGGCCAAGGGAACTTTATAACTTAAAAACTTTTTTAACTTTAAAAATAAAAATCTGCCTGCCTCTATGGGAATTTAACATAGGGGTATCCAGACTTATGCACCCTGTATTTTAAGGAAGAACATTTATTTATTTACGATACATTATTCATTCACAAAGAAAATTGGTGTCCTTAAAGGTTGGATTTTTCCCAATTTTTTTAATTAAGGCATTAAGTTCAATTTCCAAAAGATGATTTTTTATTCCTCTTTTTAGTCAACTTTAGCATGGGTGTCTAAACTTATGCATAGCACTGTAAATACATACATACATATATACATATGTCACGGTGTGACAAATGAGGGCGGAACTAAAGTTCGCCGCAATTGTGTCCCCTCCGGTACAATAATAAGGAAACCCCCCCCCCCCCCCCCCCCCCCCCCCCCCCCCGTGTAAGTGTATATCTGTTGCCCTGCCAACCGGGATGAGGAAATTGACACCAGGTGTGAGCAATTAATTTGGAGCCATGACAAAGCCATGTGGGCATTGAGAAGGATATAAAAAGCCAGTGAAGAGAGACTGTTGGGTGGTTCTCTCCCGTGAGAAGTCGTTCTATTTGAGTGTTGCAGAGAAGAATTGTGGTGTGCAAAGGGAAGTGCTGCTGGAGGGGACTCGAGGAGTGTGGAAGAGTTGTGAAAACACACCGTTTGCCTAGAAGGGAGAGAGATAAGTAATCGACCATCGTATCTCGTACCTGCATGTTTCAACACTGAATTTGAGGTGGATTGGAGTGCTTTGATTGTGCTATCTAAACGTCACTGAGTGAATTATACTGATTCATGTTCGATCTCTTACCCTCTTCCCCCGTGTTGGAACGGTGATGTGAATCCTGTCTATGTCTGTGGAGGAAAACCCCGAAACCTCTTTTTCCCAGCATTGAAGCTCGTTGCTTGTGGCACGGAGACCCCTGGGTGAGTGCTGGCCTTATCTGCACTTATTTGAAGTGGATTGCAGTGCCTAAATTGACGTTTCCCTCCCTCACGTTGCATGTTTGGAGTGAAATTGCCGTGTGTGTGTGGAAGATTTATTTTCTCTTGCCGTGCACTCTCCTCGTGCCATGCTGGTCTACTGTCAGTAACTGGAGCTTCATAATGTCGATCGGTTCCATCTGTTGAGGACTAGAAGGAACAGCATCTGTAAGTCAAACTAACCTCTCTGTTTTGAAGTAGTGGTTCTGACTGTCTTAGAAGAAGCTCCGCTCAGCCTGTTGACTTGGAGTCTGCTGCAGCCCTAAAGCCCACCTGTACGGTGTGAAGTTATCTGCCCCCTGCAACACACGTGAGAATTGTATACTGCTGTTGAAGTTGATTCTGTTTGTCTTCGTAGAAGCTTCACTCAGCCTGTTGATTTTGAGTCTGCTGCAGCCCTAAGCCCACCTGCACGGTGTGAAGTTATCTGTCTCCCGCAACACTTATGAGAACTGTATACTGCTGTCGAAGTTGATTCTGTCTGTCCAGGAGAAGCTCCGCTCGGCCTGCGACTTTGAGTCTGCTATAGCCCCCGGTCCATTTGCATGGTGTGAAGTTATCTGTCCCCTGCAACACACGTAAGAACTGTATACTGTGGTGAAGTTGATTTTGTCTGTCTTAGAGCAGCTCTGCTCAGCTGCGACTTTGAGTCTGCTACAACCCCAAGTCCATCTACATGGTGTGAAGTTAGCTGTCCCCTGCAACACACGTGAGTTGTATATTGCTGTTGAAGTTGATTCTGTCTGTCCAGGAGAAGCTCCGCTCGGCCTGCGCCTTTGAGTCTGCTATAGCCCCCGGCCCATCTGCATGGTGTGAAGTCACCTGTCCCCGGCAGCACACGTGAGGCCTATGTACTGCTGTTGAAGCTGACTCTGTCTGTCCTAACTGTCTGTCCTAGAGAAGCTCCGTTTAGCCTGTCGACTCGAGTCTGCTGCAGCCCCAGAGCCCCAACTGTCTACTCACCTGTGGAAACTCACCTGTCCGTCGTAGGCCTCTGCGAACCTTGCATCAGTGTGGGAAGAGGACCAGCCCCGACTGTATACTCACCTGTGGAAACTCACCTGTCCGTCGTTGGTCCCTGTGAACTCTGCCTCGGTGTGAGAAGAGGAAGAGCCCTGACCATTTACTCACTGGTGGAAACTCCCCTGCCTACCGCATCCCATGGTGAACCCTACAGCGGCGTGGGAAGAGGAAGGGCCCCGACTGTCTACTCACCTGTGGAAACTCACCTGTCTGTCGTCGGCCCCTGTGGACCCTGCATCGGTGTGGGAAGAGGAACAGCCCCGACTGTCTACTCACCTGTGGAAACTCACCTGTCCGTCGTAGGTCCCTGCGGACCCTGCATCAGTGTGGGAAGAGGGACAGCCCCGACCGCATACTCATCTGTGGAAATCCATCGATCCATCACAGGCCATTGCGAACCTTGTACCGGCGTGGGGGTGGGCCCCGGAGACTGCTGCATTGCCTCGATTCCGGGGAAGAAGAGGAAAGGAAGATTTTAGCTTGGGTTATTCAAATTACTTTTAACTTTAATAAAAAGAACTGTTATTCCCTTTAATTCTGTTTCCGTCTCGTCTCTGACACGTTCCTCAGGGTGGTCCTGGTTCAGGGGTGGGCGCAGTCCGGCTTGGCCCATCCCGACCTGTGACACATACATATATATACATACAGACATATATTATATATTGCATACCTTGCAGGTGATACTCATGAGAGCATCCATTACCTATTGATAACTTTAGTTAGAACCTGAAAAAAATCATAATTCTGAAATACACCTGCAATTAATAAATACACTTTTAGCTCACCACATCTGGTATGTAGCCTGGCTCATACAGTGCTTTTAAATGGGCAGCTGAAATGCTATTTGGCCCAACACAGCCCACTAAGGACTCCCAAGGTTGTATATCTGTATATAGGGTATGTGTATAAAAGTCATTAGCACAAATTTAAAAGGGTATGTATATGTGATACGGAATGTGCACCCTTACTAGTCATGTTGAATCATACGTTGAAAGCTGGAAAACAAGAATGTCACAGTTCATTAGGAAGCATTTCTGTAAACAATTTAAAGGGGCTATATGTAAGAATTTTTTTTATTGCCAATGTTTACTATGATGCTTAAAAAACGAGACCTTCCCTGATTCCTAGGTTGTCTGTGTAAGCATAACAAGGGTTAGTGAATTCCACATATAGCCCCTTCAAGAATAAAATAGAAATGTGGGTTAAGCTAATTAATTATATAAATGAAGGCAAAAGTATCCAAAAAAGTTTTACTAGACACTGTAAAATGTGACTACAGTGCATAACTAAGTTATTTTTCCTTAAACTGAGTATTAAGATTTACAGTTACAATTACAGTAGCACTTCCTACAATACAAAATAGTAGATCTAGATTTAATCCAACACTGTAATAAGTAGTAAAACGCAAAGATTTCAATTAACTTACAATTTGACCGTAACTACAGTAGAAATGTTGGAAAATTTGATTACCATGCTAATTTATGGGAATCATGACAGATTTGGGTTATTTAATACAATTTATTATTTAATTATTACGCCAAAATAAAATGATCATGATGGTCCTGGATCAACATTAGCGAATCTAACCCGTATTGAAATGGTCCTGTATAAACATTAGCGAATCTACCCCATATTGAACTGATCATGATGGTCCTAGATCAACATTAGCAAATCTACCCCGTATTGAAATGGTCATGATGGTCCTGGATCAACATTAGCGAATCTACCCCGTATTGAAATGATCATGATGGTCCTGGATCAACATTAGCGAATCTACCTTGTATTGAAATGGTCATGATGGTCCTGGATCAACATTAGCGAATCTACCCCGTATTGAAATGGTCATGATGGTCCTGGATCAACATTAGCGAATCTACCCCGTATTGAACTGACCATGATGGTCCTGGATCAACATTAGCGAATCTACCTTGTATTGAAATGGTCATGATGGTCCTGGATCAACATTAGCGAATCTACCCCGTATTGAAATGGTCATGATGGTCCTGGATCAACATTAGCGAATCCACCCCATATTGAAATGGTCATGATGGTCCTGGATCAACATTAGTGAATCTACCCCATATTGAAATGATCATGATGGTCCTGGATCAACATTAGTGAATCTACCCCATATTGAAATGATCATGATGGTCCTGGATCAACATTAGTGAATCTACCCCATATTGAAATGATCATGATGGTCCTGGATCAACATTAGTGAATCTACCCCGAATTGAAATGGTCATGATGGTCCTGGATCAACATTAGCGAATCTACCCCGTATTAAAATCGTCATGACGGTCCTGGATCAACATTAGCGAATCTACCTTGTATTGAAATGGTCATGATGGTCCTGGATCAACATTAGCGAATCTACCCCGTATTGAAATGGTCATGATGGTCCTGGATCAACATTAGCGAATCTACCCCATATTGAAATGGTCATGATGGTCCTGGATCAACATTAGCGAATCTACCTCGTATTGAAATGATCATGATGGTCCTGGATCAACATTAGCGAATCTACCCCATATTGAAATGATCATGATGGTCCTGGATCAACATTAGCGAATCTACCCCGTATTGAAATGATCATGATGGTCCTGGATCAACATTAGCGAATCTACCCCATATTGAAATGATCATGATGGTCCTGGATCAACATTAGCGAATCTACCTTGTATTGAAATGGTCATGATGGTCCTGGATCAACATTAGCGAATCTACCCCGTATTGAAATGGTCATGATGGTCCTGGATCAACATTAGCGAATCTACTCCGTATTGAACTGACCATGATGGTCCTGGATCAACATTAGTGAATCTACCCCATATTTAAATGATCATGATGGTCCTGGATCAACATTAGTGAATCTACCCCATATTGAAATGATCATGATGGTCCTGGATCAACATTAGCAAATCTACCCATTATGGAAATCGTCATGATGGTCCTGGATCAACATTAGCGAATCTACCCCGTATTGAAATGGTCCTGGATCAACATTAGTGAATCTACCCCATATTGAAATGGTCATGATGGTCCTGGATCAACATTAGTGAATCTACCCCATATTGAAATGGTCATGATGGTCCTGGATCAACATTAGCGAATCTACCCCATATTGAAATGGTCATGATGGTCCTGGATCAACATTAGCGAATCTACCCCATATTGAAATGGTCATGATGGTCCTGGATCAACATTAGCGAATCTACCCCATACTGAAATGATCATGATGGTCCTGGATCAACATTAGCGAATCTACCCCGTATTGAAATGGTCCTGGATCAACATTAGCGAATCTACCCCATATTGAAATGGTCATGATGGTCCTGGATCAACATTAGCGAATCTACCCCATACTGAAATGATCATGATGGTCCTGGATCAACATTAGCGAATCTACCCCGTATTGAAATGGTCCTGGATCAACATTAGCGAATCTACCCTATATTGAAATGGTCATGATGGTCCTGGATCAACATTAGCGAATCTACCCCATATTGAAATGATCATGATGGTCCTGGATCAACATTAGTGAATCTACCCCACACTGAAATGGTCATGATGGTCCTGGATCAACATTAGCGAATCTACCCCATATTGAAATGATCATGATGGTCCTGGATCAACATTAGCTAATCTACCTTGTATTGAAATGGTCATGATGGTCCTGGATCAACATTAGCGAATCTACCCCGTATTGAAATGGTCATGATGGTCCTGGATCAACATTAGCGAATCTACCCCGTATTGAACTGACCATGATGGTCCTGGATCAACATTAGCGAATCTACCCCATATGTGACCCTGGACCACAAAACCAGTCGTATGTCGCACGGGTATATTTTTAGCAATAACCAACAATACATTGTATGGGTCAAAATTATCGATTTTTTTTTTATGCCAAAAATCATTAGGATATTAAGTAAAGATCATGTTCCATGAAGATATTTTTTAAATTTCCTACCGTAAATGTATAAAAAAAAATATTTTTGTGAGTGGATGCAGCAAAATCGCGCAAAAAAATGTCCGGAAACACCCCTTCAAACTTTGCTCGCTGCTGACCGCTCTTTGGGAATTACCCACTCAAGTTTGGTATCTATGTAAAGCTTAGATTTCCCGCTTTCAGGTCCACAACGTCATTACAGCAGTAAGCCAATAGAGAGCGTTAAAACAAACCCTTCTCGTGTAAACAAAACTGTTTTCTTCTTAGCAACGGCCTGCTACTGCGCCTCTGATTGGCTGGTGACTTCTCCGCGTGCACAGTGTACACAATCCGCGATGGTTGCGGTGCAATCCATTGATTCTGAGATAGCGCGTTTGCTCAATCTAAACTTTAATGACAGCAATAATTTAACGAACATAGTAAACGATTTTTTCGCAAATGATTGGGAAGATGATACAGAATGTCCAGAGACCGGCTTGGCAAAGGAGGATGCCCTGGAAGATGATGAATTCGATCAATGTGTGGATCTCTTTGACTCCGTTATGGAAAATGCCGCCATGGAAGAATACAAAGTTTTCACTGCGGACACTGAATTCGATCAGGTTGAGTGGGAAAATGCCTCAAAGTTCAGGTGAGTCAGTCAGAAACATTCTTAAATGCCTTCTCTACAAAAATAGTGGTTTTCATGAGTTGTTTATGTCACAGCTATAGCATATTTTGCTTTGACAAAATGTAGGCTAAACAAAACACCAGCTTAGCTGAGGATGTCATGAGGGTGTGTATGATGATTATTTGCTGTAGCCAGCTCCTATATTCAACAAAGTGATATTGTTTTGTTTTCAGCTGTAATTGTCAGTACAATGATGGGCAGCCGTGCTATCGCCTCTTCACCCCAGAGGAAATGATACATAGGAGAGCAGCCATGAGAGAACTGACATCCAGTTAGTATGCCAGGAGTAAAAAATTGTACAGACAGGTCACTAAGTGCTAAGATTTCAACAAGTTTAATCAGTTTTCTAACTCTTCCTTCATTAACAAGCATGATGACAGGAATATAGAATAGAATAGAATAGAATAGAATAGAATTTTTTTGTCATTGTCCAGTGAAAAACAATGAAATACAATAATGTAATTCTTTCTCTGGCAAAATCCAGAACCATAAAATTCAGTTGTTTAGCTAGTTTGAAAGTTGCTGTTTCATTTTCAGGGGACCAAATGCTTATCCTCCTGGGGAAGATTTCATGTTCAATCAACAACTCTGAGACCACAAACTTGACAAAAAGGAAGGAACAAACTCCTCGTCAGCGACAGAGGACTTACTATTGGATGGAAGGAAAGCGGTTATGCCGCAATACTTTCAAATTTCTGCACATGTAAGTAAACTAGGAATGACCCACCACTTACAGTTTTGTAACAAAAAGCTCAATGCTGCTTCCAATCTGTACACATAGGACTGTGTAGTATTTTATAGACACTTAAAGGAGAAGTTCACTTTTAAAATGAAAATTCTGTCATCATATACTCACCCTCATGTTGTTTCAAAGCTGTATGAATTTCTTTCTTATGCTGAACAGAAAGGAAGATATTTAGAAGAATATCAGTAACCAGACAGTTTTTGGGTCCCAATGACTTCCATAGTATATTTTTTTCCTACTATGGAAGTCATTGGGACCCAAAAACTGTCTGGTTACTGATATTCTTCTAAATATCTTCCTTTCTGTTCAGCATAAGAAAGAAATTCATACAGCTTTGAAACAACATGAGGGTGAGTATATGATGACAGAATTTTCATTTTAAAAGTGAACTTCTCCTTTAAGATTTTCTTTCCTGAGATGTACAAAGACATTCTGTGTGCAGAAAATATTGAAAACGAGTTGTGTTGGTCTGAATGCGTTTTTTTTATTTTTATTATTATTATTTTAATATATTTATATATATTCCAGGCTAAGCCAAGATCGCCTCACAGGTCTACTTTTGCATTATAAAGAGCATGGATTGGAGTCAAAGGAAAAGAAATCTGGAGGAAGAAAAAACAATACACGATCACTAGAATTTGAAGATTTACAGCGAGCTGTAAGGTTCCTGACAAATTATGCATCAGAAAATGCATTGGTCCTTCCTGGGAGGGTTCCTGGTTTCAAGAGGGATGACATGCAGCTTCTGCCTTCATCTCACACAAAGATTTTGGTCTACAACTGCTACAGACAAGGTCTTGAAAATACAGGTAAATAATTATTATTGAAATTGGTATTATAGAGAGAGCACAAACATTTCAAGCCTTTGGAATACTTTAGAAAATTACTTGATCAGATTCTTGTATTTGTTGCTTTCAGGACACAGAATAATGGGAGACAGCAACTTTTTCAAGCTTTGGAAGAAAGTCTGCCCTTTTATTATCATGGCCAAGCCAATGACGGATTTGTGTTGGGTTTGTCAGGAGAATAATACTCTCATCTTCCGTAGCGCGAACTTGACAGACGTCCAGAAAATAGACCGCGTTGCACAACAAAACAAGCATCTATTAATTGTTAAAACTGAGAGGTCCCTGTACAATAACATGGTCACAGAGGCCAAGAAAGTGTGTGCTGAGAATGACATCAAAGACCTAAGCAGCAACCAGCCATGTAGTCGCAACATCACTATGCACTACTCATTTGACTATGCCCAGCAAGTCCACCTGCCAAGTAACCCCTTGCAGCCAGGACCAATTTATTTTCTAGTTCCAAGGAAGTATGGGTTGTTTGGTGTCTGCTGTGAGGGGCTTCCTCGGCAGGTGAACTTCCTGGTTGATGAAGCACATCTCATTAGTAAAGGCTCAAATGCAGTGATTTCATACCTCCATTTTTTCTTCAGCAATTATGGCATTGGAGAAACAGATGTGCATCTCCACTGTGATAATTGCTCAGGGCAAAACAAAAACCGTTTTGTCCTTTGGTTTTGTGCCTGGAGAGTCGCAATGGGTTTGCACAGGAGCATAACCTTGAACTTCCTTATTGCCGGGCACACCAAATTTGCGCCTGACTGGTGTTTTGGGCTTCTCAAGAGAGCATTCAAACGTCATGTGGTGCCTTCACAGAGTGTGCTGGAGAAAGTTGTAAATGATAGCTCCACTGTTAACATCGCCCAGGTCATTGGAAGGGAGGATGGTACAACAGAAGTCCCAGTGTGTGACTGGCAGACCTTCTTCGCTGGATCCTGTAAACCAGTTCTTGGAATGAAAAAGTATCAACACTTTAGGTAAGTGTGCAACTTGTCTAAGTAAAATGGCATGTACAGTGTATTTATATTAAGCAAACCACTACCACAATCTGCATGTAGGAACTTTGCTTTAGTTGACTTTTTAATGACCCTTTTTTTATAAGCAATAAGCAAGATGAATCTGACCAGAAAGGATAGATTTTTGTGTTGATGTCAAGACACCTTCAGAACAGCCATCTCACTTGCTATGTTTATGAGCACTAAAATTGTCATTGTCTCATTATTTTTTCAGGTTTGATGCTGAGCATCCTGGAATGGTTTTTGTCAAGAAAGAGGCAGGCAGTGACGAATTACCTTTCCAGATCCTTCTGCAAGGCATGGATTTCCCAGATGGAGAACCGGTTATCTTGACTCCTCCTGGATTATCACTCCAGAGGCAACAGTACCTGTATAAGAACATCCGCCCTTTCGTTGATTATCCCTACAAGGATACTGTTTGTCCAAGGCCCGAGGTCCTACCAGTTGATGATTCTGACGAAAAAAGTGCTCGAGAAATGGACCTTGTGGTGAACTTGGTCTTGGAGCAAACTAAGGATGCTGAACTGGGTCTGGGTCGGGGTCGGGGTCGGGGTCGGGGTCGGGGTCGAGGCCGTGGCCGTGAGTGTGGTCAGCCACTGAGATACAGGAGTCGAAGCCCTCACTAGGCAACTGGGACAATGGCCCCCCAAAAAAAAGAACACTTTGTGGACTGTTCAAGGTCAGATGTGACTTAAGATATAGACCGTAACCTCATCCCTGATTGAGAGCATATGAAAATGAATGGCAAAATTGATGAAAAATGGCAAAAAGTCAAGTGTAAAATATTATATGTTCCTGATGAAATATTTTAATGAAATTTTGTGTGTATAAAGGTTTAGTTGTGGTAAATCAATGGTGTAAATTTCATTTATTTCCCTTCATTAGTAATATGCGTAGCTAAGGACATAATTTGGACAACTTTAAAGGCGATTTTCTCAATATTTCGATTTTTCTGCCCCATCAGATTCCAGATTTTCAAATAGTTGTATCTCGGCCAAATATTGTCCTATCCTAACAAACCATACATCAATGGAAAGATTATTTATTCAGCTTTCATATGATGTATAAATCTCAATTTTGAAAAAAATACCCATAAGACTGGTTTTGTGGTCCAGGGTCACATATTGAAATCGTCATGATGGTCCTGGATCAACATTAGCGAATCTACCTTGTATTGAAATGGTCATGATGGTCCTGGATCAACATTAGCGAATCTACCCCGTATTGAAATGGTCATGATGGTCCTGGATCAACATTAGCGAATCTACCCCATATTGAAATGGTCATGATGGTCCTGGATCAACATTAGTGAATCTACCCCATATTTAAATGATCATGATGGTCCTGGATCAACATTAGTGAATCTACCCCATATTGAAATGATCATGATGGTCCTGGATCAACATTAGCAAATCTACCCATTATGGAAATCGTCATGATGGTCCTGGATCAACATTAGCGAATCTACCCCGTATTGAAATGGTCATGATGGTCCTGGATCAACATTAGTGAATCCACCCCATATTGAAATGGTCATGATGGTCATGGATCAACATTAGCGAATCTACCCCATATTGAAATGATCATGATGGTCCTGGATCAACATTAGCGAATCTACCCCGTATTGAAATGGTCCTGGATCAACATTAGCGAATCTACCCTATATTGAAATGGTCATGATGGTCCTGGATCAACATTAGCGAATCTACCCCATATTGAAATGGTCATGATGGTCCTGGATCAACATTAGCGAATCTACCCCATATTGAAATGATCATGATGGTCCTGGATCAACATTAGCGAATCTACCCTATATTGAAATGGTCATGATGGTCCTGGATCAACATTAGCGAATCTACCCCATATTGAAATGGTCATGATGGTCCTGGATCAACATTAGCGAATCTACCCCGTATTGAAATGGTCATGATGGTCCTGGATCAACACTAGCGAATCTACCTTGTATTGAAATGGTCATGATGGTCCTGGATCAACATTAGCGAATCTACCCCGTATTGAAATGGTCATGATGGTCCTGGATCAACACTAGCGAATCTACCTTGTATTGAAATGGTCATGATGGTCCTGGATCAACATTAGCGAATCTACCCCATATTGAAATGATCATGATGGTCCTGGATCAACATTAGCTAATCTACCTTGTATTGAAATGGTCATGATGGTCCTGGATCAACATTAGCGAATCTACCCCGTATTGAAATGGTCATGATGGTCCTGGATCAACATTAGCGAATCTACCCCGTATTGAACTGACCATGATGGTCCTGGATCAACATTAGCGAATCTACCCCATATTGAAATCGTCATGATGGTCCTGGATCAACATTAGCGAATCTACCTTGTATTGAAATGGTCATGATGGTCCTGGATCAACATTAGCGAATCTACCCCGTATTGAAATGGTCATGATGGTCCTGGATCAACATTAGCGAATCTACCCCATATTGAAATGGTCATGATGGTCCTGGATCAACATTAGTGAATCTACCCCATATTTAAATGATCATGATGGTCCTGGATCAACATTAGTGAATCTACCCCATATTGAAATGATCATGATGGTCCTGGATCAACATTAGCAAATCTACCCATTATGGAAATCGTCATGATGGTCCTGGATCAACATTAGCGAATCTACCCCGTATTGAAATGGTCATGATGGTCCTGGATCAACATTAGTGAATCCACCCCATATTGAAATGGTCATGATGGTCATGGATCAACATTAGCGAATCTACCCCATATTGAAATGATCATGATGGTCCTGGATCAACATTAGCGAATCTACCCCGTATTGAAATGGTCCTGGATCAACATTAGCGAATCTACCCTATATTGAAATGGTCATGATGGTCCTGGATCAACATTAGCGAATCTACCCCATATTGAAATGGTCATGATGGTCCTGGATCAACATTAGCGAATCTACCCCATATTGAAATGATCATGATGGTCCTGGATCAACATTAGCGAATCTACCCTATATTGAAATGGTCATGATGGTCCTGGATCAACATTAGCGAATCTACCCCATATTGAAATGGTCATGATGGTCCTGGATCAACATTAGCGAATCTACCCCGTATTGAAATGGTCATGATGGTCCTGGATCAACATTAGCAAATCTACCCCGTATTGAAATGGTCATGATGGTCCTGGATCAACATTAGCGAATCTACCCCGTATTGAAATGGTCATGATGGTCCTGGATCAACACTAGCGAATCTACCCCGTATTGAAATGGTCATGATGGTCCTGGATCAACACTAGCGAATCTACCCCGTATTGAAATGGTCATGATGGTCCTGGATCAACACTAGCGAATCTACCCTGTATTAAAATGATCATGATGGTCCTGGATCAACACTAGCGAATCTACCCCGTATTGAAATGGTCATGATGGTCCTGGATCAACATTAGCGAATCTACCCCGTATTGAAATGGTCATGATGGTCCTGGATCAACATTAGCGAATCTACCCCGTATTGAAATGGTCATGATGGTCCTGGATCAACATTAGCGAATCTACCTTGTATTGAAATGATCATGATGGTTCTGGATTAACATTAGCGAATCTACCCCATATTGAAATGGTCATGATGGTCCTGGATCAACATTAGCGAATCTACCCCGTATTGAAATGGTCATGATGGTCCTGGATCAACATTAGCGAATCTACCCTGTATTAAAATGATCATGATGGTCCTGGATCAACACTAGCGAATCTACCCCATATTGAAATGATGACGATAGCAATTATCAAAATATTGATTACAATCAGATTCAAAAAGCAATTATTCTACTGTTTTTTTAAATGTCATATACTTTTTTTGCACACTTCATTCAGACTAAAATCATAGTAATCTGTTTTAAAGACCTGGAATTTATTGAAATTTTTAAACATTATTATAACATTTTATTAAATATTAAATGTGTATTTGTGTGTAAAGGTATGAGAGAAAGAAGACTTTTAGGGTTATGGAGTAAAGTAAGATTAGCTATTAGCTAAACGGCTCATGGCTGTTGCATGTATGTTCAGGGTTGCATTGCATTATGCCATTTAAGTGTTCTATTTCAGGATTTTTTAGTGAATAAATACATTTACAAAGTCAGATTTTTAGTTGCAGAGAGGGTCAAAGAAAGAGGACAGACAAAATAACTTACCTTTTGTCAGTCAGCCCGAGGCAAGAGAGGAGGGAAGGTTCAAAATGGACCGATTGGATTTGGTCGGCACACACTGATGACATCAGAGGCTTGTGATTGGTTGATTAAATGTTAATCCAGGATCAACAAAATTTGTTGATCCAGGAACACATCTTACTTGGCAAAATCACGGTGACCTACAGAATCTATAGTAGCTCGGATCTCGCGTTTGCCGAGGCAGCGCGCAGATACGGGGATACTCTGCAATAAAGATTCTGTGTGGGTGCGAGGCATGCACAGTCAGCTCCCGAGGGTGCTGGCTGTGTTCATTGAAAAATATCTCGACGCACACAGCCGTGCGTTTCGGGTGTTTCAGCTTCGCGCCCGTTGACTTTCTTCTCGAGAGATGAAAGCCAAATAGTTTGCCGAGGCAGCGCGTAGTGTTCATTGAGAAATATCTCGGCGCGCGTGCATAGAAAAAAGCCGTGCGCTGTCGGATGTTTCAACCTCGCACCATGTTGACTTTCTTCTCGAGGGATGAAAGCCGATATATTGTGACGGCTCGAATCTCGCGTTTGCCGAGGCAGCGCGTAGATTACGAAACCGTAAATAAATATTAAACAGTATTGTCTGGTGATTATGGCTGCATTTAATTCTATGGAATTAAAATGATGGAATATTATCTGACTTTGAGAAGTTAGATATTTTAATTCAGCCTACCATCCAGACCGTGTTTCACTTATCCAGTGTTTTTGGCTGCATTTAATTTTGAGGAATTAAAATGTTGAGCCTCGCACCGACAGGTGCAAAAAGAGAGTGTCGCCTCCCGCGCCCCTCCCGAGGGAAGCCTGGCAAAGGAGGCGGCGCTCTCGCGGCAAGCCTTCTGAGCCTAAGGTCAATCTGAGGACCGTCCTTCAGGCAAAGAAGGCTTCCGCCAAGCGGTCCTAGCTGCGGCTGGACCGCTCAGAGCTGTCCCCCTCGGGGTGGAGCAATCGAGGTCGCCTCCCCCCCGAAGCTCTCGGGAAATCAGTGCTGTGTTCCCGCCGTCCAGTACGCTTCGGGCCACACTGATTTCCCGCGCACGCACGTGTGGTGGTTACAAAAGTATAAGCATTTGTAAATAAATAAGTAAATAGTAGTAAATATTTTATATGTAAGATAGATGGATGACAAGAGAATTTATTCCTTAAATGTGTTTATTTCGTTGATTAATGTTCCCTGCTCAATCGTTCTATGATTTGATTGCTTTCACCTTTTGGGAGTGTTCGCCTGCTTGGGGAGGGGGTGGGGCACGCGCGCGCTGCTCAAACAATACAGACTCTGATAAGTGAAGCAGCAGCAGCTCCGTGTCCTGTGTTAATATATACATATATCTCCCCTCATCAGGTATGAATTACATAAAAGCAATGAGAGTATGTTTTTTGACATGTAAGAGTTTAAGAAATGTTAACTACATTGTTTAAAGTGTTTAAGTTTACTGTTATGACGGACATGTAAAAGTTCGCTTCAAGTCACGTCTGTGTGCTGCGTCACGCGTGCTAGTTACACATTTTCATGCTAGTGATGGAGACCATGCGGTCTCAGAGAAAATATGCAATATTAGAGTAAAGTCCACAAATAACATGTGTTTTGGTGAAATAATACAATGAGTAAGTTGTAAGTGCCAAATAACTGTGAAAATGAGTGTCTGTACTAAAAAGTGTATCAGAAAGAATAATTCTGGCAAACATGAACACATTTTTAGGATTTATTCACATGGAAAATGTCATAAATGTTATCAGTGAATATCTCATAGTACATAATGCTTAATCTGTAGACCAGTGGTTTTCAAACTTTTTCAAGAGCGACCCTTTTTTTTTTTTTTTTTTTAATTGACGCGACCCATAGGCCTATATAGGCCTATTCTTAAGCCTTTTGTTAACAACCGCTTTTGATGATGCACGTGCAGTGGCTTATCCGTGACGCGATCGTAACGCAAAGTTGATTCTGCACTCTTTTGATCTAGCTAAAGCTACAGGGATGCTAATGAACCGGTAAACCATTAACCATTGTAAGAATTTTAACCAATTAATAGCCTACTATCGTTTGCTGTATGCTTAAAAAATTCACTAAAAATATTCCACAACAAATCCTTTAAATTTAATGATATTCAGAACAGAACAAGAATGAAAAAAAATATATATCTATAAACAAGCCAAAGCGAAATAATTTAAAGCGAAAGTGAAAGTAAGCGGCGTTGGGCTCACGTAACTCTCTCATTCGAATACATTTTTTTCCATATTCGCGATTTATTTGGATGCTAAACTATTATTTATTATAGGCTTATAAGAAAAAATGAAAATGATTACCCCCCCAAATTTTAAATATTTATTAGGCTTCAAAAAATATAAAAACTTTTAATTTAAGTGAACTTAAAACAAACCTTACATAAACCCATTATAAATGTCATATTTACCTGTGCCTTTCCTGTCTAACAGGTATGAAATATACAAAAAATTGAATAAGATTATCAAAACATTCTGCACTGCATAAATTATAAACTAAATATAGATAAATCCTTATTAAAGCTACAAGCATTCTTTAGTCAAGAGCAGTTAGTAATTTTCTCCGAGAATTAGCTGCTGCCACTTTAGGACCAGCCACAGCTGACGATCTCACGCATCCCATTCTCTCACTACTCTTTACTTTAATTTAAGATTTTATTTAACTCATTTAAGACTGTTATTGTGAGGATACTCGACAAAACGTACATGGCATACATGTGTGTTGTTCGTTCTAGCGCGAAAGAGAACTTGATACTGGCGCGCGTCTATCTGTGGGTCGTGTGTGTGTGTGTGTGTGTCAGGAGGACATTCACTGACAGCGCGTTCTCTTTTGTCTTGTCGCGCATGAAAAAGCATTTGCATGAATAAGAGCGGGATCATATAACGATAGCTTAGTTACTGTTGTTGTTTCTGGCGTTTCATCGCCTGTGCCGCAAACGCGATACCACGGAGGAGCAGGACCGAGCCTATGTCGATGCGTCCGCGTCCGGGAACATCGCGTGCACACTATATAAACAAATTATAGCAAACGGGATTTTGGATTTTGAAAAGTGGGGAGGACATGTCCCCCCTGTCCCCATAGGAAATTACGCTCGTGGGCTTCTTTGTACTTCACTCACGTTCCAATATCGATCCCTCTTCAGAAAATCACCCTCTTCACATGCGCAAAAATGTGCTTGGAAACATCACAGTGGAGCGGTGCTTACGCTGAATGGCACGAACTGTAGGCTATTGACTATTTAAACAGAGCAGTGTAATTTTTATGTGAGGTTGACTATTTTATTTTGATAATGAACCGGCTGCGATGTCAAGATTGCAATGCTGGAATATGTTGTGTGCGTGTGAGGCGCCACCGGCACGATGGAATCATTTAAATATACTCCGTTATTTTGTTCAGGACATCATTCGAAACTGCAAAGTATTTATTTATATTTGTGTACACTCACAATAAAACACAACATTGTGCTTTTGTAAAATAAAGAAAACAAACAAACTGCGGTCTCGGTTTCCTTTCCGTCAACCAGGCCCGTCGCGACAAGGCAGGCAAACCAAGCAATTGCTTGGGGCCCCGAGCTGGCCTGGGGCCCCAAGACAACGACTGGTTAAGAATAAAATGCAACGACAAACTGTGTGAGCGCCCCTTTGATAGTCAATGCAGTAAAGTGCAATGACACTGTTATCGGGATCCCCCTCAAGGGGGCCCCTCTCAGTAGTCGCTGACAGCAGCCAGCCAACCACGCGATCTCTGCTGCCGGCAAAATACAAAAACTCCTCGGCAGTCATCATGAAGCGGAATTATGCTTCAGGAAGCCAGAAAAGAATGAAGAGAAAGGAAGAGGAGGATAAGAAAAAACAAGATAGTGGTAAGTAGGGGTGTAACGATACACGTATTCGTATTGAACCGTTCGGTACGAGGCTTTCGGTTCGGTGTTCGGTACGCATTTTCAAACCGAACGGTTCGTTGGATCATTTTTCCTGCCGACCAAAATTTCGTTATTTCAAATGTAGTCGCGTTGCGCGTGGCAAGCGCGCTCATAATGTAGAGACGCCGGCGCGACCACAACATTGCCCAACATCAAATGTGCAAACGTAATGCAAGCGGAACGAAACTGCTCGTTATTGTGTGGTTGACGGACCGTTGTTTATCAGTTTGGACCAGTGCAGCGCGAGCCGATCGTGATCATGCGACACTGTTACTACACAGCGCTAATAAGAGATCCAGTAAAGAAAGCATTTGAATTCGCCACAGAAGTAATAACATCGCTGCGAGATCTAGTGAGAAACATTCACATAGTTTGGCAGGAATAGTAGGCTATAATGCCTTCAAGTAACATTACGTCGGTTTTATTTTGACATTATGAATACAATGCCCTCAAATGTTAATCTTAACTAAAATAAACATTTGTTTAACTACTACAATATTACATTTAATTTTTTCCAAGGAGCTGTTTTGTTTTATATGCTCCTAAGAAGAGTCAATTATAGCTCCAGAATTGCTCAAAGTAAAAATAAATCATATTTTATGATGCTAGTTTTAATTAAAAAAAGAAGAAAAATAAATAAATCAAGGAAATTGGCATTTCTTTCTTTTTGCTGTATCGAAAACATACCAAACCGTGTGTATCGTATTGAACCGAACCGTGAATTTTGTTACACCCCTAGTGGTAAGTGATAAATTACACTGGATAAAATAGCTCCACTTGTCTTGTACAAATGGTGTAATTTTGCAGCAGGTAGGCTAGAAAAAATATGTTTATGTTAGCTACCTGCCTGACGGCAAATGCTGCTTGTAACAAACAGTTAGTGCAACTTTTTTTTCGAACGGACGGAATTATAATATGTTTTTTATTGGGGGGGCCTCCATGTCCATTTTGCTTGGGGCCCCCAAATTCCTTCAAACGGCCCTGCCGTCAACTTGTTTGTGAGGAACAAATTTTGTTTTTTAATTTAATTATATTTTCCTTAAATCATCCTGGCGACCCATTTTTTAAGTCTCGCGACCCACCCGAGGGTCGCGACCCAGGGTTTGAAAACCACTGCTGTAGACACAGCAGTAAAGGGAAAATACTGTATGTACTGTATATGTAATTCTGTTCTATATTTTGTGATTACTATTGAAGTGATGCACTGTCATTGATTGACATAAGAGTGATTGAACTGTTTTACATTGTATAAAAAAACAATACAGACTCTGATAAGTGAAGCAGCAGCAGCTCCGTGTCCTGTGTTAATATATACATATATCTCCCCTCATCAGGCGGTGAGGGTACATCGATGTTCGATGGAGTGACTCCCTGACCGGTAGAGCCCATTTTGCAACATCGTCCCCTTCTTAGTGACCCAGATGAGCAGCAGTGTGAGATATTCCGGATGAGTGGTGGTAAAGACTGATTGAGCAGTGTGTGCACTTGGAGTTGTCACAAGGTCAAGTCAGTAAGGTAAACACCCTCAAAAGCCTGTCTACACCGCAGCAAAAAAAAAAAAAAAAAAATTGGATGAGTTTAAACATCTTCAAGAGGAAATTTGTGAGAAATTATGCACACTATCACGGGAAAAACTGATAAAACTCAGTGTCTTTCTTCACCTAACACGAGAAGATGAGACAAATGTGACTCGTTTATTCCTGTTGAGCCTCCTTAGTAACCATTTACTAAGAGCTGAGCTAGAGGAGTTAGAAGATGGCGGTATGGCTGAACTGTTAACAATTAATGACAAACTGATCCAGCTCACGGGAATCACAAGTCATGCTCCTGAAAAAGATACAGAGAGGGAGGAAATTAAACTTGGAGATGTTAACACAGCCCAGAGAACAATACAAGAAAGTAGAGAGAGTACAGCTGAATTGTTTTCTACCATGTATATTAGCCCCGCAGCATTACAAAATACAGCAGACAGACAGACATATGCAGCCCAGAACCCAGCTTATTCTTCACCCACATATCAGAGACAAGTGAACGCGACATGGCAGAAAGACTTCAAAATTTCTGGTCTAATAGGAGATCTAGGGCAGAAGGACCGTCTCTCATTCTCCAGTCTGGCACGTCAGATAGAAGGTGGACTTAAAAAGGGCTATGCAGAACAGGAAATAGTATATTCTGTCATCAGGGCTATCACACCAGGGCTTCAGCTGCGGAGCTATCTGGAGGGGAAGGCAGGGCTGACACTCCCGACGCTAAGGCGGATACTTCGTTCTCATTATCAGGAGAAAAAAGCGACTGAATTATATAAGCAGCTCACCAAAGAAGCTCAGCACGCTAGAGAAACCCCACAAAGCTTCCTAATTCGAGCTCTTGATCTGAGACAGAAAATTCTGTTTGCTTCTCTGTATTATCCACAGCAGTATATGGAGCCACCACGACAGCACCCCCATCAGTTCCGCCAGTCCCGTCCCTCACGGGCCAGACAATGTTTCCATTGCCAGCAGCGCAACGCAGAAGAACCTTGCACCCATTGTTACCACTGTGGAAGCAGCGAGCATTTCTCAGCTGGCTGTAAGAGTAAAGGTGCGTTAAACGGGAGCGGGTTACCTCCAAGGGACAGGGTGTGACCCGAGCGGCAGAGAGGTCCCAGAAAAATGAGAAATGTAGCATGGGCCATCAGAGGCAGATTGAGCCCCAGCCGCTGGATAGTATTTTAACTGCCCCTTGTCAGGTTAACCAGCATTCTGCCATCACGTCCTTAGTGGGAAAACAGTGCCTTGTTACCTATTATCTACAGGAAAAAAAGACTGAAGCATTATGGGATACAGGCTCCCAAGTATGCATTATAGATGAGGAGTGGAAAGCCAAATATGCACCTGAAGTGACACTGAGAAATATTTCCGTGGCGACCGAAGCGCCAGACAGTCTGCCGCCTGGTGGCAGCAAATGGAGCGAACATGCCATACAGTGGATGGGTGGAGTTGACTTTTAAGCTGGCATCCCCTGTAACCAATGAGAAAGAGTTAAACATTCCTGTGCTTGTTTTGAAGGACCAAGAATTGCCCAGACCTATCGTCGGGTATAACGTGATAGAACAAATAATGAGACGAAGCGAAAGTGGTTCCCTTGATGTGACTAATGCTTGTTTGTACAGAACTGTCAGAAGTGCTTTCCCTAGCATAAAGAAGAAAAGTGTACATACCTTCATCAATTTGGTGACTGCAGAGAGGCTCAGCGAGTACGTAGTAAGAACCAGGAAGGAACCTGTGAACATAGAAAAGCACACCATTATGCAAATTCAGTGTCTGGTAAAAATGCCTCACGTGAAACAAGATAGTGTGCTGCTGTTTGAACCACATGTCAACCCACCATATCCTGACGGCCTTGAACTCTTTGATACTCTCTTCCTTCTGGAAAAGGGGGCCCGCCCAATAATTACTATCAATGTGCAGAATGGAACAGATCACAACATCACGCTCGGTGGTAGAACAGAGCTAGGAATTCTGCAGCCAGTTAAGTCTGTTTTACCAATATCAAATGCACAGTGTGAAGCCACAGCATCTGTTACGCAGGTCCTACCAGAGATCACTGAGGCAGCTCCCAATACAGATCGATGGGACCCTCCAGTGGATGTGAGCCATTTAACTCCACCCCAACAACAAGAAGTCAAGAGGATGTTACGTGAAGAGTGTCATGCCTTTTCGAAGTCAGACGACGATATCGGCTG
The DNA here is from genome assembly GCF_949319135.1 of Squalius cephalus. Taxonomy (NCBI): domain Eukaryota; kingdom Metazoa; phylum Chordata; class Actinopteri; order Cypriniformes; family Leuciscidae; genus Squalius; species Squalius cephalus. The sequence goes on from NC_137129.1 coordinate 24,506,589, forward strand.
TGTTCCAGGTTTACAACTGAGCATTGATTTAAACGATAACACCCCTGTTGCCCGCACATACACATCAGTCCCTAAACAATTATACCAAGAAATGAAAGACTACTTACACAATCTGATTGCTCAAGGATGGGTGACCAAGTCTCATTCCCCTTACTCGTCCCCAATTGTCTGCGTTCGAAAGAAAGATGGCAGCCTCAGGCTGTGTATTGACTATAGGGGCCTGAACAGCAAAACAATCCCTGATCGCCAGCCAATACCCAGGGTGCAGGATATCCTCGATGGCTTGGGGGGCAATGCATGGTTCTCTCTACTGGACCAGGGAAAAGCATACCACCAAGGGTTCATGTCCCCAGAGAGCAGGTATCTGACTGGATTCACCACACCATGGGGACTCTACGAATGGATCCGTATCCCCTTCGGCCTTATGAATGCGCCTGCAGCCTTCCAACGGTTTATGGAGGAATGCCTGGAAGGATTGAGAGATAAAATTTGCATACCCTATTTAGATGACATCCTGGTCTTCACTGAGTCCTTCGATGATCAGGTGGAAGCGTTACAGAGAGTGCTTAAAAGGTTGCAATCCCATGGAGTCAAGTTAAAACCTAAAAAATGTGAGCTCTTTAAGAAGGAGGTGCGTTACCTGGGAAGAATTGTCTCAGCTGAAGGCAGTAGTATGGATCCCGCGGACACAGTCGCTGTAACGGCACTTAAGGAAAAGAAACCGAGCACAGTAGGAGAGCTGCGCAAGATTCTTGGCCTGCTCAGCTATTATCAGCAATACCTCAAAGACTTCTCCCGGATTGCCAGTCCCCTCTATGATCTGCTAAAAGCTAACACTGACGGTGAGCCACAGAGGAAAGGAAAGCACAACATAAGAAATAACAAACGGAATCATGTGGTACCATCAAGTAAATCGATTGAGTGGACAGAACACCATCAGGAGGTACTTGAGAAATTGATTGATTGCCTGGTTCAACCTCCAGTTCTAGGGTTTCCAGACTTCTCCCAACCATTCATACTCCATACGGACGCATCCAACCTAGGTTTAGGAGCAATTTTATATCAGAATCAGAAGGGAAAGCTGAGAGTAATTGCCTATGGCTCCCGAACGTTGACAGCAGCAGAGAAAAATTACCACCTGCACAGTGGGAAATTGGAATTTTTAGCTCTGAAATGGGCTGTAACAGAAAAATTCAGAGACTATCTGTATTATGCACCAACCTTTACAGTGTTCAGCGACAACAACCCATTGACCTATGTCCTGACCTCGGCAAAGTTAAACGCCACCGGGTGTAGATGGGTATCAGAGCTCGCAGACTTCCACTTTACCATACGCTACCGTCCCGGTAGAGAAAACATAGATGCAGACTCACTCTCCAGGATGCCAGTCGACCTGGAAACGACAATGAGAGAATGTACCGAGGAGTTCTCATCTGACTGTGTGGGAGCGGTAGTACAAGCAGTGGAGATTCAGCGTGATCCAGATGTGTCACTTGCTGTGGCCTTTCAGAGTGCTCCAGTATGTGTGGAGGAAGATGATGGACTCCTCAAACCCCTGTCAAAAGAAGAAATTAGACAAGCACAAAAGGATGACAAGGACATTGGAGTAATCATTGAACACTTACAAGCAGGATCCAGGCCTCCTCAGCAGTGGCGTTCAGTCAACTCCCCTGCCAAAGTTCTTCTGAGAGAGTGGGAGAAGCTGAAGCTAGATGAACATGGCATCCTGTTCCGCCAGACGTCACAAAGAAAACAGCTGGTGTTACCAACACAATTCAAAAAAACTGTTCTGAGAGAGATGCATGATGAGATGGGTCATCAGGGACTTGATCGCACCACAAGCCTCATTAGGGATTGGTTTTTCTGGCCCTACATGCAGAAAGACATTGAAAATTATGTTCTGAGAACCTGCTGCTTTATCAAACAAAAAAAACCCTGTCGTGAGACAAGAGCGCCTCTTAAAAATATCAAAACGACCCACCCATTTGAATTGGTGTCCATTGACTTTCTCCATCTGGACAAATGCAAAGGGGGCTATGAGTACATTTTGGTAATCATCGACCACTTCACTCGATTTGCCCAGGCATATGCCACCACCTCAAAATCTGCAAAAACAGTAGCTGACCGGTTATTCAATGATTTCGCCCTGAAGTTTGGGTTTCCATCTAGAATTCACCACGATCAAGGGGGAGAATTTGAAAACCAGCTACTCACCCAACTCAAAAAGTACAGCGGCGTTGCCGGCTCAAGGACCACCCCCTACCACCCCCAGGGGAATGGGCAGGTGGAACGATTTAACCGGACATTACTGCAGATGCTGAAAACCCTGACTGAAAGACAAAAGTCGAATTGGAAGGATGCACTCAACAAATTAATATTTTCCTACAACTGTACTCGATGTGACGTGACTGGCTTTTCCTCTTTCCATCTGCTGTTCGGACGTTCGCCAAGGCTGCCCATCGACGCTCTTTTCGGACTCAACACCGACAACAACTCTCAAAGTTACAGTGAGTACATGGAACGATGGACGAAAGGGATGCAAGAAGCTTGTGAGATAGCGAGAGAACAGGCAACCAAGTGTGCTGAAAGGAACAAAAGGAATTACGACCAAAAAGTGAGGTGCACAGACCTGTTCCCAGGAAGCAGGGTCCTCGTGAAAAACTTGACTCCAAGAGGTGGGACCGGGAAACTGCGAAATTTCTGGGAGGATGAGGTTCATGTTGTTACACGCCAGGTGGCAGATGGTGCTCCAGTCTACGAAGTAAAACCTGAAAAGAGTAAAGGCAGATCACGAGTTTTACACCGCAATCTTCTCCTTCCATGTGACCATCTACCTCTTGAAATCACACCAGCTCAAAGTACTAAACCAAAGCAAGGACATCAACCAAGGAAAAGCAGAACTCAGCCCACCAGAGAGAGAGAAAGTGAGCCAGAGTGTGATAATGAAAGTGAAGAGGATGAGTACTACTTCAGAGTGGAGCCTTATGAGAAAAGACCACAAGAAAGCAGTGATATCCAAGGAAACAGGGATCCGTTACCACAATCCGTACCTTGTAAGCCGCTATCTAGCTTTCCAGTGTCAGAACCATGCCCACAGTCACCTTCGGTCAAGTCAGAAATAAATCTTCAAGAGCCAGCCCTTGCACCTGTAATAAGACAAGAGTGTCATGAAAACGAACCAGTTGTGGACCTAATGGAACGAGACTTACCTGTTGACGAAACAACTGGAGCGCTTGAGTCCAGGTACAGGACCTCAGAGGAGGACAACGAGCACCAATTCACCAGGAGGAAGCGACGGCCACCCAAAAAGTTTACATATGACAATTTTGGGGTCCCATCATGCTACAATGTGCAAATGGTGGGAAATAACCACTACCCACACTATGCCTCTAGTGGAATGACTGCTGCGACACCCTGGTTAGCAACGCCACTTTGTTACCCCCAGCCCTCATATATGTGCTATTAACCCTGAAATGCACTACCACATGAAACCCCCACGTCACTAGTTACAGTATGGTCTGTGTTGAAGGTGAAGTACCGCTATACACCACACTACCCAGAGACTGTTTATTGCCCATAGTGTGAAACTATTGAAAAAAAAAAAAGAGCAAACAGAAAAACAATGGACTGTTACCAAATATTAAGAAAATGGACTGTTGTGCGGTCTTGAAACTGTGGACACTTTGAGACACTTTGAGACTTTCTTGTTGACACTTTTTGAATCTTTTTTTTTCTTGCTTTAAGGACTTTCTGCCATTTTTGCCGGGGCAAATTAATGGACTGTTTTTTCCCCCCTAAAAGAGACTCTGTGGTTTTCAAAGAACTTTCTTTTTTTGACACTGAACCATGGGACTTTTACGAACAAGTGCCTCTGGACTATTAAGTAATATGGACTCTTGTATTGTCAAATGATTGCTTGTGAAAAAAAAAAAAAAAGAATGTTGTGCAAGAAAATGTTGGTAACAGTGTTGTGAAATCTGATTTTACGTAAAATAACTGCTGGGTGGAGTTAAATATTGTAAATTGAGCATTGCTGTAGCCTAACTGATTACTTAAACGATGTCGGGACGACATCTTATTTTGAGGGGGAGAATGTGGTGGTTACAAAAGTATATAAGCATTTGTAAATAAATAAGTAAATAGTAGTAAATATGTTATATGTAAGATAGATGGATGACAAGAGAATTTATTCCTTAAATGTGTTTATTTCGTTGATTAATGTTCCCTGCTCAATCGTTCTATGATTTGATTGCTTTCACCTTTTGGGAGTGTTCGCCTGCTTGGGGAGGGGGTGGGGCACGCGCGCGCTGCTCAAACAATACAGACTCTGATAAGTGAAGCAGCAGCAGCTCCGTGTCCTGTGTTAATATATACATATATCTCCCCTCATCAGGTATGAATTACATAAAAGCAATGAGAGTATGTTTTTTGACATGTAAGAGTTTAAGAAATGTTAACTACATTGTTTAAAGTGTTTAAGTTTACTGTTATGACGGACATGTAAAAGTTTGCTTCAAGTCACGTCTGTGTGCTGCGTCTCGCGTGCTAGTTACACATTTTCATGCTAGTGATGGAGACCATGCGGTCTCAGAGAAAATATGCAATATTAGAGTAAAGTCCACAAATAACATGTGTTTTGGTGAAATAATACAATGAGTAAGTTGTAAGTGCCAAATAACTGTGAAAATGAGTGTCTGTACTAAAAAGTGTATCAGAAAGAATAATTCTGGCAAACATGAACACATTTTTAGGATTTATTCACATGGAAAATGTCATAAATGTTATCAGTGAATATCTCATAGTACATTATGCTTAATCTGTAGACACAGCAGTAAAGGGAAAATACTGTATGTACTGTATATGTAATTCTGTTCTATATTTTGTGATTACTATTGAAGTGATGCACTGTCATTGATTGACATAAGAGTGATTGAACTGTTTTACATTGTATAAAAAAACAATACAGACTCTTATAAGTGAAGCAGCAGCAGCTCCGTGTCCTGTGTTAATATATACATATATCTCCCCTCATCAGGCGGTGAGGGTACTACACACGCCGCTCCAGCCGCCTCTAGAAAGACCTGCGGCTGGGCAGCGAACGCGTCCGCACACCGAAAATCATTCTCGACTGCTACCTGCCTGTCAGCCGCTTCAGGGGGTCGGGAACGAGGCTCGATTGACACAACCGAGGCCAGCCTCGGAGGCTGGTTCCCTTAGTAGATTATCTCGGCGCATGGTCATGCCTTCCGAATATATCTGCGTGGGCCCTGCGTACTGTAGAGCTGGGTTACAGACTGCAGTTCAGCTCCCCTCCCCCGTGGTCTGGACTGTGGTCGGCCCAGAGCAGGTTCGGGTTATGGAACTGGAAGTTCAATCCCTGTTGGTCAAGGAGGCCATAGAACGTGTTCCTCTGCCAGACAGGGAGTCCGGGTTCTACAGCCGGTACTTCATAGTTCCCAAGAAGGATGGGGGGGTTGCGTCCAATAATAGATCTCAGGCACTTGAATCGTTCTCTGAGGAGATTCAGGTTCAAGATGCTCACAATTCCAGCCATCGTGAGTCAGATCCAGTTCGAGGACTGGTTCGTCATGATAGATTTGAAGCAGTGTTGTTTTCGTCAATGATGACGATAACTAAATGATTTCGTTGACGCACCTTTTTTTTATGACGATAACGCGACGATGACTAGCTAAAAATGGCTCTAAGATGACTAAAACATGACGAGACGTTTTCGAGTTTTCGTTGACGAGACGAGACGGAACGAAAATGAAGTCTGACGTTCGTTGCCAACCGTTCCGTATAATAGCCTACGGAATCGTCCCGTATTTGACACATACAAGTCTTGTTCCGTATTGAACTGATACGGAACGCACTTTGTTTCGTATTTTTGAGAATCAATTCAGTGCAAATCCATGACAGACACATAGCTACTAATATATGTCAGACTATGAACGAAGACATTTGTAGGCTTACTGGGCTATGAGAAAAAAACCCGACGGTGCGGTAGATACTAATTTCTCCCTCTGTTTGTCTATGATCAGCGTAGCGTTTTTAACATCTTGGAACATCATCAGAGAATGCCCTTTTAATTGGTCGTTTCAGTCATTGTGAGTCACGTATCGTAGCAATGATGACGACAAGTGACAACAGCGGGAAATGTAAAAATGACTACCTCCGAGCAGCCGGCGAAAAAGAAAAAAACACAGAAATGTAAAATTGAATGGGAAAATGACTACCCGTGGCTGGAATGCGTGAGGGACAATGAATACAAGGCCAATTGTACCATATGCCGTCGTGTTTTTTCTGTTTGTCACGGCGGAGTGTGTGATATTAAGCAGCACGCATCAGGAGATAATCTAATAATTCTATTGAATAAGTTCGCACAAGGCTACAGAAAACTGTTGTGTTTATTTTTCTTCAAATGCAGTCTAAGCCGGTGAGTTATGAATGTTATATGTTGTATTTGTTTAAGTTAAAAATAAAACGTATTATAAACTACACAAATCCATGGTTCATTGTTGGCAAAATGATCATGATAGCCTTTATATTTCACTATGTGGTTGTAGCGTTTATTGGTAACAATCGTAATTAGGTCATATATGAAATATTAGCTCGAGCAGTAAGGAAATTTGGGGAAATATTAAAATCATAACTCATAGTCATAATTCATAAATTTCACATATGCTATTACATTACCTGCTAATTATCAAAAATATTTCGTTCTATAACTGGTCTCTCATCAGTCATTCGACCAGCGAATGCTTTGATTATACCAGTTAAGAAGGAATATTTATATTATCAAACCTCAGACAAATTCTCTCCTGGCCGTGGATGCAAATTGCTGGGTTTATGAATTAAAATAAAGAGCTAGTAGCCAGATCTTATCGCAATTTCATTGACAATTACATTGGTGGGATTGTAACACAGAGTCAGTCAAAGTATAAAAGATTTATTTAATCAAAATTGACACACAAAGGATTATATGCATATAGGACGTAATATAGGCTAATCTACGTACGTAAAATTACACAAGACACACGAACGTTTAAACAAACAAACATAAAACATGACTTGATCAGAATGAAAATAGGAAGAAAGTGAGGGAGAAAGTATGGTAATTTACAAACAGAACCTTTTAAGAGACAACTGTGAAAGCAGCTTCGAGAGAGATCATTTGAATACTTGCGATTCTGTTCCTTTGTCTGTGTGAAGCTGGCGGAGCCGGATCACGTGCGTTCTTCTTCTGGATCGTGTCTCACCGATTTGTGCTGGCGTTTCGCGAAAGTTCTTAAAAGCTTACTGAATGTAACATTACCGAGAGGTACGGAAGTCTCTTCCCGGTGCGGGAAGGGCGAGAAAACTTGGTTACAGGACGAGACTGGATTTTTACATCCGCGGCTCGTTTGGATGAAGGCCCTGTCCCCTCTCCCTGCTCGTGGTGCAGGGAGGGGTGAGAGTGCAGAGTTCAGAGTTCGGAGTCACGAGGGTGAGAGCGTGTGAGTGCAGAGAGAGAGACGTCTGCTTGTGTTGTGGTTTTTAAAGCAGCGCGGGGTAACGCCCTGTTTGATGACGGGACCCAATGAAATCTTTCGGTTCTGAGGCGGGAGCGTTTCATTGTTTGTGAAGGAACGCCTCTTCTGATCGTACACAGAAAAATGCATTAACTTTAATACCACATTATGTCTAGGAATAAACATTTTGTGCGGAATATAGTTTCTATCTCTGTATAAAGAAGCTCAGTACGATCCGTAAGATATCACACCCGACATTAATATCAGTTAATGAAACAGATACATCTCAAATGTATCAACACACGTGTCCATTACATCTGCAGAGGTGCATAAATATCTCAATTTATCCCATCACATCCCATAGACAAGAAAACTACATAAAAACATTTTGATAATGATTCATGCGTGTGTGTAACTTGTATTTTAGGAGTTTCAGAGTGGTTTGGTGTGTGTGTGATTCAGAGCGGGTTTTCTGTTGAGATCGGAATGTCAGTAATGTCTTTGAAGCTCACACTGTCGAGAGGGGGGGAAGTGAGTCGTAAACGGGGGTTCAGTTACAGAGTTTGCCAAGTCTGTGGGACTTAGAAAGTGTTTTCACTTTTAATTAGTATATACATTAAAAGTCCATTTTTACCCATCGAGCCATAGTCGTTACATATCCCCCTTTTTGTTAGATAAAGACCTCGGAAGGACTTTATCGAACAACAAATTAGCGCAATGGTCGATGGCAAGTGGCTGATGACTGAGGACTCAGGTCAAATGAGGTTTAGGTGAGCCCCGGATCGGGACCCCCTTTTTGCGGTTCCATAGGAAACCACCAGACACGGCTTTGTGAGCTTTGCTGTGGCTGCTCACATTTGGTAGGGTCTGGTACAGGGTGAAAGCCAAGACGGGAGTCAGGGCGTGGTCGGTTGCTGTGGAGGTGCACAGCGCAGCGTCAGCTGCGGTCCAGGTATGGACACAGGTGAGGTGTTCAGGCTGGGCGGTTGCCCATGCTTGGAGGGACTGTGTTGAGTGCGAGTCCTGCCTTGGTGTTCAGGACTCAGGGTTGCTCTCTCCGTGCGATGCCGGATGCCGGACCTGGTGATGTCTGATTGTGGCTGCTTTCTCGCGAACCACCACAGCATCCTGTTAGAGGCAATAGGGAGAGAGAGAGAGAGAGAGAAGGAGAAAACAACAAAAAAAAAATTCCAGCGAGGGACGTCCTTGGTTGGCTTAGGACAGTCTTTTGTTTTCGCTGAGGTTGGTATGCCACATGCTTTAATGTCCCATGTGTGGCTTTGGTGCTGCGGTGTTCAGCACATGGTGTGTTTACTGGGCACGCTTGACCCCCCTTTTGTGCGCTGTGACCTTACAAGCTGTGGCGCTGTGATGGCAACATGTGCACAATGCGATTTGAAAGTCCGGTAAACGCAGTATGTGCGTGGACTCAGAGAGCAATCTGAGTTACTGGCTGTCAGTGTTCAGATGTCGTGCGAGGGTGGCAGGTGGGGTAAGCGGTGGCATAGGACAAGTTTGTTCTTCAGAGGCCCGCATGACCTTGTTTGTACACAGCGGAGGCCGCGTTAGTGGCTCTGAGGTGTGCAGTGTAATTGTCAAGGTTCGTTTGTGCTGTGTAATCACTGCAATCTTGAAGGTGTTAGGATGGTCGTTGTGTGACCATGTAAAGTGTTCGAACCACCCCCTTTTCGATCAGTTTCCTTAGGAAAGTTGGCGTCTGAGCTGGTGATGTGATCGAAGGGTGGCTCAGGCTGATGTCGGTGCTGTCACTTTGTGAAGTGCTAGTTAGCATTGTAGCCTGTGTGTGGAAACAATGTTCTTGGTGTTGTTTCAGGTTTTATGCTTGGGCATAAAATGTCAGGCCTGTTCTATTGGTCCGTCCTGTGAAGGAGCTCTTTCAGCAAACTCAGGATGTCAGTTGTATCAGAAGTGGCTGCGCTGTCTTCATCTGTGGAGTAAGAAGAGTCAGGCTCACCAGTGTTCAGGAGAGAGTGGTTCCATGGCTGGTTGTCAGGGCTTGGAGTTCTGGACGGCTGGTGATTCTGGTCCCAGAATCTTTCAGAGTGCTCGCTTTGGTGCTCTGGACTAGCACTGTCACCGTAGTACTGCCCTCCGCTGGCCTGGAACGGTTCTGACTCTCTGTAGTTAAGACTGTGACAGAGGGGTTGTTCAGAACCCTGTCAATGTCTGAAAGGTACGTGTGTACATTGTGGTCTTCAGCAAACATAGGGATGTTTCTGGCCATTTTGTCAAAGCTTGTGGGGTGAGAGAGCTGTTTGCTGGGGGCCCAATCCGTCTGGGGGGATTCTGACCCATTACAGCTCTACTCTCTTCAGCTTGTGATGTGTTGACAGGCATGGTGTGGTGCAGTGGGCTTGCGCCCGCCTTTTCAGCTTTGTGTGTGTGGCTGAAAGGCGCAGACTCGCTGAAAGGGGATAACAGTGTGAGGTGTGTTTCCCCTTCCCGGTCACCTTTAAGTCTGTCAAAATGTGCAAGTTCTTTGTGAGCAATGTCAAGTTCGTACCTGAGATCATGACTTAGCTGAGTAAGCTGATGGAGTTCAGCTCGGGCCATTCGTAAATGGGTTTTACAGGCCTTGATTTCAGAGTCTTTGTCTCTGAGTTCAATATGTGCTCTCTCTATGAGAGCTTCAGCCAGTTGGAGTCTTTCGTCGAGGTCCTTCCGGGCCGCTGTGGCTTGAAGCTGTAGTGTGGCTGTCTTTTGCTGCAGGTCGGCGTTGCTCCTTTCGCTGTCCCGGGCCCTGGCGACGAGTTTGAGTGCGAGGTTTCCGAAGATTTTGGACAGCTGCTCGTGGCTGTATGTCTGGGCTGGATCATGGGACTCGAACTGGTCCAGGTCTGTGTCCCGTTGCTCTTGGCTCAAGGTCGTCTTAGCGGACTGCAGGACAGGGTGAGCTCGACATCTCCGCTTACTGTTGGCGAGAGAGCACAGCACACACAAAAAGAAAAACAAAATGCAAGTTTGTTTTTAGGTTAATGCGCTAGACTCATACGGGCCGCTGCCGTTATGAGAATTTGGGCTAACTGATGCTGACAGTTAGCGGAGCCAATTGCGTGGGTACGTTTTAGACCCACAATAGAAATTTTGGCAGGCGGTAGCCTGGTGATGCCAACTTTGATCGTCACTCTATTATTCAGCTTTCCTGGGGGTCTCTCTATAAGGTTCTGTCTCTAAGTGAAATGAGGGAACAAATCACACAGAAAAGAGAGAGATAAAGGTGAGAGCAGGGAAAAAGGTAAACACAACACAAGGAAGTGAATTGATCTGCAAATGAAATGTTGTAAACAATAACACGGGGAGCGTTATTTAAAATAGAGGCCTAAGCCTCTTAAACACTGCTAGAGTTCCTGATAGGTCCAGCAGGCGTGAGTTATCGGGACAGGATCTCGGAAGAGGGGGTGTCTAAGAGAGAAGAGTAGGCCAAACACCTAAAATATGACCAGGGGAATATCTAGTATTCTGTGGTTTATAATAAGTGGATGGGTTTTATCAAATTTAGTTTACCTGAAGTGACTGTCGAATCACCGCAGTGCACTGAGAGGGTGCTGCCAATATATACACAATCAGGGATGAACGTTAGGCTTAATGTGAATTAAGGCTTTTTGGGTTCAACACATTGAGTAAATATGCATGCAGGAGTCAAAGGCGAAAGGTTTTACTAAACGCTTGTGATGCAGGAAAGGACTAGGCCTCTGATGTGGGTTTGGACCACAGGGGGGGCGTAACTCCTTTCCACCTGGTTGAGCAGACACAATTTAAATTAAAATTCAAACTAGTTTAAATTAAAATTCAAATAAACATGCAAGAGATCCAAAGAAAACAGAGGGAAGAAAATTAGAATGATAGCAGTGAAGTATCCATACTAATTATCAAAATAATTGAATTGAAAATCGGAATGATTTTTTTTTCAATCCTTACAATAACCTTTAAGTTATTAGAAGTGGTTATGGTTAACCACAATGTTGAGACACTTCAATGCAGACTTGAGGGGAGAAATGATAATCCGACCCAGGAGGACCACAAGGTGGCGTGCTTCCCCCCCCTGGGTGGGCTCTCAATGGACTGAGTGAATTAAATTTTAAGCTCTAATTTGATTTTCTTTTTCAAATTAAACTCAAAATGTGACAGTCAAAAACAGAAGAGAGAATTTATCTAACTCTCAAATAACATCCGCATAACAAACTCGGGGTTTTGAATGCATGTCCCATTTTAGAGCTCAGAAAAATTCAGTCTAGAAATGAAAGCATTTTTAGAGGAAACGCAGGTCTTATCTGAGAGCGTCCACGAGATGGCGTTGTTGCGCTCGTGCAGGCTGACAGTAAGAGGAAGTGCTTGTTCAGATGAGTCAGCGTGGGGGCGTATACTTTGAGAACTGCCACACACCTAAAGGCTGCCCTCTAGTGTTGGTCAGTGTAGTAATTCAGCAACTGAGGCTTGCAGACTTCCTATGTCTTTTAAGAATCACAAATAAATTCTGGCTCGTTTTGCGCGCGTTTCACAAATGTGAATTACAGGAATTTAACGTCGGTCTTCGATTACACATTTTACAGGAAACGGTTCAAATACACACAGGAATTATCATCTGAAGTGTTTACAAGTAGGAATTATCGTCTACTTTCTAATGAATAGGCAGCAATTTCTGTTTGCTTAATGCGAGCAGGAATTTCTCGTCTGCTTTTTAATGCGCAGGAATTTTTTCATCTGCTAGTAATTACTAATAAAGGAGTCATTGGTTGACTTACAAGCAGGAATTTAGCGTCCACTTTTTATGCAGGTATTTTTCATCTGCTAGTAATTACAGTCTCACGTCACACAAAATTTCACTAATATGAATTTACATGCGTGGCTTCACACTGAGTAGCTAATTCAGTGTTTCACCAGGAGAGAATCGTTGCTAACGATTTAAGAAGGGGGCCCTAGCGACTGAAATGGGGAAACTCGCCCAGATCAGATTTATGCCTCGCACGGAAAGAGGAGAGCATCGTCCTAATTCGGCGGTACTTAAATACTGATCAGATTTATACGTACTAATTAAGAGTTTTCTTTGTCTTAACAGTCGTTTAATTTTAATACTGCAGTTTATACAATTTGACTAAATGTTTGCCATTTGTGGACACTGTTAATTTGTAAGCTGAGCTGGCTTTGTGCCTCGGTCAGCTGGGTGAGTTCGCTTTACGACTTTTCTCACAGTTCAAAAACATGCATGCACAATTTTTAATCAACAAATCAATAAACTTATGACTGAAACTGAATTTTTCCACCAAGTAAAGTTTGAAATGCGTTGCGTTCTCCACCAAGTGTAGCGTTTATTGGTAACAATCGTAATTAGGTCATATATGAAATATTAGCTCGAGCAGTAAGGAAATTTGGGGAAATATTAAAATCATAACTCATAGTCATAATTCATAAATTTCACATATGCTATTACATTACCTGCTAATTATCAAAAATATTTCGTTCTATAACTGGTCTCTCATCAGTCATTCGACCAGCGAATGCTTTGATTATACCAGTTAAGAAGGAATATTTATATTATCAAACCTCAGACAAATTCTCTCCTGGCCGTGGATGCAAATTGCTGGGTTTATGAATTAAAATAAAGAGCTAGTAGCCAGATCTTATCGCAATTTCATTGACAATTACATTGGTGGGATTGTAACACAGAGTCAGTCAAAGTATAAAAGATTTATTTAATCAAAATTGACACACAAAGGATTATATGCATATAGGACGTAATATAGGCTAATCTACGTACATAAAATTACACAAGACACACGAACGTTTAAACAAACAAACATAAAACATGACTTGATCAGAATGAAAATAGGAAGAAAGTGAGGGAGAAAGTATGGTAATTTACAAACAGAACCTTTTAAGAGACAACTGTGAAAGCAGCTTCGAGAGAGATCATTTGAATACTTGCGATTCTGTTCCTTTGTCTGTGTGAAGCTGGCGGAGCCGGATCACGTGCGTTCTTCTTCTGGATCGTGTCTCACCGATTTGTGCTGGCGTTTCGCGAAAGTTCTTAAAAGCTTACTGAATGTAACATTACCGAGAGGTACGGAAGTCTCTTCCCGGTGCGGGAAGGGCGAGAAAACTTGGTTACAGGACGAGACTGGATTTTTACATCCGCGGCTCGTTTGGATGAAGGCCCTGTCCCCTCTCCCTGCTCGTGGTGCAGGGAGGGGTGAGAGTGCAGAGTTCAGAGTTCGGAGTCACGAGGGTGAGAGCGTGTGAGTGCAGAGAGAGAGAGACGTCTGCTTGTGTTGTGGTTTTTAAAGCAGCGCGGGGTAACGCCCTGTTTGATGACGGGACCCAATGAAATCTTTCGGTTCTGAGGCGGGAGCGTTTCATTGTTTGTGAAGGAACGCCTCTTCTGATCATACACAGAAAAATGCATTAACTTTAATACCACATTATGTCTAGGAATAAACATTTTGTGCGGAATATAGTTTCTATCTCTGTATAAAGAAGCTCAGTACGATCCGTAAGATATCACACCCGACATTAATATCAGTTAATGAAACAGATACATCTCAAATGTATCAACACACGTGTCCATTACATCTGCAGAGGTGCATAAATATCTCAATTTATCCCATCACATCCCATAGACAAGAAAACTACATAAAAACATTTTGATAATGATTCATGCGTGTCTGTAACTTGTATTTTAGGAGTTTCAGAGTGGTTTGGTGTGTGTGTGATTCAGAGCGGGTTTTCTGTTGAGATCGGAATGTCAGTAATGTCTTTGAAGCTCACACTGTCGAGAGGGGGGGAAGTGAGTCGTAAACGGGGGTTCAGTTACAGAGTTTGCCAAGTCTGTGGGACTTAGAAAGTGTTTTCACTTTTAATTAGTATATACATTAAAAGTCCATTTTTACCCATCGAGCCATAGTCGTTACATGGTTCAGTCTTGTATATTGATTAGGCCTACTTTGCTATTCGATAAATATATAGGCCTAATAAGTTGTATTATAATATGCTATAAGGTATGAAATATATTTATCTAAATGTATCAATTAGTTTCCACAATATTCACCAGAAGTCATCATTTCAGGGGTTATTTAAAAAAAAATAAAAAAAGTATGAATTGCAACACTTGTTACAACCTGTCAAACCAAGCCCATTTCCAATACTTTTTAACCAAATTAATTTGTTAAAGACTACTTTTTTTTTTTTACTAAAATTGACTAAAACTTGACTAAAACCTTTTTGTGTTTTCGTCGACTAAAACTTGACTAAAACTATCAAGTTTATAAGTGACTAAAATGTGACTAAAACTAAAAAGCATTTTCGTCCAAAAGACTAAGACTAAAACTAAAAGAGCTGCCAAAAACAACACTGATTTGAAGGACGCATACTTCCATATATCCATCCTTCCATGTCACAGGAAGTTCCTGAGGTTCGCTTTCGGGGGCGAAGCGTACCAATATCGGGTTCTTCCTTTTGGCCTAGCTCACTCCCCTCGCACCTTCACCAAGTGCATGGATGCAGCGCTGGCCCCGCTGAGACTCCAGGGCATCCGTGTACTCAATTATATCGACGACTGGCTAATATTGGCCATGTTGCGCGAGATGGCAGTTCAGCATCGAGATGTCGTTCTGGCCCATATCAGATGCTTGGGGCTGAGACTCAACACGAAAAAGAGTGTGTTGACGCCCTCCCAGAGGACTACCTTCCTGGGAGTTGTATGGGACTCCACGACGATGCGGGCACAAATGTCTCCCGGCGCGTGGAGTCCATACGGGCGATGGTCTCCAGAGCGAAGCTAGGCCACAACCTCACTGTGAAGCAGTTTCAGAGGCTGCTGGGGCTCATGGCAGCAGCATCCAACGTCATACCTTTTGGCCTGCTACACATGAGACCCCTACAGTGGTGGTTGAGAGCTAAGGGGTTTTCCCCGAGGGGAAATCCGTTCCGTATGATCAGGGTAACGCGCAGATGCCTTCGTTCCCGTGTCATATGGAGGAAACCTTGGTTCCTGTCCCAGGGACCGGTGCTGGGAGCATCATGTTGCCGGAAAACCATTTCAACAGATGCCTCCCTCACTGGTTGGGGCGCGGTCATGGACGGCCGCTTTGCGAGAGGTCTGTGGGAGACCCGGCATTCTTCCTGGCACATCAACTGCCTGGAAATGCTGGCGGTCTACAAAGCTCTGAGGAGCTTTTTCCCGGACCTCCGCGGCCACCATGTCCTGATACGCTCGGACAACACATCTGTAGTCGCGTATCTGAATCATCAGGGGGAGTCTGAGGTCGCGCCCTCTATGCAGACTGGCACACCAGATCCTTCTGTGGTCCCAGGGGAAACTGTCGTCTCTCAGAGCGATGTACGTCCCTGGGGACCAAAATCAGGGAGCAGACGTCCTGTCGAGGCAGGGGCTGAGGCCCGGGGAGTGGCGACTCCACCGCGAGGTGGTGGAAGCCATGTGCGTGAGATTCGGCCCAGTGGAAGTGGATCTGTTCGCATCTCAAGAGACGTCCCACTGTCCACTGTGGTTCTCTCTCAGGCATCCAGCTCTGCTGGGGCTGGACGCTATGATGCAGACGTGGCCGAGGCTGCGTCTGTACGCATTTCCCCTGATCGCTCTGCTCCCGGGAGTCTTGGAGCGGGTCCGCCGGGAGGGGATCAGCCTACTTTTAGTAGCACCCCGCTGGCCGACCCGGGTATGGTTCTCGGACATTGTAGCACTGCTGGACGGCCTCCCGTGGCAGGTCCCTCTGAGGACACAATATTTCATCTCCTGCCAGAGCTGTGGAACCTGGGTCTGGCCCCTGAGGGGGCTCGGTACCTAGAGGCTGGCCTGTCAGCAGGTGTTGTCGAGACCCTACTCAGCTCCAGGGCTCCTTCTACCAGGAGACTGCCTGAAGTGGAATGTGTTTTCCACTTGGTGTAGAGAGCGTGAGGTGGACCTAGTTAACTGCCCAGTGGCTTCAGTGCTGGAGTTCCTCCAAGATCGTTTCTCCGCCGGTCTTACCCCGTCCACACTTAAGGTGTATGTGGCTGCCATTGCGGCTTTCCACTCGCCTGTAGGTGATGGGCCTTTGGGAAAGCACCATCTGGTTGTACGTTTCCTCCATGGGGCTCGGAGGATGAGGCCTGCGGCTCACTCCAGAGTCCCAACTTGGGACCTGGCGGTGGTACTTGAAGGGTTGGCTGAGGCCCCCTTCGAGCCACTGGAGTCGGCTGAGGCAAAGAACCTGACCCTTAAGGTGGCCTTTCTCCTTGCTATCACCTCTCTGAGGAGAGTGGGGGATCTCCAGGCCTTGGCTATAATGCCAACTTGCCTGGAGTTTGCCCCCGGTGGAGTTAAGGCCATCTTACTTCCTAGACCGGGCTATGTGCCCAAGGTGCCGTCTAATGTGGCACGGTCAGTGGTTCTTCAGGCCTTCTATCCTCCACCGCACGTGACGGCGGAAGAGGGGAGACTTCACCTGCTCTGCCCAGTCAGAGCCCTGAGAGTGTACTTGGAGAAGTCTTCTCAGTGGAGGAAGTCAGACCAGTTGTTGGTGTGCTTTGGTTCACCCAAGAAAAAGCTGCCTGCATCTAAACAGACAATCAGCAATTGGATTGTCCAGGCTATAGCCACGGCTTATCAGGTGCGCAATTTGCCTTCACCCATGGCCGTGAGGGCACATTCCACCAGGGGCATGGCCTTCTCGGTGGCCCTCCTTTCTGGCGTCTCGCTTCAGGAGATCTGCGAGGCGGCCGGGTGGGCCACCCCACACACCTTCATACGTTTCTACAGTCTGCAACTCCCTGTGACGCCTGGCGCCAGAGTGCTCGCGTCCTAAGTGTGCCTGGTCTCCCAGCTTCACACTAGGGCGGGCGTGATTACGGTGTGGCATAGTGGGCATTATGTTCCCCAAAGTGTCGTCACGACGACGACGCAGTGCGAGTTCCCTCGAAGGGGAACGTCTCGGGTTACGACTGTAACCCTTGTTCCCCGAGAAGGGAACGAGACACTGCGTCTCGTCGCCACACCTATCACGGGCAGAGTGCTTGCTTCATCGCAAGAGAGCTAATGTGTGTTTGTGCCGGCATCCCTTTGTATCTTCCGGTTATGCCGTCATCTACTACGTCATGACGCAGCACCAATCAGGATTGGACAGATTTCATTCATGCTTCAGATGCGCTACGCTAAGGGCGTTCCCCAAAGTGTCGTCACGACGACGACGCAGTGTCTCGTTCCCTTCTCGGGGAACAAGGGTTACAGTCGTAACCCGAGACGTTTTGTTTGGTTTCCAATAGATGGCAGCAATCTTGCACTAAATCATGGCACATTTTTCATGTAATCGATTGCTTTCATCTCATGTAGGCTACTAGATGTTCTATGCACAGCAGGAATAAAGTGCATTGCAAATAAGCACTAATTTAACTGAATAAACTATTTTAGTAATTATACAACAAGTAGCCTATATTGCTTATATTTTATTCTTTATAGCACAATGTTAGAACCTGTGTGCAATGCAATGCACGTTATCTCTTCATTGCACAAGTTACAAGTTAGATACAATGCGAATGCATATATTAATTGTGTCTTTTCATTGCACAAATTTAGATATTTTATGCAATGCAATACAGCAATGCAATATCATGTATTGTAATTGTTGCATTCGTTCTCATAGACTCCTCCTCCATTCATCAGCCATACAATAGTCCATATTTGACTTGAACGTTTTTAACAAATGATCCTGGAATTTGAACTTTTTATACATCCTCATAATCTCCTTCTGATGTTAAGTCATGCGGATTTTAGTCCAATTTTGACCTTTTGAGCATATTTATGGACAAAGAGTCCTCAGGGTAAGACTATATATATACTCATAGACTTTTTCTGATGTTTCATCAACCATATATTAGTCCATATTTGACCAGTTTAACATATTTCTGACCAAAGAGCCATCAATGGGTAACTCACTATTCGTTCTCATAGACTCCATCCAATGATTCATCAGCCATACAATAGTCCATATTTGACCTATTGAACATGTTTTTAGCAAATGATCCTGGAACTTTAAATTTTTATACATCCTCATAATCTCCTTCTGATGTTACATCATGCAGATTTTAGTCCAATTTTGACCTTTTGAGCATATTTATGGCCAAAGAGTCCTCAAGGTAAGACTATATATATACTCATAGACTTTTTCTGATGTTACATCAACCACACAGTAAGTTTCCCATGATGGCCAGAATTATGTTCAATTGGTCAGATATGGACTACTGTGTGGCTGATGAATCATCAGAAGGAGGTCAAATTTACACTACGGACTGGCAGGTGAAACATCAGAAGGAGAATTTATGTTCCACGGCTCTTTAGCCAGAAATCTGTTCAATTGGTCAAATTTTGACTACTATATGGCTGGTGAATCATCAGAAGGAGTCTATGAGAATGTGCAGAAAGTTAATGATCGAGGAGGACTCTGGCCAGAAGTATATTCAAAAGGCCAAATATGGTTCCAGGGCTCTTTGGCCAGAAAGATGTTCAATTGGTCCAATATGGTCCAATAAGGACTAATATATGGTTGATGAAACATCAAAAGAAGTCTTTGAGAACAAACAATAAGTTACCCATTGTTGGCTCTTTGGCCAGAAATATGTTCTCCAGGTCAAATATGGACTACTATATGGCTGATGAAATAGCTATATAGCATCATGAATATGATTAGAAAGTTCAAGTTCATATACCCTGTAGACAGAAATTTACATCAGGAGTAGTCAGAGTATGTTTAGACAGTTTTAAATCGAGAAGTTCTTGGCCAGAAAAATATTCGGTAGATCACATACGGACCGATGAAATAACTATATAGTATTATGAATAAGAAAGTTCAAGATCATGCAGACAGAAATTTATGATTGAGGACTCTTTTTCCATAAATATGGTCAGTAGGTTATATATGGACTACTCTATAACATCAGAAGTAGTCATTGAGCATGTCTGGAAAGTTAAAAATCGAGGAGTCTTTGGACAAAAAAAATGTTCAATGGGTGTTCAATGTTATATGGACATTATATTAAGGCTGAATTAATGTCAGAAGGAGTCTATAATTATATACAAATAGTTCAGGATCGATGACTCTTAGGCCAGATGTTCAATGGGTCAATAATGGATAGATGCCTGGGCTTCACTTCCTAAAGAGTGAATGCCTATGTAGGCTATAGAAAAAAATGCATTGTGCAATACGCATTTGATTCATTTTAATGCATACTATAACTAACTCATTCCGTTGTGCAATGCACAAATGTTATCTCCTTGTTGCACAACGGAATGAGTTAGTTATTGTATGCATTGCAATGCATCAAGTGCATTGCTTATAAGTTATTCTTTATTGCACAACACATTGCAATTCAATGCAACAGCATCATTGCACAAAGGTAGATCGTGTGTGCAATGCAAAACAACAGCACATCTCTCTTCGTTGCACAAGTTAGTTGTTGTAGTGCAATTCGAATGTTAATGCTTTATTTTCAATGTACAAAGTTAGATATTTCATGCAATGCAATAGAGCATAAGGTATTCTCATCGTTGCAAAAATAATGAGTTAGTTCAATGCAACAAGTGCTTATGTTATTCATTATTGTACACACGATCTAACGTTGTGCAATGATGCTCTTCCATTGAATTGCAGTGCATTTTGCAATAAAGAATAACATATAAGCAATTCACTTGATGCATTCACTTGTTGCAATGCAACAAAGTATAATGCTATATTTAATTCTTTATTGCACAGTGTTAGAACCTGTGTGCAATGCAATGCAACACCGCATATGTTATGTCTACACTGTTAGACCTTACCAGGTTTTTTTACAGTAAAATACTGGCAACACTATTGCCAGTAATTTACTGTTAATTGTACAGTTCTTTACTGTAATCTACAGTATGTTACTGTAAAAATGCACTAAAACTCGAGTTAACTAATTTCACTTGCAGAAACCGACTGCCTTAAATTGACCAACTGTAATTTAAATGTATTAACTAAAATGTATAATGCATTGAGCAAAGTATTACTATGAACTTGATTCATTTGAAACCACAACAAAAACTTTTGAAAATAAAGAGATTTCCACTGGACCACAACTACACAGTCACTGCTTTTTAAATAAAGCAATATGCAACATATCATCAATGTTTGTAGATCTTCTCCTGGACTGAAGCACAGGCTCAGCACAATGGTGACCCAAAAAACAAGATTTTACAGTAAACTACTGGCAACAGTTTATTACTGTTAAAATACATTTTGTGGGTGTGTCTTTTTATCTTACAATGTTAACCCTTTCAACCCCACAGGGAAATCCACACTACAAAGAGTAAAAAGTAACATTGACAGTGTTGCAGTGAGATAATTAAGTGAATATGTAAGTGATTGTTGAGCATTAGTGATGAACACCTGCTCAGAATCACTGAAGGAAAGAGGAACACAAGAACACAAAATAGAGAAACACAAGACCTACAACTGACTTCCAGCCATTATACATTATTATACTTATTATTAACCAGTATGACTTTATTTCTGTCATACATCTACAGAAGTTGTTATTGAGATGTTTAATTGAAAATGTTTGGTTTGAATTTACCATTATATAGATCAGTGCTTGCTTTAGTTGGGATGCTGATGCTAAAACATTAATGTTTCTTTTGCTGCTTGAGCTGTTTTTGTGCAAGTCACACTTGTGCACACACACAATTTATGAATGATTGGTGGTTATCATGATTATGATGAAAAAATCATCATATTGCCTGTTCATTCACTAAAGAAATTCATTCTCACTCATTCAGAGTTTAATCAAAAGTGTTACATTACCACCACTGTGAAACCACAGCAATAAATTACAATGACTAATTTTTTTAACACATCATGCATAAACTAAAAAAACATCTTTTAGATGTTTTAACACTGTCTTATAACACTGTCTTTTAGAAACACAGAGATATCACAATTTAGCACATGAATCTCAACAATGGTGGCAATATTTTTTTATTTTTTTTATTCATGCAGCAGTGCATGCTGGGAGCTTTATCCAGCATGCACTGCGACATGAAACTTTTGATTGTCACCATTGTTGAGATTCATGTGCTGATTGTTGATGTCTGTGTGTGTCTGAGTCAAGCAGGAGTTCAAAATGTTTTAATGCACTATATGATTATGATATTCTTCAGAAGACCTGATTACAGAAATATTGATTTCATGTTGTAGATTCACAGATATATGCTAAATATGAAATACCCATAAATTCAAAAAATATATTCAGGAATGATCAGAGAATCAGACACGTCCAGGATGGTTGTATCACAATAGCCAAAAACACCAGATCATCTTCCTCTTGACTCTTTCTTGCCATAACAAATGTGTTTTATAAACTCTCAGTCAGAGAGAGATAAATAGTAAGAAGTCAAGGGACAAGAGACCGACTAAAGCAAATACTGATCTCCATTATGGTTACAACAAACTTTATTATTAACTAAATCTCTGTTAATTCTCAACAAGAACTTTTGTACATGTATGAAATAAATAATCGTAACCTGGTTTGTAAACTGGTTTCACACTCAGTGTCGCCGGAAGTCAGTTGTGGTTTTTGTGTTTCTCTTTTTTTCTGTTCTTGTTTCTCTGTCCTTCAGTGATTCTGCTTATCAGGTCAGTGTCTCAATTCACTCACTTCTTTACATTCAAGTGGACTATATTAGTGAACTAATGTAGGGAATAGTGAATGAGGGTATAGGGTGTGAATAGGAAAACAGCCTCTGAGTGCTGACTTTGAGCGCTGTTAATTCACAGTATATTCCTGTATGCTATTTTTGTTTTCTACGGTATATTACTGTTTTAAAGGTAGGGTAGGTAGGAATTGTCTAAAAAACTTATTTTCCAAATTTGTTTAAACTTTATTTATATATCAATACATAATTAAAATGTAAGTACTCTGAAAAAGAAAGTATAAAAATGGAGTGTCTGTAGACCTCTCACGACTGTTTTAAAGACAGCTCATTATTTCCATTCACTCCACCCCCTCCCTTCTGGGCTCCTTCCAAAGCCACGCCCCCAAAACACATGAACGGCGACTCCGACCGCTGAGCTGGAAGCATAGACAGTATATAAACTGGAAGACGCATTATTTACCTGAGACGAGCGGAGAGGAAGGAGCACAGTGCATGTAGTGACATCATGTCAAAATCACATGTAATAAAAAAATCTAACTTTATCATTATGAATATAAACAAATAAGATGTATTTTAGTACTCACTATCAAGCTAGCATATTGATATTGGTAAAGTTTAAAATATATATTTTTTTATTCGCTAACGAGCTAGTTATATCTATAAGGCAAAGCTAAAAACAGGTTGCATTGATACACGTTTTTCCATTACCATCAGTTAAACTGTGATGAAGATGAATTTCGTGTAAGATTCATAACATATATGGTGTTCTGCATGTAAGAGTTTCCATGATGAAAGCATTGTTGACTCTGATGAGGACTACACTCCAGAGACAAGTACCGCATCGTCAGCTCGAGGACAGGTCCGGGGTCGAGGGCGAAGTAGAGGAGGTCGTGCAAGAGGCCATGCGTGCAACTAGGGTCCGAGGAAGTAGAGGCTGAGGACGAAGTGGTCGAAGTGCAGGGCAAGGAGCACTTCTTGGACAAGAGGACCTGCGTCGAGTTTTGCATCTCCTATTCCTAGGTTCCGTGCCTCTTGAATTCCTCAAATCAAACGGGTGCGCGAGTGGGCAGATACTTTAGCAAAAGGGTGGTTGCCATGGTTGCGAGAGAGTGACAGTCGCCTAAGCCAATCCTTTGTTTCGTCCCGAATGGAAATAATGAGCTGTATTTAATGCAGATTAAACGGTCTAGAGTCACTCGATTTTTATACTCTTTTTTTTTCAGAGTACTTACATTTTAATTATGTATTGATATGTATATAGAAAGTTTAAACAAATTTGGAAAAAAGTTTTTTATAAAATTCCTACCTACCCTACCTTTAATGGAGAATGGTATGATATTGTCAGAATTTGGCCTTTTTTTACAGCAAGGGTTAACAGTGTATGCATTGCAATGCAACTACTGCATGTTATTCTTTTATTGGACAACGATAGATCTTCATTGCACAAGTTAGTTGTTGCAGTGCAATGCGAATGCATATATTAATGCTGTCTTTTCAATGCACACAATTAGATGTTTTATAGAATGCAATATGCACATATCTCAGCTATCTATATGTCTCATCGCTGCATAAGCTAATTAAGTGTGCTTGCTGAAAGCAGCACACTTATTGTTCTTCTTAAGTTTTCTTCTTATTATTAAGTGTGCTTGCTGAAAGCAGCACACTTATTGTTCTTCTTAAGTTTTCTTCTTCTTCTTCTTATTATTATTAAGTGTGCTTGCTGAAAGCAGCACACTTATTGTTCTTCTTAAGTTTTCTTCTTCTTCTTCTTCTTCTTCTTCTTCTTCTTATTATTCCCGGGAGAAAAATTTTGGCCAGCTCCTGCGCCTAGGCCCTTTGAGACAGAGACACCGTTCCAACTTTAAAACGTACGGTCAGTACCGGTGTAAGTTGCTCGCGAAGATGACATCACGAGTCCATGTCGTTTGTCCGCCACACTGGATTGAACAGAAAGCTAAACTAAATTTTCACAGGTCACAAATTTGGTCCAAACTTCACGAAACTGGACGTACATGATCCTTGGACCAAGCCTCACAAAAGTTACTAAAAGGATTTTTGATTATCGGAAGCGTTTGCCCGTCACAGCCAAACGAAATCGGCGGCGTAGTCGCCAAAACAGGAAGTCGTCCATATCTCAGGAACTCTGACACGTATCGAAACCAAACTTTGTACATTAACTCAAGACTCCAATGTGAGGATGTACAAGATAAAAAAAAATAAAAAAAAATCCCAAATTTTACATCATTTGGCAACCCCCCCCCCCCCCCCCAGCTATTTGGTCAGCTCCTGCGCCTAGGCCCTTTGAGACAGAGACACCGTTCAGTACCATTCACACTGACCGTTCCGGTCAGTACCGGTGTAAGTTGCTCGCGAAGATGACATCACGAGTCCATGTCGTTTGTCCGCCATAGTGGATTGAACAGAAAGCCAAACTAAAGTTTCACAGGTCACAAATTTGGTCCGAACTTCACGAAACTGGACGTGCATGATCCTTGGACCAAGCCTCACAAAAGTTACTAGAAGGATTTTTGATTTTCGGAAGCGTTTGCCCGTCACAGCCAAACGAAATCATAGCGGCGTAGTCGACAAAACAGGAAGTCGTCCATATCTCAGGAACTCTGTCACGTATCGAAACCAAACTTTATACATGAACTCGGGACTCCAATGTGAGGAAGCACAAGATCTGAATTTTTAAAAAAAAAAATTAAATTTCAGGCTAATAGACAAACCCATTTACCTATGTCTATGCAAGAGTTTCCTCACACTTTTAATGTTAATGCATTTAGACAGTAGGTGGCACTGTTGTATTACATTTCACAGAGCTGCCAAGTCAGTGTATAGACTGTATTCGTTTTTACTAGGTTTGTCTTAATAAATGCAGGCATGAATTTCGTTTTTTGCATTGGTCTAATTTAATCATCATCTGTATTTATTAATATATACAGATTTGTATGCATGAATTGTGCATTTCCAGTTCTCAAAGCAGTTAATAACAAAAAAACAAAACAACGCTTTATACAAAATACATCATGCTCTTCTTCGCTAACAGAACAAACAATTCATTGTCTGTGGCTGTGTTTGTGCGCACGGGAAATATGCTGCGCATAACAATAGAAAACAAGGAGAAACGCGCAGTCACATGCTCAAACAATCAACAGGTGCGTTCCATTTGACCATAAGTTGACTGCGAAGTGGACTTCACAGGGTTTTCCGCCATCTTAAGTTAGATTCTAATCCGAAGGGAGCGAACATGTTCAGTTCGAAGGGCACTGCGCACGGCATAGGGAATAAGGGAACATGGATACATCACTTCACAGGAAGTGGAGAGCGATGATCACACAACTGTCATTTCGCGCACCACGTCATCACCAGTCAGAACGGTCATAACTAACGATGGAGGAGTTTACGTATGTGTGTAAGTATTCATACATTTCGCCATTGTTATACAAATGACAGTATTTTTAACGGTTATTGTTGTGAATATTACATATACTATTTTTGATGATTATAATTTACCTCAGTGAATGCAGCCAGCTTAGCTAGTTTGTGAAGTAAAGGGATTTTATTTTAGGTAGTTGTAAAATAGTGCAATATAATTGTAAATATATAATATAATAATAAAAATTAAAATATGAATGTAGTCCTATATATATTTATGTTATATCATAATCTGCGCGACTCCGTCGTTGACTTTCTTTGATGACATTTGCAGGGCGTTTCAAATGAGCGGTTATTGTCAGTGAAGTCCACTTCAACTGATATACCGTGCTCAGGGAGCAGAGGAGCAGTGAACACTGCATATGGACCCTGTCGAATGGAACGCACATTAGATGTGTAAAAACAAGTGGAAAGCGCGAGCGCGCCGCTGTCTCCTTTCCACAAGCGCTTGTTCTCCTGTGGCGTCTGTCGTTGCTATGCAACCGTGAACTGCGCTCTCCATGATGACAAGAGCTGTGTCTGAAATCGCTCCCTATCCACTATATAGTGCACTATTTAGGGTGTCGGCCATTTTGTAGAGGTGTCCGAATTTTGAGTGAATGACATCATTCCCTCCATTCTTCACTACTTTTACACAATCCTCTCTGAATTCGAGTGTACATACGATGTACACTTGCTGAGACACTATTTCCCACAATCCAACACAATAAGGCGATAGAGCGCGAATGAAAAATAAACAAAAATGTCACCATGGCAACGGTGCACGTGAGTTAGAAAACAATCATTTATAAGACCAGACGCCTGGTTATTTATTTATATATACCGTTATATCTATATTTGAATAAACAAATGTGTTGTGTAGTGTTTTGTTCTCTTTTATTTTCACATATAAATGTAAAAAGTAAATAAATATGACAAGCAAGTGTTTTTATTATCTTTTTTTTTAATCAAATAACGCAATAAACGTGAAAAATACATACATACAATTGTTGCATACAATTCATACAGCCAAAAAAAGGAAATATTAAAGATGGGTAGGTAATGTTTATGACAAATTGTCTGAGCTCTCTGGCGCGTGATAATTATGTCAGCGTCCGAATTCTTTGCTGATGTAGTGCACTCAACTGCCATTCACTATACGGGATTAGTGAACGAGTGAACGAGTGAGCGGTTTCAGACACAGCTAAGGAAGTATCAGCAAAAGATTAATAGATTTCTAGCCCTTGCATTAGCTTTACTACTAGATATATTTATGGAGATGGAAAATAATAAGGCGCCCTGTACAGCTATGATCAGCTGTTGGGCCGAGCATTCAATGTTGTTACGCTGCAAGCTGATGGTTCGTTGCTGCCGCGCTCTATCATGCGCACACCATAAAGATCAAATTGTTTTTTAATGTTTCAATTTCATGATTAAAATGACATAATTTGGAAGCGGATAATTTCTTCACAAACAGCTCATTATGACTCAATGTTAGAATGCTGCACCTACACTCGATAGTGTGAATAAGATCAGCGCAACGCAGACCACTGCATTGACAGCGTAAAACATATGATCTGTCTACGGCCAGGGCTCAGCGGAAGACACAAAATGCCGGTCCAGCGCTGATTGAGGAATTAAATTAAAAAATAAAAGACAGTTTGACATCTTTTTTCTCGCATTCTCGCATTTTTTCTCGCATCTCGCATCTATCCACTACCTGCTAACGTTAGTGCACTGCACCCGAGCAAGCACACTTTGCAGTTCCTCCGGAAATGCATTTTTCTAGTTATTATTATTATTCCCGGGAGAAAAAGTTTGGCCAGCTCCTGCGCCTAGGCCCTTTGAGACAGAGACACCGTTCCAACTTTAAAACGTTCGGTCAGTACCGGTGTAAGTTGCTCGCGAAGATGACATCACGAGTCCATGTCGTTCGTCCGCCATAGTGGATTGAACAGAAAGCTAAACTAAAGTTTCACAGGTCACAAATTTGGTCCGAACTTCACGAAACTGGACGTACATGATCCTTGGACCAAGCCTCACAAAAGTTACTAAAAGGATTTTTGATTTTCGGAAGCATTTGCCCGTCACAGCCAAACGAAATCGGCGGCGTAGTCGCCAAAACAGGAAGTAGTTCATATTTCAGGAACGCTGTCACGTATCGAAACCAAACTTTGTACATTAACTCGAGACTCCAATGTGAGGATGTACAAGATAAAAAAAAAAAAAAAACATTACAAAATTTTACATTATTTGGCAACCCCCCCCCCCCAGCTATTTGGCCAGCTCCTGCGCCTAGGCCCTTTGAGACAGAGACACCGTTCCAACTTTAAAACGTTCGGTCAGTACCGGTGTAAGTTGCTCGCGAACATGACATCACGAGTCCATGTCGTTTGTCCGCAATATTGGATTGAACAGAAAGCGAAACTAAAGTTTCACAGGTCACAAATTTGGTCCGAACTTCACGAAACTGGACGTACATGATCCTTGGACCAAGCCTCACAAAAGTTACTAGAAGGATTTTTGATTTTTGGAAGCGTTTGCCCGTCACAGCCAAACGAAATCAGTGGCGTAATCGCCAAACAGGAAGTAGTTCATATCTCAGGAACTCTGTCACGTATCGAAACCAAACTTTATACATGAACTCGGGACTCCAATGTGAGGAAGCACAAGATCTGAATTTTTTTTTATTTCAGGCTAATAGACAAACCCATTTACCTATGTCTATGCAAGAATTTCCTCACACTTTTAATGTTAATGCATTTAGACAGTAGGTGGCACTGTTTTATTACATTTCACAGAGCTGCCAAGTCAGTGTATAGACTGCATTCGTTTTTACTAGGTTTGTCTTAATAAATGCAGGCATGAATTTCGTTTTTTGCATTGGTCTAATTTAATCATCATCTGTATTTATTAATATATACAGATTTGTATGCATGAATTGTGCATTTCCAGTTCTCAAAGCAGTTAATAAAAAAAAAAAAAAAAAAACTTTATACAAAATACATCATGTTCTTCTTCGCTAACCGAACAAACAATTCATTGTCTGTGGCTGTGTTTGTGCGCACGGGAAATATGCTGCGCATAACAAGAGAAAACAAGGAGAAACGCGCAGTCACATGCTCAAACAATCAACAGGTGCGTTCCATTTGACCATAAGTGGACTGCGAAGTGGACTTCACAGGGTTTTCCGGCATCTTAAGTTAGATTCTAATCCGAAGGGAGCGAACATGTTCAGTTCGAAGGGCACTGCGCACGGCATAGGGAATAAGGGAACATCGATACATCACTTCACAGGAAGTGGAGAGCGATGATCACCCAACTGTCATTTCGCGCACCACGTCATCCCCAGTCAGAACGGTCATAACTAACGATGGAGGAGTTTACGTATGCATACCTGTCAACCCTCCCGTTTTTCCCGGGATTCTCCCGTATTTTACATTGCTATCCCGCTATCATCCCGTTTAAATATTTTCCCGTATTTCTCCCGTATTTTTAATCTTTCTATAAAACAATTTTAAAAATCCCAATGGGCGCAAACCAGTTAAGCGGAAATCCCGCCCTGCAGCTAATTTCATTGGTTAAGGTTACAATGACGGGTAGGTTTAGGGATCAGTGTTTGGTAGGCAATCAGTACTGTGATTCACATGACCAATAAAATCTTTAGAATCGGCTGCAGGGCGGGATTTCCACTGAAGTAGTTTGGGGGAGAAAATCGCGCGAAGAAGAACAGCAGCATCCGAGGATGGACGAACATGAGAGAGATGGCATTAACACTTGTCGAGTATCCTCATAAGAGCAGGCTGAGCAGTCTTAAATTAGTTTAAAAAAAAATTGTAAATGAAAGCAAAGAGTTGTGAGAGAATGAGACGCGTGTGAGATCCGTCAGCGGCTGTTTTTAAAGAGACAGTAGCCAATAAAGCTTTCTGTCAGTAAAGTTAATCAAAGAACAAAGGTAACAGAGAAAAGCACTCACTGCTCTTGACTAAAGATCTTTTTTACTTTAATAAGGATTAATCTATGTACAATTTAAATTGTATGCAGTGCAAACTGTTTGATAACTTCAATTTCTGTATATTTTTTCTACCTGTTAGACAAATATTTAAAATATACTGTTTTATGTTTTTCTACATTCATTTGGAGATTAATTGTGAAATTATTACATTATAAAATGTTAAAAAGTACGTTTTTTTAATGGCAATTAATCGTGATTAATTAATGTAGTTAATTGTTGCAATTGATAAAAATAAATAAAGAAACATGAATAAGTCTTATTTATGTTCATTTTAATTGAATAGTATGTATTTATTTATGTTAATATCTGCGCAATTAATGTCTTAATAGTCTGGCTCTGCCATTCCCCCCGTTCGGGAGCTCATTAATATGTAAGCTTTTCACACCTGAGAAAGACAAAGAACCTCCCCTAACGGCCCTATTAGGAGCTATCAGGCCCTGTCATTCTGAGCAACCTTGCACAATACTGTAAATGAGGAGATTTAAAAAAGAATGGCTTTTAAATTGTTTGGATTTATTTACAACACAACATAATCCAAAGATACACAACAAATGCCAAAAAAGCACTTCAAAGACAGAGACCTTTGTGCCATTCCTAAAAACATTGTACATACCTTTCATTTCCAAGATTTTCACTTTACCATGTTCACGTACAGAGACTCATGTGAATGTTGAAGTCCTCAGTGGCATCTGGGCCCTGAAAAAAAAAAAGTGAACATACTGATATCAAGAGAAAGGCCTGCACGATTTTGGAAATAAATATTAGATTTTTCTGGTTAAAATTGCTTTTTAAAATTCCTTTTTAAAATTCACAGAATACACACACACACACACACACACACACAAATGTTTCCACCAATATATAATATAATGAACACCAGGTTTGTTGTGCCTTGTAGGCATAAGGTATATGCGCAGTGCCGGATAAAATAATAATAACAATAAATAACCTATAGCAGTATAAATCTTCCAAAAGATTTCAGTAACAACTAAGCTAGAGAAAAATATATTGATTATCATGTTACTTCAAATGTTTCCATCCGTTATGATGATATGAAATGAGATAATAATAAAAACATGAAGCCATTTGGTGCGTTTTGCTTTCATCCAAAATATGATACAGTACATTCAAACGCGATCGCTATCCAAAATATGATACATTCAAACGCGATCGCGATGCAAAATATGATACATTCAAACGCGATCGCTATCCAAAATATGATACATTCAAACGCGATCGCGCTGCTAAATATGATACATTCAAACGCGATCGCTATCCAAAATATGATACATTCAGACGCGATCGCGCTCAAATATAAAACATTATGGTTATCATATACATATCTACGTTTGAGCAGATATCCACAAACACAGTAACAGTAAACACGGGTCTAAATATTATAATATTCCCCATATATCTAGCAACAGTTCAACTGCAACGTGACATTTATGCAACAACAACAAACTAATATGTAAGAATTTCTTACCTTACATCTTTCTTGTCTTCAAATCGCGTTCTTCTTCTTCTGAGGTAGCCTAAATCCAATGTAAGCTCAGGCACGTCTTTCAAACTCGACGAAAAGTGAAGTGAAGTGTTTTGTTGTTGAGGTAATGAGCGAGTTCGCGTTCCATGTGGAGATTTGCATGTGAATATCTTTTGCGCGAGTGGGCGTGGCCAAATTAACTGTAATGAGCAAGCGTTTGAGAAGCTGGACATCTTGTTGGTTTTATACAAATTACTTAAACAGAGAATATTTGTTTTCGTTTTGAATCCGATCATTTAAAAGTACACACTTAAATGTTTATAAAGGTATATGGCTCATAAATGTGTGACAAGTATTCGCTGAGTTTTGTTTCAGTTTATAGACGTGCTCAAGAAAAAAAAGTTCACCGCGACGGAGAGGCAGAACGCACTCCCTGTTTATTTTCTTTATTTTACAAAAGCGCAATGTTTTGGTTTGATTGTAAGTGGACACATACAAAAGGTGAAATATCACAGATTCTTTTTTTATATTTCTTTTTTCTGTATGACCATAAATGACGGAGTAATTTAAGTTTATGGTGCTACTATGTGGAGAAAATCCAGCAAAACGCGCCAGCGCGTTTGTCGACCTCAGAGGGTTAATAGATTTCTAGCCCTTGCATTAGCTTTACTACTAGATATATTTATGGAGATGGAAAATAATAAGGCGCCCTGTACAGCTATGATCAGCTGTTGGGCCGAGCATTCAATGTTGTTACGCTGCAAGCTGATGGTTCGTTGCTGCCGAGCTCTATCACTCGCACACCATAAAGAGCAAATTGTTTTTTAATGTTTCAATTTCGTGATTAAAATGACATAATTTGGAAGCGGATAATTTCTTCACAAACAGCTCATTATGACTCAATGTTAGAATGCTGCACCTACACTCGATAGTGTGAATAAGATCAGCGCAACGCAGACCACTGCATTGACAGGGTAAAACATATGATCTGTCTACGGCCAGGGCTCAGCGGAAGACAGAAAATGCCGGTCCAGCACTGATTGAGGAATTAAATTAGAAAATAAAAGACAGTTTTACATCTTTTTTCTCGCATTCTCGCATTTTTTCTCGCATCTCGCATCTATCCACTACCTGCTAACGTTAGTGCACTGCACCCGAGCAAGCACACTTTGCAGTTCCTCCGGAAATGCATTTTTCTAGTTAAGTGTGCTTGCTGAAAGCGCACACTTATTATTCTTCTTAAGTTTTCTTATTATTATTATTATTAAGTGTGCTTGCTGAAAGCAGCACACTTACTGTTCTTCTTAAGTTTTCTTATTATTATTATTATTATTATTATTCCCGGGAGAAAAATTTTGGCCAGCTCCTGCGCCTAGGCCCTTTGAGACAGAGACACCGTTCCAACTTTAAAACGTTCGGTCAGTACCGGTGTAAGTTGCTCACGAAGATGACATCACGAGTCCATGTCGTTTGTCCGCCATAGTGGATTGAACAGAAAGCGAAACTAAAGTTTCACAGGTCACAAATTTGGTCCGAACTTCACGAAACTAGACGTACATGATCCTTGGACCAAGCCTCACAA
Organism: Squalius cephalus; assembly: GCF_949319135.1. NCBI lineage: Eukaryota > Metazoa > Chordata > Actinopteri > Cypriniformes > Leuciscidae > Squalius > Squalius cephalus. The sequence goes on from NC_137129.1 coordinate 24,539,277, forward strand.
AAGTTACTAGAAGGATTTTTGATTTTCGGAAGCGTTTGCCCGTCACAGCCAAACGAAATCAGCGGCGTAGTCGCCAAAACAGGAAGTAGTTCATATTTCAGGAACGCTGTCACGTATCGAAACCAAACTTTGTACATTAACTCGAGACTCCAATGTGAGGATGTACAAGATAAAAAAAAAAAAAAAAAAATTACAAAATTTTACATTATTTGGCAACCCCCCCCCCCCCCCCCCCAGCTATTTGGCCAGCTCCTGCGCCTAGGCCCTTTGAGACAGAGACACCGTTCCAACTTTAAAACGTACGGTCAGTACCGCTGTAAGTTGCTCGCGAAGATGACATCACGAGTCCATGTCGTTTGTCCGCAATATTGGATTGAACAGAAAGCTAAACTTAAGTTTCACAGGTCACAAATTTGGTCCGAACTTCACGAAACTGGACGTACATGATCCTTGGACCAAGCCTCACAAAAGTTACTAGAAGGATTTTTGATTTTCGGAAGCGTTTGCCCGTCACAGCCAAACGAAATCGGCGGCGTAGTCGCCAAACAGGAAGTCGTCCATATCTCAGGAACTCTGTCACGTATCGAAACCAAACTTTATACATGAACTCGGGACTCCAATGTGAGGAAGCACAAGATCTGAATTTTTAAAAAAAAATTTTTATTTCAGGCTAATAGACAAACCCATTTACCTATGTCTATGCAAGAGTTCACCTCACACTTTTAATGTTAATGCATTTAGACAGTAGGTGGCACTGTTGTATTACATTTCACAGAGCTGCCAAGTCAGTGTATATACTGCATTCGTTTTTACTAGGTTTGTCTTAATAAATGCAGGCATGAATTTCGTTTTTTGCATTGGTCTAATTTAATCATCTGTATTTATTAATATATACAGATTTGTATGCATGAATTGTGCATTTCCAGTTCTCAAAGCAGTTAATAACAAAAAAACAAAACAACACTTTATACAAAATACATCATGCTCTTCTTCGCTAACAGAACAAACAATTCATTGTCTGTGGCTGTGTTTGTGCGCACGGGAAATATGCTGCGCATAACAATAGAAAACAAGGAGAAACGCGCAGTCACATGCTCAAACAATCAACAGGTGCGTTCCATTTGACCATAAGTTGACTGCGAAGTGGACTTCACAGGGTTTTCCGCCATCTTAAGTTAGATTCTAATCCGAAGGGAGCGAACATGTTCAGTTCGAAGGGCACTGCGCACGGCATAGGGAATAAGGGAACATGGATACATCACTTCACAGGAAGTGGAGAGCGATGATCACACAACTGTCATTTCGCGCACCACGTCATCACCAGTCAGAACGGTCATAACTAACGATGGAGGAGTTTACGTATGTGTGTAAGTATTCATACATTTCGCCATTGTTATACAAATGACAGTATTTTTAACGGTTATTGTTGTGAATATTACATATACTATTTTTGATGATTATAATTTACCTCAGTGAATGCAGCCAGCTTAGCTAGTTTGTGAAGTAAAGGGATTTTATTTTAGGTAGTTGTAAAATAGTGCAATATAATTGTAAATATATAATATAATAATAAAAATTAAAATATGAATGTAGTCCTATATATATTTATGTTATATCATAATCTGCGCGACTCCGTCGTTGACTTTCTTTGATGACATTTGCAGGGCGTTTCAAATGAGCGGTTATTGTCAGTGAAGTCCACTTCAACTGATATACCGTGCTCAGGGAGCAGAGGAGCAGTGAACACTGCATATGGACCCTGTCGAATGGAACGCACATTAGATGTGTAAAAACAAGTGGAAAGCGCGAGCGCGCCGCTGTCTCCTTTCCACAAGCGCTTGTTCTCCTGTGGCGTCTGTCGTTGCTATGCAACCATGAACTGCGCTCTCCATGATGACAAGAGCTGTGTCTGAAATCGCTCCCTATCCACTATATAGTGCACTATTTAGGGTGTCGGCCATTTTGTAGAGGTGTCCGAATTCTGAGTGAACGACATCATTCCCTCCATTCTTCACTACTTTTACCCAATCCTCTCTGATTTCGAGTGTACATACGATGTACACTTGCTGAGACACTATTTCCCACAATCCAACACAATAAGGCGATAGAGCGCGAATGAAAAATAAACAAAAATGTCACCATGGCAACGGTGCACGTGAGTTAGAAAACAATCATTTATAAGACCAGACGCCTGGTTATTTATTTATATATACCGTTATATCTATATTTGAATAAACAAATGTGTTGTGTAGTGTTTTGTTCTCTTTTATTTTCACATATAAATGTAAAAAGTAAATAAATATGACAAGCAAGTGTTTTTATTATCTTTTTTTTTAATCAAATAACGCAATAAACGTGAAAAATACATACATACAATTGTTGGATACAATTCATACAGCCAAAAAAAGGAAATATTAAAGATGGGTAGGTAATGTTTATGACAAATTGTCTGAGCTCTCTGGCGCGTGATAATTATGTCAGCGTCCGAATTCTTTGCTGATGTAGTGCACTCAACTGCCATTCACTATACGGGATTAGTGAACGAGTGAGCGGTTTCAGACACAGCTAAGGAAGTATCAGCAAAAGATTAATAGATTTCTAGTCCTTGCATTAGCTTTACTACTAGATATATTTATGGAGATGGAAAATAATAAGGTCATGATCAGCTGTTGGGCCGAGCATTCAATGTTGTTACGCTGCAAGCTGATGGTTCGTTGCTGCCGCGCTCTATCATGCGCACACCATAAAGAGCAAATTGTTTTTTAATGTTTCAATTTCGTGATTAAAATGACATAATTTGGAAGCGGATCATTTCTTCACAAACAGCTCATTATGACTCAATGTTAGAATGCTGCACCTACACTCGATAGTGTAAATAAGATCAGCGCAACGCAGACCACTGCATTGACAGCGTAAAACATATGATCTGTCTACGGCCAGGGCTCAGCGGAAGACAGAAAATGCCGGTCCAGCGCTGATTGAGGAATTAAATTAAAAAATAAAAGACAGTTTGACATCTTTTTTCTCGCATTCTCGCATTTTTTCTCGCATCTCGCATCTATCCACTACCTGCTAACGTTAGTGCACTGCACCCGAGCAAGCACACTTTGCAGTTCCTCCGGAAATGCATTTTTCTAGTTATTATTATTCCCGGGAGAAAAATTTTGGCCAGCTCCTGCGCCTAGGCCCTTTGAGACAGAGACACCGTTCCAACTTTAAAACATTCGGTCAGTACCGGTGTAAGTTGCTCGCGAAGATGACATCACGAGTCCATGTCGTTTGTCCGCCATATTGGATTGAACAGAAAGCGAAACTAAAGTTTCACAGGTCACAAATTTGGTCCGAACTTCACGAAACTAGACGTACATGATCCTTGGACCAAGCCTCACAAAAGTTACTAGAAGGATTTTTGATTTTCGGAAGCGTTTGCCCGTCACAGCCAAACGAAATCAGCGGCGTAGTCGCCAAAACAGGAAGTAGTTCATATTTCAGGAACGCTGTCACGTATCGAAACCAAACTTTGTACATTAACTCGAGACTCCAATGTGAGGATGTACAAGATATAAAAAGAAAAAAAAATTACACAATTTTACATTATTTGGCAACCCCCCCCCCCAGCTATTTGGCCAGCTCCTGCGCCTAGGCCCTTTGAGACAGAGACACCGTTCCAACTTTAAAACGTACGGTCAGTACCGCTGTAAGTTGCTCGCGAAGATGACATCACGAGTCCATGTCGTTTGTCCGCAATATTGGATTGAACAGAAAGCTAAACTAAAGTTTCACAGGTCACAAATTTGGTCCGAACTTCACGAAACTGGACGTACATGATCCTTGGACCAAGCCTCACAAAAGTTACTAGAAGGATTTTTGATTTTCGGAAGCGTTTGCCCGTCACAGCCAAACGAAATCAGCGGCGTAGTCGCCAAACAGGAAGTCGTCCATATCTCAGGAACTCTGTCACGTATCGAAACCAAACTTTATACATGAACTCGGGACTCCAATGTGAGGAAGCACAAGATCTGAATTTTTTTTATTTTTTTTTTATTTCAGGCTAATAGACAAACCCATTTACCTATGTCTATGCAAGAGTTTCACCTTTTAATGTTAATGCATTTAGACAGTAGGTGGCACTGTTGTATTACATTTCACAGAGCAGCTAAGTCAGTGTATAGACTGCATTCGTTTTTACCAGGTTTGTCTTAATAAATGCAGGCATGAATTTCGTTTTTTGCATTGGTCTATTTTAATCATCTTCATTTATTAATATATACAGATTTGTATGCATGAATTGTGCATTTCCAATCCTCAAAGCAGTTAATAAAAAAAAACAAAAAAAAAACGTTATACAAAATACATCATGCTCTTCTTCGATAACCGAACAAACAATTCATTGTCTGTGGCTGTGTTTGTGCGTACGGGAAATATGCTGCGCATAACAATAGAAAACAAGGAGAAACGCGCAGTCACATGCTCAAACAATCAACAACGTCGCTCTAGAGGTGCGTTGTGGACTGCGAAGTGGACTTCACAGGGTTTTCCGCCATCTTAAGTTAGAGTCTAATCCGAAGGGAGCGAACATGTTCAGTTCGAAGGGCACGGCCTAGGGAATAAGGGAACATCGATACATCACTTCACAGGAAGTGGAGAGCGATGATCACACACCCAACTGTCATTTCGCGCACCACGTCATCACCAGTCAGAACGGTCATAACTAACGATGGAGGAGTTTACGTATGTGTGTAAGTAATATATTTCGCCATTGTTATACAAATGACAGTATTTTTAACGGTTATTGTTGTGAATATTACATATACTATTTTTGATGATTATAATTTACCTCAGTGAATGCAGCCAGCTTAGCTAGTTTGTGAAGTAAAGTGATTTTATTTTAGGAAGTTGTAAAATAGTGCAATATAATTGTAAATATATAATATAATAATAAAAATTAAAATATGAATGTAGTCCTATATATATTTGTTATATCATAATCTGTGCGACTCCGTCGTTGACTTTCTTTGATGACATTTGCTGGGCGTTTCAAATGAACGGTTATTGTCAGTGAAGTCCACTTCAACTGATATACTGTGCTCAGGGAGTAGAGGAGCAGTGAACACTGCATATGGACCCTGTCGAATGGAACACACATTAGATGTGTAAAAACAAGTGGAAAGCGCGAGCGCGCCGCTGTCTCCTTTCCACAAGCTTGTTCTCCTGTGGCGTCTGTCGTTGCTATGCAACCATGAACTGCGCTCTCCATGATGACAAGAGCTGTGTCTGAAATCGCTCCCTATCCACTATATTGTGCACTATTTAGGGTGTCGGCCATTTTGTAGTGGTGTCCGAATTCTGAGTGAACGACATCATTCCCTACATTCTTCACTACTTTTACCCACAATCCTCTCTGAATTCGAGTATACATACGATGTACACTTGCTGAGACACTATTTCCCACAATCCAACACGATAAGGCGATAGAGCGCGAATGAAAAATAAACAAAAATGTCACCATGGCAACAGTGCAAGCGAGTTAGAAAACAATAATTTATAAGACCAGACGCCTGGTTATTTATTTATATATACCGTTATATCTATATTTGAATAAACAAATGTGTTGTTTAGTGTTTTGTTCTCTTTTATTTTCACATATAAATGTAAAAAGTAAATAAATATGACAAGCAAGTGTTTTTATTATCTTTTTTTTAATCAAATAACGCAATAAACATGAAAAATACATACATACAATTGTTACATACAATTCATACAGCCAAAAAAAGGAAATATTAAAGATGGGATTGTTATGTTTATAACAAATTGTCCGATAATTATGTCAGCGTCCAAATTCTTTGCTGATGTAGTGCACTCAACTGCCATTCACTATGTAGGGATTAGTGAACGAGTGAGCGGTTTCAGACACAGCTAAGGAAGTATCAGCAAAAGATTACTAGATTTCTAGCCCTTGCATTAGCTTTACTACTAGATATATTTATGGAGATGAAAAATAATAAGGCAGCTATGATCAGCTTTTCGGCCGAGCATTCAATGTTGTTACGCTGCAAGCTGATGGTTCGTTGCTGCCGCGCTCTATCACTCGCACACCATAAAGAGCAAATTGTTTTTTAATGTTTCAATTTCGTGATTAAAATGACATAATTTGGAAGCGGATAATTTCTTCACAAACAGCTCATTATGACTCAATGTTAGAATGCTGCACCTACACTCAATAGTGTGAATAAGATCAGCGCAACGCAGACCACTGCATTGACAGGGTAAAACATATGATCTGTCTACGGCCAGGGCTCAGCGGAAGACAGAAAATGCCGGTCCAGCGCTGATTGAGGAATTAAATTCGAAAATAAAAGACAGTTTGACATCTTTTTTCTCGCATTCTCGCATTTTTTCTCGCATCTCGCATCTCGCATCTATCCACTACCTGCTAGCGTTAGTGCACTGCACCCGAGCAAGCACACTTTGCAGTTCCTCCGGAAATGCATTTTTCTAGTTATTATTATTATTCCCGGGAGAAAAATTTTGGCAAGCTCCTGCGCCTAGGCCCTTTGAGACAGAGACACCGTTCCAACTTTAAAACGTTCGGTCAGTACCGGTGTAAGTTGCTCGCGAAGATGACATCACGAGTCCATGTCGTTCGTCCGCCATAGTGGATTGAACAGAAAGCGAAACTAAAGTTTCACAGGTCACAAATTTGGTCCAAACTTCACGAAACTAGACGTACATGATCCTTGGACCAAGCCTCACAAAAGTTACTAGAAGGATTTTTGATTTTCGGAAGCGTTTGCCCGTCACAGCCAAACGAAATCAGCGGCGTAGTCGCCAAAACAGGAAGTAGTTCATATTTCAGGAACGCTGTCACGTATCAAAACCAAACTTTGTACAGTAACTCGAGACTCCAATGTGAGGATGTACAAGATGAAAAAAAAAAAAACATTACAAAATTTTACAATATTTGGCAACCCCCCCCCCCCCCCCCCCCAGCTATTTGGCCAGCTCCTGCGCCTAGGCCCTTTGAGACAGAGACACCGTTCCAACTTTAAAACGTACGGTCAGTACCGCTGTAAGTTGCTCGCGAAGATGACATCACGAGTCCATGTCGTTTGTCCGCAATATTGGATTGAACAGAAAGCTAAACTAAAGTTTCACAGGTCACAAATTTGGTCCGAACTTCACGAAACTGGACGTACATGATCCTTGGACCAAGCCTCACAAAAGTTACTAGAAGGATTTTTGATTTTCGGAAGAGTTTGCCCGTCACAGCCAAACGAAATCGGCGGCGTAGTCGCCAAACAGGAAGTCGTCCATATCTCAGGAACTCTGTCACGTATCGAAACCAAACTTTATACATGAACTCGGGACTTCAATGTGAGGAAGCACAAGATCTGAATTTTTTTTTTTAATGTTTTATTTCAGGCTAATAGACAAACCCATTTACCTATGTCTATGCAAGAGTTCACCTCACACTTTTAATGTTAATGCATTTAGACAGAAGGTGGCACTGTTGTATTACATTTCACAGAGCTGCCATGTCAGTGTATATACTGCATTCGTTTTTACTAGGTTTGTCTTAATAAATGCAGGCATGAATTTCGTTTTTTGCATTGGTCTAATTTAATCATCTGTATTTATTAATATATACAGATTTGTGCATTTCCAGTTCTCAAAGCAGTTAATAAAAAAAAAAATAAAAAAAAAACTTTATACAAAATACATCATGCTCTTCTTCTCTAACCGAACAAACAATTCATTGTCTGTGGCTGTGTTTGTGCGCACGGGAAATATGCTGCGCATAACAATAGAAAACAAGGAGAAACGCGCAGTCACATGCTCAAACAATCAACAGGTGCGTTCCATTTGACCATAAGTGGACTGCGAAGTGGACTTCACAGGGTTTTCCGCCATCTTAAGTTAGATTCTAATCCGAAGGGAGCGAACATGTTCAGTTCGAAGGGCACTGCGCACGGCATAGGGAATAAGGGAACATCGATACATCACTTCACAGGAAGTGGAGAGCCATGATCACCCAACTGTCATTTCGCGCACCACGTCATCACCAGTCAGAACGGTCATAACTAACGATGGAGGAGTTTACGTATGTGTGTAAGTATTCATACATTTCGCCATTGTTATACAAATGACAGTATTTTTAACGGTTATTGTTGTGAATATTACATATACTATTTTTGATGATTATAATTTACCTCAGTGAATGCAGCCAGCTTAGCTAGTTTGTGAAGTAAAGTGATTTTATTTTAGGTAGTTGTAAAATAGTGCAATATAATTGTAAATATATAATATAATAATAAAAATTAAAATATGAATGTAGTCCTATATATATTTATGTTATATCATAATCTACGCGACTCCGTCGTTGACTTTCTTTGATGACATTTGCAGGGCGTTTCAAATGAGCGGTTATTGTCAGTGAAGTCCACTTCAACTGATATACCGTGCTCAGGGAGCAGAGGAGCAGTGAACACTGCATATGGACCCTGTCGAATGGAACGCACATTAGATGTGTAAAAACAAGTGGAAAGCGCGAGCGCGCCGCTGTCTCCTTTCCACAAGCGCTTGTTCTCCTGTGGCGTCTGTCGTTGCTATGCAACCGTGAACTGCGCTCTCCATGATGACAAGAGCTGTGTCTGAAATCGCTCCCTATCCACTATATAGTGCACTATTTAGGGTGTCGGCCATTTTGTAGTGGTGTCCGAATTCTGAGTGAACGACATCATTCCCTACATTCTTCACTACTTTTACCCACAATCCTCTCTGAATTCGAGTGTACATACGATGTACACTTGCTGAGACACTATTTCCCACAATCCAACACAATAAGGCGATAGAGCGCGAATGAAAAATAAACAAAAATGTCACCATGGCAACGGTGCACGCGAGTTAGAAAACAATCATTTATAAGACCAGACGCCTGGTTATTTATTTATATATACCGTTATATCTATATTTGAATAAACAAATGTGTTGTGTAGTGTTTTGTTCTCTTTTATTTTCACATATAAATGTAAAAAGTAAATAAATATGACAAGCAAGTGTTTTTATTATCTTTTTTTAAATCAAATAACGCAATAAACGTAAAAAATACATACATACAATTGTTACATACAATTCATACAGCCAAAAAAAGGAAATATTAAAGATGGGTAGGTAATGTTTATAACAAATTGTCTGAGCTCTCTGGCGCGTGATAATTATGTCAGCGTCCGAATTCTTTGCTGATGTAGTGCACTCAACTGCCATTCACTATGTAGGGATTAGTGAACGAGTGAACGAGTGAGCGGTTTCAGACACAGCTAAGGAAGTATCAGCAAAAGATTAATAGATTTCTAGCCCTTGCATTAGCTTTACTACTAGATATATTTATGAAGATGAAAAATAATAAGGCGCCCTGTACAGCTATGATCAGCTGTTCGGCCGAGCATTCAATGTTGTTACGCTGCAAGCTGATGGTTCGTTGCTGCCGCGCTCTATCACTCGCACACCATAAAGAGCAAATTGTTTTTTAATGTTTCAATTTCGTGATTAAAATGACATAATTTGGAAGCGGATAATTTCTTCACAAACAGCTCATTATGACTCAATGTTAGAATGCTGCACCTACACTCGATAGTGTGAATAAGATCAGCGCAACGCAGACCACTGCATTGACAGGGTAAAACATATGATCTGTCTACGGCCAGGGCTCAGCGGAAGACAGAAAATGCGGGTCCAGCACTGATTGAGGAATTAAATTCAAAAATAAAAGACAGTTTGACATCTTTTTTCTCGCATTCTCGCATTTTTTCTCGCATCTCGCATCTATCCACTACCTGCTAACGTTAGTGCACTGCACCCAAGCAAGCACACTTTGCAGTTCCCCCGGAAATGCATTTTTCTAGTTTTCTATTGTTATGCGCAGCATATTTCCCGCGCGCACAAACACAGCCACAGACAATGAATTGTTCGGTTAGCGAAGAAGACCGAATGTATGATGCATAGGCTAATAATCTTTAGATCCCCCCCATGTGACCCATGTAAGCGGTGGAATTCCCTCCCAGTTTAAAAAACGAAATTCAGGCCCTGCATTTATTAAGACAAAAATAGTAAAAACGAATGCAGTCTATTCACTGACTTGGCAGCTCTGTGAAATGTAATACAACAGTGCCACCTACTGTCTAAATGCATTAACATTAAAAGTGTGAGGTGAAACTCTTTTGCATAAGTAAATGGGTTTGTCAATTAGCCTAAAATAAAAAAAAATGTAAAAAATTCAGATCTTGTACATCCTCACATTGGAGTCTCGAGTTAATGTACAAAGTTTGGTTACGATACGTGACAGCGTTCCTGAAATATGAACTACTTCCTGTTTTGGCGACTAAGCCGCCGATTTCGTTTGGCTGTGACGGGCAAACGCTTCCGAAAATCAAAAATCCTTCTAGTAACTTTTGTGAGGCTTGGTCCAAGGATCATGTACGTCCAGTTTCGTGAAGTTCGGACCAAATTTGTGACCTATGAAACTTTAGTTTCGCTTTCTGTTCAATCCACTATGGCAGACGAACGACATGGACTCGTGATGTCATCTTCGCGAGCAACTTACACCGGTACTGACCGTACGTTTTAAAGTTGGAACGGTGTCTCTGTCTCAAAGGGCCTAGGTGCAGGAGCTGGCCAAAATTTTTCTCCCGGGAATAATAATAACTAGAAAAATGCATTTCCGGAGGAACTGCAAAGTGTGCTTGCTCGGGTGCAGTGCACTAACGTTAGCAGGTAGTGGATAGATGCGAGATGCGAGAAAAAATGCGAGAATGCGAGAAAAAAGATGTCAAACTGTCTTTTATTTTTTAATTTAATTCCTCAATCAGTGCTGGACCGGCATTTTCTGTCTTCCGCTGAGCCCTGGCCGTAGACAGATCATATGTTTTACCCTGTCAATGCAGTGGTCTGCGTTGCGCTGATCTTATTCACACTATCGAGTGTAGGTGCAGCATTCTAACATTGAGTCATAATGAGCTGTTTGTGAAGAAATTATCCGCTTCCAAATTATGTCATTTTAATCACGAAATTGAAACATTAAAAAACAATTTGCTCTTTATGGTGTGCGAGTGATAGAGCTCGGCAGCAACGAACCATCAGCTTGCAGCGTAACAACATTGAATGCTCGGCCGAACAGCTGATCATAGCTGTACAGGGCGCCTTATTATTTTCCATCTCCATAAATATATCTAGTAGTAAAGCTAATGCAAGGGCTAGAAATCTATTAATCTTTTGCTGATACTTCCTTAGCTGTGTCTGAAACCGCTCACTCGTTCATTCATTCACTAATCCCTACATAGTGAATGGCAGTTGAGTGCACTACATCAGCAAAGAATTCGGACGCTGACATAATTATCACGCGCCAGAGAGCTCAGACAATTTGTCATAAACATTACCTACCCATCTTTAATATTTCCTTTTTTTGGCTGTATGAATTGTATGTAACAATTGTATGTATGTATTTTTCACGTTTATTGCGTTATTTGATTAAAAAAAAAGATAATAAAAACACTTGCTTGTCATATTTATTTACTTTTTACATTTATATGTGAAAATAAAAGAGAACAAAACACTACACAACACAACACATTTGTTTATAACGGTATATATAAATAAATAACCAGGCGTCTGGTCTTATAAATGATTGTTTTCTAACTCGCGTGCACCGTTGCCATGGTGACATTTTTGTTTATTTTTCATTCGCGCTCTATCGCCTTATTGTGTTGGATTGTGGGAAATAGTGTCTCAGCAAGTGTACATCATATGTACACTCGAATTCAGAGAGGATTGTGGGTAAAAGTAGTGAAGAATGTAGGGAATGATGTCGTTCACTCAGAATTCGGACACCACTACAAAATGGCCGACACCCTAAATAGTGCACTATATAGTGGATAGGGAGCGATTTCAGACACAGCTCTTGTCATCATGGAGAGTGCAGTTCATGATTGCATAGCAACGACTGACGCCACAGGAGAACAAGCCCTTGTGGAAAGGAGACAGCGGCGCGCTCGCGCTTTCCACTTGTTTTTACACATCTAATGTGCGATCCATTCGACAGGGTCCATATGCAGTGTTCACTGCTCCCCTACTCCATGAGCACGGTATATGAGTTGAAGTGGACTTCACTGACAATAACCGCTCATTTGAAACGCCCTGCAAATGTCATCAAAGAAAGTCAACGACGGAGTCGCGCAGATTATGATATAACATAAATATATATAGAACTACATTCATATTTTAATTTTTATTATATTATATATTTACAATTATATTGCACTATTTTACAACTACCTAAAATAAAATCACTTTACTTCACAAACTAGCTAAGCTGGCTGCATTCACTGAGGTAAATTATAATCATCAAAATTAGTATATGTAATATTCACAACAATAACCGTTAAAAATACTGTCATTTGTATAACAATGGCGAAATGTATGAATACTTACACACATACGTAAACTCCTCCATCGTTAGTTATGACCGTTCTGACTGGTGATGGCGTGGTGCGCGAAATGACATTTGGGTGATCATCGCTCTCCACTTCCTGTGAAGTGATGTATCGATGTTCCCTTATTCCCTATGCCGTGCACAGTGCCCTTCAAACTGAACATGTTCGCTCCCTTCGGATTAGAATCTCACTTAAGATGGCGGAATACCCTGTGAAGTCCACTTCGCAGTCCACAACGCACCTCTAGAGCGACGTTGTTGATTGTTTGAGCATGTGACTGCGCGTTTCTCCTTGTTTTCTATTGTTATGCGCAGCATATTTCCCGTGCGCACAAACACAGCCACAGACAATGAATTGTTTGTTCGGTTAGCGAAGAAGAGCATGATGTATTTTGTATAAAGTTTTTTGTTTTTTGTTTTTTTTGTTATTAACTGCTTTGAGAACTGGAAATACACAATTCATGCATACAAATCTGTATATATTAATAAATGAAGATGATTAAATTAGACCAATGCAAAAAACGAAATTCATGCCTGCATTTATTAAGACAAACCTAGTAAAAACGAATGCAGTCTATACACTGACTTGGCAGCTCTGTGAAATGTAATACAACAGTGCCACCTACTGTCTAAATGCATTAACATTAAAAGTGTGAGGTGAACTCTATGAGAGCATAGACATAGGTAAATGGGTTTGTCAATTAGCCTGAAATAAAATAAAATAAAATAAAAACTCAGATCTTGTGCATCCTCACATTGGAGTCTCGAGTTAATGTACAAAGTTTGGTTTCGATACGTGACAGCGTTCCTGAAATATGAACTACTTCCTGTTTTGGCGACTACGCCGCTGATTTCGTTTGGCTGTGACGGGCAAACTCTTCCGAAAATCAAAAATCCTTCTAGTAACTTTTGTGAGGGTTGGTCCAAGGATCATGTACGTCCAGTTTCGTGAAGTTCGGACCAAATTTGTGACCTGTGAAACTTTAGTTTCGCTTTCTGTTCAATCCACTATGGCGGACAAACGACATGGACTCGTGATGTCATCTTCGCGAGCAACTTACACCGGTACTGACCGAACGTTTTAAAGTTGGAACGGTGTCTCTGTCTCAAAGGGCCTAGGCCCAGGAGCTGGCCAAAATTTTTCTCCCGGGAATAATAATAACTAGAAAAATGCATTTCCGGAGGAACTGCAAAGTGTGCTTGCTCGGGTGCAGTGCACTAACGTTAGCAGGTAGTGGATAGATGCGAGATGCGAGAAAAAATGCGAGAATGCGAGAAAAAAGATGTCAAACTGTCTTTTATTTTTTAATTTAATTCCTCAATCAGCGCTGGACCGGCATTTTCTGTCTTCCGCTGAGCCCTGGCCGTAGACAGATCATATGTTTTACGCTGTCAATGCAGTGGTCTGCGTTGCGCTGATCTTATTCACACTATCGAGTGAAGGTGCAGTATTCTAACATTGAGTCATAATGAGCTGTTTGTGAAGAAATGATCCGCTTCCAAATTATGTCATTTTAATCACGAAATTGAAACATTAAAAAACAATTTGCTCTTTATGGTGTGCACATGATAGAGCGCGGCAGCAACGAACCATCAGCTTGCAGCGTAACAACATTGAATGCTCGGCCCAACAGCTGATCATAGCTGTACAGGGCGCCTTATTATTTTCCATCTCCATAAATATATCTAGTAGTAAAGCTAATGCAAGGGCTAGAAATCTATTAATCTTTTGCTGATACTTCCTTAGCTGTGTCTGAAACCGCTCACTCGTTCACTAATCCCGTATAGTGAATGGCAGTTGAGTGCACTACATCAGCAAAGAATTCGGACGCTGACATAATTATCACGCGCCAGAGAGCTCAGACAATTTGTCATAAACATTACCTACCCATCTTTAATATTTCCTTTTTTTGGCTGTATGAATTGTATGCAACAATTGTATGTATGTATTTTTCACGTTTATTGCGTTATTTGATTAAAAAAAAAGATAATAAAAACACTTGCTTGTCATATTTATTTACTTTTTACATTTATATGTGAAAATAAAAGAGAACAAAACACTACACAACACATTTGTTTATTCAAATATAGATATAACGGTACGGTATATATAAATAAATAACCAGGCGTCTGGTCTTATAAATGATTGTTTTCTAACTCACGTGCACCGTTGCCATGGTGACATTTTTGTTTATTAAGTTGGCTTGAGAGAGCCAACTTACTGAAATCCTATTTAAACTTATTAAGTTGGCTTGAGAGAGCCAACATATTGAAATCCTATTTAAACTTATTATTATTATTATTCCGAGACTAAAATTTCTATATGAAACTCCTCCTAGAGCTTTAACTCTACATACTCCAAACTCGGCTCAGACACTCAAACTGATCTGACTCGCGTTGCTATATCTTTTCAGACTGATCGGACTTACGGTTTTCCTAAAAATGACGATCAAAACTCGGAAAAACTCCCATTGACTTGCATTGGGGAGTTCTAAAAAATTCAAATTTAGATTCAAACTCACCAACCGACGAAAATTCAAATCAAAATACCTTGAAGACTAAACCAAACTGCCGTTCTATATACTATATGAGCCATTGAGACTCATTTAAACTAATGAACTCTAAACTCATACACTTATAAACTAATTAACTTATAAACTCATGAATTCATAGACTTATGAACTCTTAAACTCATTAATTAATAAACTCTGAACTCTTAAACTCATTAAAACTTATAAACTCTAAACTCATTTAAACTTATAAACTCTAAACTCATTTAAAACTTATAAACTCTAAACTCAAAAACTCTAACACTTATAAACTCATCAATTTATACACTTATAAACTCTAAACTCATAAACTCTGAGTATGTGTGTGTGTGTCACACACACACACACACACACACACATACTAAACTCATTTAAACTTAAACTCTAAACTCATTTAAACTTGTAAACTCAAAACTCATAAACTACTTTAAACTTCACACCACTTTAAATTTAAGTTAAAGCTTCCAGCTCCCAAGCAACTCCATAGCAACCAAACTTGAGTACCCTAGCAACCGTTTTGCAAGACCTATATCTCTGTATCAGAACATCGTATAGAGATGAGGTTTGGCTCTTTTGACTCATGCTAGCAAACAGCACTTCCAACATGCTACACATGCTAGCAGTGAATAGCTACATGCTAATAGTAATGAGTTAAGTGCTATATCATGCCAAGATCATGCTAAGAACTCTATAAAGACTCCATAGTAACCATCTGTGACAACTACCAACCACGTAGTAACATCATAGCAACCACCCAGAATACCTTAGCAACACCATAGCAACCACCCAGGACACCCTAGCAACCGCCTAGCAACCACCTAGAATACTCTAGCAACCACCTAGCAACACCATAGCAACCACCCAGAACACCCTAGCAACTGCCTAGCAACCACCCAAAACACCCTAGAAACCGCCTAGCAACCACCCAGAACACCCTAGCAACCACCTAGCAACACCCTAGCAACCACCCAGAACACCCTAGCAACACCCTAGCAAACACCCAGAACACCCTAGCAACCGCCTAGCAACCACCTAGAATACTCTAGCAACCACCTAGCAACACCATAGCAACCACCCAGAACACCCTAGCAACTGCCTAGCAACCACCCAAAACACCCTAGCAACCGCCTAGCAACCACCCAGAACACCCTAGCAACCACCTAGCAACACCCTAGCAACCACCCAGAACACCCTAGCAACCACCTAGCAACACCCTAGCAACCACCCAGAACACCCTAGCAACCGCCTAGCAACCACCTAGAATACTCTAGCAACCACCTAGCAACACCATAGCAACCACCCAGAACACCCTAGCAACTGCCTAGCAACCACCCAAAACACCCTAGCAACCGCCTAGCAACCACCCAGAACACCCTAGCAACCACCTAGCGACACCCTAGCAACCACCCAGAACACCCTAGCAACCACCTAGCAACACCCTAGCAACCACCCAGAACACCCTAGCAACCACCTAGCAACACCCTAGCAACCACAGAACACCCTAGCAACCGCCTAGCAACACCCTAGCAACCACCCAAAATACCTTAGCAACTGCCTAGCAACACCCTAGCAACCGCCTAGCAACACCCTAGCAACCACCCAGAACACCCTAGCAACCACCTAGCAACCACCCAGAATACCCTAGCAACCGCCTAGCAACAGCATAGCAACCACCCAGAACACCCTAGCAACCACCTAGCAACAGCATAGCAACCACCCAAAACACCCTAGCAACTGCCTAGCAACCACCCAAAACACCCTAGAAACCGCCTAGCAACCACCCAGAACACCCTAGCAACCACCTAGCAACACCCTAGCAACCACCCAGAACACCCTAGCAACACCCTAGCAACCACCCAGAACACCCTAGCAACCGCCTAGCAACCACCTAGAATACTCTAGCAACCACCTAGCAACACCATAGCAACCACCCAGAACACCCTAGCAACCGCCTAGCAACCACCCAGAATACCCTAGCAACCGCCAAGCAACACCATAGCAACCACCCAGAATACCTTAGCAACCGCCTAGCAACACCATAGCAACTACCCAGAACACCCTAGCAACCGCCTAACAACCACCCAGAACACCCTAGCAACCACCTAGCAACAGCATAACAACCACCCAGAACACCCTAGCAACCGCCTAGCAACACCATAGCAACCACCCAGAATACCCTAGCAACCGCCTAGCAACACCATAGCAACCACCCAGAACACCCTAGCAACCGCCTAGCAACACCATAGCGACCACCCATAACATCCTAGCAACCGCCTAGCAAAAAACGTTCTGGTCCAAACTTTCTCAAGCCAACTTCAAAGTTTGTCTCGACGAACTTTTGCATCTAGTTATTATTATTATTATTATTATTCCGAGACTAAAATTTCTATATGAAACTCCTCCTAGAGCTTTAACTCTACATACTCCAAACTCGGCTCAGACACTCAAACTGATCTGACCAAGTGTGCTATATCTTTTCAGACTGATCGGACTTACGGTTTTCCTAAAAATGACGATCAAAACTCGGAAAAACTCCCATTGACTTGCATTGGGGAGTTCTAAAAAATTCAAATTTAGATTCAAACTCACCAACCGACAAAAATTTAAATCTAAACACCTTGAAGACTAAACCAAACTGCCATTCTATACACTATAAGAGCCATTGAGACTCATTTAAACTAATGAACTCTAAACTCATACACTTATAAACTAATTAACTCATAAACTCATGAATTCATAGACTTATGAACTCTTAAACTCATAAATTAATAAACTCTGAACTCTTTAAACTCATTTACACATATAAACTCTAAACTCATTTAAACTTATAAACTCAAAACTCAATTAAACTTATAAACTAAACTCAAAAACTTGTACACTTATAAACTCATGCATTTATACACTTATAAACTCTAAACTCATAAACTCTGAGTGTGTGTGTGTGTGTGTGTGTGTGTGTGTGTGTGTGAACACACACACACACACACACACACACACACACACACTCACTCTAAACTCATTTAAACTTAAACTCTAAACTCATTTAAACTTATAAACTCAAAACTCAAAAACTCGTAAACTACTTTAAACTTCAAACCACTTTAAACTTCTTAAGTTTAAAGCTTCCAGCTCCCAAGCAACTCCATAGCAACCAAACTTGAGTACCCTAGCAACCGTTTTGCAAGACCTATATCTCTGTATCAGAACATTGTATAGAGATGAGGTTTGGCTCTTTTGACTCATGCTAGCAAACAGCACTTCCAACATGCTACACATGCTAGCAGTAAATAGCTACATGCTAATAGCGATTAGTTAAGTGCTATATCATGCCAAGATCATGCTAAGAACTCTGTAAAGACTCCATAGTAACCATCTGTGACAACTACCAACCACCTAGTAACACCATAGCAACAGCCCAGAACACCCTAGCAACCGCCTAGCAACCACCCAGAATACCTTAGTAACCGCCTAGCAACACCATAGCAACCACCCAGAACACCCTAGAAACCGCCTAGCAACCACCCAGAATACCTTAGTAACCGCCTAGCATCACCATAGCAACCACCAAAACACCCTAGCAACCGCCTAGCAACCACCCAGAATACCCTAGCAACCGCCTAGCAACAGCATAGCAACCACCCAGAATACCCTAGCAACCGCCTAGCAACACCCTAGCAACCACCCAGAACACCATAGCAACCGCCTAGCAACATCATAGCAACCACCCAAAACACTCTAGCAACCGCCTAGCAACCATCCAGAATACCCTAGCAACCGCCTAGCAACAGCATAGCAACCACCCAGAACACCCTAGCAACCGCCTAGCAACCACCCAGAACACCCTAGCAACCGCCTAGCAACACCATAGCAACCACCCAAAACACCCTAGCAACTGCCTAGCAACCACCCAGAATACCCTAGCAACCGCCTAGCAACAGCATAGCAACCACCCAGAACACCCTAGCAACCGCCTAGCAACCACCTAAAACACCATAGCAACCGCCTAGCAGCCACCCAGAACACCCTAGAAACCACCCAGAATACCCTAGCAACTGCCTAGCAACACCCTAGCAACTACCCAGAACACCCTAGCAACCGCCCAGCAACACCCTAGCAACCACCCAAAATACCTTAGCAACCGCCTAGCAACACCATAGCAACCACCCAGAACACCCTAGCAACCACCTAGCAACCACCAACATACCTTAGCAACTGCCTAGCAACACCCTAGCAACCACCAAAAATACCCTAGCAACCGCTTAGCAACACCCTAACAACCACCCAGAACACCCTAGCAACCACCCAGAAAACCCTAGCAACCACCAAAAATACCTTAGCAACCGCCTAGCAACACCATAGCAACCACCCAGAACACCCTAGCAACCACCTAGCAACCATCCAAAACACCCTAGCAACCACCCAAAACACCCTAGCAACCACCAAGCAACACCCTAGCAACAACCCAGAACACCCTAACAACCACCCAAAAACCTTAGCAACCGCATAGCAACACCATAGCAACCACCCAGAACACCCTAGCAACCGCCTAGCAACCACCCAGAACACCTTAGCAACCCACTAGAAAACCCCCAACAACTTTTTAACTTTAAACTACTTTAAACTTTAAACTAATTAAAACTTTAAGCTAATTTTAACTTCAAACTAATTTTAACTTCAAACTAATTTAAACTTTAAACTACTTTCAACTTTAAACTAATTTACTTCAAACTAATTTAAACTTTAGACTAATTTAAACTTTAAACTAATTTAAACTTCAAACTAATTTAAACTTTAGACTAATTTAAACTTTAAACTAAATTAAACTTTAAACTAAATTAAACTTCAAACTACTTTAATCTTCAAACTACTTTAAACTTCAAACTTTCCAGTACAAACTTTCTCAAGCCAACTTAAAGTTTGTCTCGACGAACTTTTTAATCTAGTTTTTCATTCGCGCTCTATCGCCTTATTGTGTTGGATTGTGGGAAATAGTGTCTCAGCAAGTGTACATCGTATGTAAACTCGAATTCAGAGAGGATTGGGTAAAAGTAGTGAAGAATGGAGGGAATGATGTCGTTCACTCAGAATTCGGACACCTCTACAAAATGGCCGACACCCTAAATAGTGCACTATATAGTGGATAGGGAGCGATTTCAGACACAGCTCTTGTCATCATGGAGAGCGCAGTTCACGGTTGCATAGCAACGACAGACGCCACAGGAGAACAAGCGCTTGTGGAAAGGAGACAGCGGCGCGCTCGCGCTTTCCACTTGTTTTTACACATCTAATGTGCGTTCCATTCGACAGGGTCCATATGCAGTGTTCACTGCTCCTCTGCTCCCTGAGCACGGTATATCAGTTGAAGTGGACTTCACTGACAATAACCGCTCATTTGAAACGCCCTGCAAATGTCATCAAAGAAAGTCAACGACGGAGTCGCGCAGATTATGATATAACATAAATATATATAGGACTACATTCATATTTTAATTTTTATTATTATATTATATATTTACAATTATATTGCACTATTTTACAACTACCTAAAATAAAATCACTTTACTTCACAAACTAGCTAAGCTGGCTGCATTCACTGAGGTAAATTATAATCATCAAAAATAGTATATGTAATATTCACAACAATAACCGTTAAAAATACTGTCATTTGTATAACAATGGCGAAATGTATGAATACTTACACACATACGTAAACTCCTCCATCGTTAGTTATGACCGTTCTGACTGGTGATGACGTGATGCGCGAAATGACAGTTGGGTGATCATGGCTCTCCACTTCCTGTGAAGTGATGTATCAATGTTCCCTTATTCCCTATGCCGTGCGCAGTGCCCTTCGAACTGAACATGTTCGCTCCCTTCGGATTAGAATCTAACTTAAGATGGCGGAAAACCCTGTGAAGTCCACTTCGCAGTCCACTTATGGTCAAATGGAACGCACCTGTTGATTGTTTGAGCATGTGACTGCGCGTTTCTCCTTGTTTTCTATTGTTATGCGCAGCATATTTCCCATGCGCACAAACACAGCCACAGACAATGAATTGTTTGTTCGGTTAGAGAAGAAGAGCATGATGTATTTTGTATAAAGTTTTTTTTGTTGTTGTTATTAACTGCTTTGAGAACTGGAAATGCACAATTCATGCATACAAATCTGTATATATTAATAAATACAGATGATTAAATTAGACCAATGCAAAAAACGAAATTCATGCCTGCATTTATTAAGACAAACCTAGTAAAAACGAATGCAGTATATACACTGACTTGGCAGCTCTGTGAAATGTAATACAACAGTGCCACCTACTGTCTAAATGCATTAACATTAAAAGTGTGAGGTGAACTCTTGCATAGACATAGGTAAATGGGTTTGTCTATTAGCCTGAAATAAAACATTTTTAAAAAAAAATCAGATCTTGTGCTTCCTCACATTGGAGTCCCGAGTTCATGTATAAAGTTTGGTTTCGATACGTGACAGAGTTCCTGAGATATGGACGACTTCCTGTTTGGCGACTACGCCGCCGATTTCGTTTGGCTGTGACGGGCAAACGCTTCCGAAAATCAAAAATCCTTCTAGTAACTTTTGTGAGGCTTGGTCCAAGGATCATGTACGTCCAGTTTCGTGAAGTTCGGACCAAATTTGTGACCTGTGAAACTTAAGTTTAGCTTTCTGTTCAATCCAATATTGCGGACAAATGACATGGACTCGTGATGTCATCTTCGCGAGCAACTTACAGCGGTACTGACCGTACGTTTTAAAGTTGGAACGGTGTCTCTGTCTCAAAGGGCCTAGGCGCAGGAGCTGGCCAAATAGCTGGGGGGGGGGGGGGGGGGGGGGGGGGGGTTTGCCAAATAATGTAAAATTTTGTAATTTTTTTTATATTTTTTATCTTGTACATCCTCACATTGGAGTCTCGAGTTAATGTACAAAGTTTGGTTTCGATACGTGACAGCGTTCCTGAAATATGAACTACTTCCTGTTTTGGCGACTACGCCGCTGATTTCGTTTGGCTGTGACGGGCAAACGCTTCCGAAAATCAAAAATCCTTCTAGTAACTTTTGTGAGGCTTGGTCCAAGGATCATGTACGTCTAGTTTCGTGAAGTTCGGACCAAATTTGTGACCTGTGAAACTTTAGTTTCGCTTTCTGTTCAATCCACTATGGCGGACAAACGACATGGACTCGTGATGTCATCTTCGCGAGCAACTTAACCGGTACTGACTGAACGTTTTAAAGTTGGAACGGTGTCTCTGTCTCAAAGGGCCTAGGCGCAGGAGCTGGCCAAAATTTTTCTCCCGGGAATAATAATAATAATAATAATAATAAGAAGAAGAAAACTTAAGAAGAACAATAAGTGTGCTGCTTTCAGCAAGCACACTTAATAATAATAATAAGAAAACTTAAGAAGAACAATAAGTGTGCTGCTTTCAGCAAGCACACTTAACAAGGAGAAACGTGCAGTCACATGCTCAAACAATTAACAACGTCTCTCTAGATGTGTAAAAACAAGTGAAAAGCGCGAGTGCGCCGCTCTCTCCTTTCCACAAGCGCTTGCTGTCCCGTGGCGTCTGTTGTTGCTATGCAACCATGAACTCCGATCTCCATGATGACAAGGAAGTATCAGCAAAAGATTTAATTGATTTCTAGCCCTTGCATTAGCTTTACTACTAGATATATTTATGGAGATAAAAAATAATAAGGCGCCCTGTACAGCTATGATCAGCCAGGGTTTCCGCTGGGCATTAAAAAGCATTAAAAGTCATTAAATTGATTTTGCGATAATTAAGGCCTTTAATGGCATTAAAAAGCATTAAATTGTAATCCTACAGGCATTAATTTTTTTTTATGGTTTTGAAGAAAATGTTATATTATCAATTTATTTGAATAGTCTTCATGATTAATAATTTTTATTTGCTGTCGTCGCAAAATATGTACGTTAGTGTGATTAAAAACACGCGGAAACAGTTTGGTGATTGCCTCCGGCCGGAGCAAAGTTGCGGAGGTGGCGCGAGTAATTTTGGACAGCAGGAACAACAGGAATAAAACTAGACCAGAAAACTGGGAAAGTGCATGGAAGACAAAAAATTTAGAACATGGTTGGTGGTCAAAATAAAGAAGGATTTTGCAGCTTTTGTAAAAAGGTATTTAAATTGGGTAGCTACAATGGGAATCAATGGCGTAAAATCTCATATGCAGTCTGACAGCCACAGGTCGACGGTAAAAGGCAGACAGCAATTAACTATATGTAGTAACGTTCCCTCATCAGCTCGACATCCGCTGTTGAAGTTCACTTTGCGTTTTTTAACGCGTTAACGCATGAGATTATTTTTGTCCAGTTTAATGCGTTAAAATATTTAACGCAAACGCAGCATTCGTTAATTTTTGTCATCCCTTGGGTAGCGTTACATTATATGATCCCGCTCTTATTCATGTAAATGCTTTTAAACGCGCTGCCTGCGAATGTCCTAACACACACACAGAGAGAAAGACGCGCGCCAGATCGTGCGCACAGACTGCGCACCAGAAAACGGTCCTCTTTCGCGCAACGAACAATAACACACAATTTTGCCAAAATGTCTGTTTTGTGAGTATCCTCATAAAATAAGAGCAGTCTTAAATTAGTGAAATAAAGTCTTTAATGAACGCAAAGAGTTGTGAGAGAATGAGGCGCGTGTTAGATCCGTGTTTCTGTCAGCAGCTGCTCTTAAAGGGACAGCAGCCAATAAAGCTTTCTGTCAGTAAAGTTAATCACAGAACAAAGGCACCAGAGAAAATTACTCACTGCTATTGACTAAAGAACTCTTGTAGCTTTAATAAGCATTAGTCTATATTTAATCTATAATTTATGCTGTGCAGACTGTTTGATAATGTAGACAGGAAGGCCAAAGGTAAATATGACATTTATTATAGGTTTATGTGAGGATTGTTTGTTAAGTTCACTTAAATTAAAAGTTGTCATATTTTTTTTTGAAGCCTAATGTTAAAAACTTGATAGCTTTTAATTACACTGTAATGTTGGATGGCTATAATTAATGTTTAAAATTAGGGGGGAGAAATCATTTTTATCCAGATATCAATAGCTGCATTAGTATCAGTGAGACTGGCCTTTATGTTGTCTCTACATTCATTTGTAGATTAACTGTGAAATGATTACATTATAAAATATATAAACCTAAAAAAATGTAAGTGTTTTAATTGCGGAAAAAACGTGTGATTAATCAAGTTAATATATATATATATATATATATATATATATATATATATATATATATATATATATATACAGTGCTATGCATAAGTTCCTGATAAAGTTCCCTTGGCCTTTGGAATTAAAATAGCCCCACATCATCACATAGCCTTCACCATACCTAGAGATTGACATGGTTTTATTTCAGTTAGCCTAATAGCTAGTTTGATTTGCATTGAGAGATGATCTTATGAAAAGTACTCCATGCCAATCTCTAGGTATAGTGAAGGCTATGTGATGATGTGGGGCTATTTTAATTCCAAAGGCCAAGGGAACTTTATCAGGATGCATTGTATCCTGGATCCATGAAGTAACTGGCCTTTAAAAATAAAAATCTGCCTGCCTCTATGGGAATTTAACATAGGGGTGTCCAAACTTATGCACCCTGTATTTTAAGAAAGAACATTTATTTATTTACAATACATGATTCATTCACAAAGAAAATTGGTGTCCTTAAAGGTTGGATTTTTCCTAATTTTTTAAATTAAGGCATTAAGTTCAATTTCCAAAAGATGATTTTTTATTCCTCTTTTTAGTCAACTTTAGCATGGGTGTCTAAACTTATGCATAGCACTGTATATATATATATATATATATACATACATACATACATACATACATACATACATACATAATATCCGTGGTTAGTCATGGGTCGTGTATGGCATTAAAAATAAAAAAATGGCATTAAAAAGGCATTAAATTTAAATTGAAGATCCCTGCAGAAACCCTGTCAGCTGTTCGGCCGAGCATTCAATGTTGTTACGCTGCAAGCTGATCAGTTGGTTCGTTGCTGCCGCGCTCTATCACTCGCACACCATAAAGAGCAAATTGTTTTTTAATGTTTCAATTTCGTGATTAAAATGACATAATTTGGAAGTGGATAATTTCTTCACAAACAGCTCATTATGACTCAATGTTAGAATGCTGCACCTACACTCAATAGAGTGAATAAGATCAGCAACGCAGACCACTGCATTGACAGCGTGAAACATATGATCTGTCTACGGCCAGGGCTCAGCGGAAGACAGAAAATGGCGGTCCAGCGCTGATTGAGGAATTAAATTTGAAAATAAAAGACAGTTTGACATCTTTTTTTCTCGCATCTGTGAATTCATTTTTTAATCATTTGTTCTGAGATGAAGCGAATATATTTGTGCGGGAATTTCTCACACTATAAAAGCTAACCTTGCGGGAATGGTTTAAATTATGCGCAATCCCCACATTCCCGCACCGAAATTCAAGCCCTGAAATGGCAGCAGGATGTGTAACTCTAGCATATGGCGCATATGTCATATAAAGTTAGGCAAGGCCAAACAGCGTTATCCATGTTGTTGCGATTGCATCGCTAGAGTAAGCTAATAGTGAAACTGATAGCGTTCTTCATTTAATTACAATATGAGGACTGACGGTAGGCTATAAAAATCAGCGTTTCTGTGTAGGTGATGACAACCATCTTGACAGCAGCAATCAAAGCATCGCTAATTACGGTAGACCTTAATTTGAGATAGTAAATTTGTTCCTAATCAAAGGGAATTTGAACAGCTGGGTGAGTTTTATATTGGCTTATCGGATACAGTAAATGAAGACTGTCAACTTCTTTTCAATAGGCTTCTATTTCATCACCCAAAATACTCCCACTCTCTGCTGTATATTCATAACCAATTATTTCAAAACCAACAACCAAGCCACATAAACAATGCCATTGGCACTAGTCTACATTGCAGACATGTCTCTTAATGCACATAACTTTTCACCTTTTTGCACAATCTTGAAAAAAGTACTATTGTTGAAATTCTCACATCAAGCAAACTTCAACGCACCCTTATCCACTACCTGCTAACGTTAGTGAACTGCACCCGAGCAAGCACACTTTGCAGTTCCTCCGGAAATGCATTTTTCTAGTTTTTTATGCAATGCAATGCGAAATTTGATGTGTGTCTTTTTAGTGCAACAATATAAACATTAGATATTTTATACAATGCAATACAGCAAACATGGTTTCTCTTCGTTGCAAATAAAATTTGACTAAAAGTCTTTGATTTCACTTTATTTTATGGTCCCTTTAACACATTATGTTAATGCTGCACCTGCATGTTTAATAACTCTCATTAGAATGTTAGTGCATTTCAGAGTTGTGTATTTAAAAGATAACACATAGTATACAACGCAATGAAATGAGTGCATAGCTTATTATTGTTGAATAAACAAAGGAATAAGTTAGATATGCACTGCAAGGGGATATATTTTTATTTCCTTAATGCACGGGTTCGCATTGCAACGCAAAAGCAGGTTATGTGTTTTTTCTTCAATGGTCAACGGAATAAGTTAGTTCTTGTATTCAATATAATGAAACAAAACAGTTCTTGTATGCAATGAAACAGTGCATATAGTTTTTACATTATTTGGATTCTGCACAACGGATTAAGTTTGATTATGTATCCGATGCAGCAGCACATACTGTATATGTGTTATTCTTCAATGCACAGGCCAATAATCCAGTTTTTGTATGCAATGCACTGCAACAACTCACATGTTATGTGCTATGTGCAATGCACAACGGAATATAGGTCTTGTATGCAATTCTATTGCTTCTATGCAGTGCAATGAAACAGAGCATATCTTATGTGTTTTCTCTTCATTGCACAGTGAGAATTTTTTTTTATATACTTTGTGCATATTTCGTTTTATTCTTAAATGCACAATGCATAAGTTAGTTCTTGTTAGTTCTAATGAAACATTCTTCACTGTTAGATAGTTAGATCGTGTCAACTCAATGCAACAGCAAATGTGTTATGTTATATTTTGAATGCGCAATTTAATTAAGTTTTATATTAACTATTAACATATACTGTATTATGCATATTATAAATATTTTTTTTTACAAGCGAAAGATAAGCTTTCTTTTAAGTGAAAGATATGCTTTCTTTCTACTTGTTACAGAGCATGGCCGATCTTATGTTCAGGTTCTCTCCAGATAGTAAAATATGATTCACTCACTAAATTATGATGGTATTTTTAATTTATTTGCCTCAATTTGATGTAAGATGTAATTGACTTTAAAGAAAAACTACAGTACATTTTTCAATTTCACTTATAACATGAAAAATGTGTCATGGTTTATTGGAAGATTGCTGCCATCTATACTGGAAAACAGACATATAAAATAAAATAACATTACATTTCGCTTGCAGCCGCTAGATGGCGACAGAGACTCACTCAAACGCTCGCTGGCCATTTCTTCACACGTGTTCTTTATTTAGATTTATGTTTAAATCTCATTATCATGTTTTTCATGTTTGTGTTGTATATGTTGTTTAATAAAATTAAATGATCTCTCTTTTATGTAACCTCAGCCAATATACTCATATAAATTCATATCAGTGAATCAGAACTCCATATGATGACTGTAATAAGTGACCAACATCATCTGATTAGATTTTCTCCTGCATTTATTGCCATAACAAATGTGTATCAAAAACACAGTTAAAGCAGCCTGAGAAAAACTAATGTTGAATACTCAAGGGTATTGAGCCCAACTAAAGCAGACACTACTGGGGACATCACATTTCTGTTAAAGTTTTTTTCACTTTATTTAAATTAGCATATTTTACTTATGATGGGATCATAATAATTAGTTTTTTACAATGAAGGTATTTGATCATAATAATTCAGGAAATACCTGTAAAATAAAAGTGTTTTTCAGTTTATTTAATTTAGGATGTTTTACTTTAATGTTGCAGGGTTTTTTGGGGCTGCCAGTCATTCGACCATTTTATCATTTTACTTTTTTTTTTTTACAGTTTAATAACAGATTATATTTGTAATTTTACATACATTTGTATGTAATTTAAGAATTTTGAAGGAGTAACACCGCACTCACGAACAACAAGGTGCCAGACAAACAAAACTGAAGATCTCAAAAGATAAATAAAACTGTCTGCACACTTGTGCAGACAGTTTTATTTATCTTATGTAATTTAAGAAAACAGAAAAAATACTGTATGAAAAATACAGTACATTTTCTGTATAGAAATGTGAATTACTGCAATTTGTCATTAATGCCACAATACCTCAAATAACATCTGAATTTTTAATTTACAGATATTATTTGTAATTTTACAGAATTTTGAGTACAATTTAAAATGAAAGAATATGTACGTCAAAAAATCAGTTATTTACTGTAAAATGAAGATTTTTTTGGCAATAGTTAGAAGAGAGAGAATGGAGGGTCCTTTCCATCAAACTTTTGACAGGTTTATTGCTTTATGACCCTCAAAGCCCCGCCCCCTTTTGACCGTGGGAATTTCCCACGCTAGCTCCTCCCACTTATGGGCTGTACATACACCGTGGGAAAATCGGACTAGTGTCACGCCTCCTTATGGGTTGAACATCTTAACCGTGGGAAAATTTCCCAACGTATAGTAGTTCTAAACAGTGTATATTAAAACTTTTTAAGAAATGTACAATAAAGACATACTCAGAGATGAGATCAGTGTTTTTATTAAAGAAGACAGATGTACATTAATCACTTTTAAAATGAGTTAGTGTTATTTCAAGATGTTAAAACATTAAAACAACTTTTTTATTTACAAAAAGATAATTTTTCTCTAAAAAGAGTTATTAAAAAATGAGTTAGTGTTATTTCAAGATGTTAAAACATTAAAACAACTTTTTCATTTGCAAAAAGATCATTTTTTAAATGTTGACTTGTAAGCATTTAACTTTCACATAGTATTTTGTAAAACTTTTACATAAAGCACAAACTAGTTTAAAAAGTCTTACGTTTCTACTTACCAATTGTTAAAGGAGTCAGAGTTTAAAAGATATATAAGTGTTTCCTTGTGATGGAGCAGAGTGGAGAACGTCCACTCACTCCGGTGGTCAGTCAGGAATGAAAGTTTGTGAAGGTAGCAGGAGACACACGCAAGCTCCGCCCCTACCCCTTCCCACAACAGATGTCACCGTGGGAAAAAACAACAGTCCCTTCACCTCCCAAACAGAAAAACACGACCGGTCAGTTCATTGTCCGAAGTTAAATGAAGATAGAAAACCGGTACAACGGCTCGAAGAGACCACACCCCTTAACACACCCCTCTCAAAGCAGAGAGGTCAATATTGATTTAAGGACATCCCCAAAATGACATCACGTGGGAATTCCCCTCCTCCCTCCCTCCCACCCACCCCACCCACAGCGTCGTGATGAGATGTTTAACAGTTGATTTTATTCTTTTATAAAAACTATTCCATAGGCAATATTTCACTCATCCATACATACACGCAGACACACACACACACACACACACACACACACACACACACACACACACACACACACACTAATTCAGATTATTTCTGTATCATTTAGATAATTTTTATTTCCTTTTCTAAATGTTTTAACACAACTTGTTTTATCTGTGGTTTTTGTATACTTTTTTGTAAACCACTTTGAACATCGATAATGAAAATGGGGTAAATACCATGCTCTCCATTGCCTAATTGTCACAAAATTATCGTATATTTTAAAGTGTAGACCATAGATTTTTTTTTTTTTTTTTTTTTTTTAAAGGTTCTCTCAACTGTCACACGACACACACACACACACACACACACATACATACACGGCGTCATAATGTCTACACAAGGTGTTATGGACTGTGATAACATCCTGCATATTTTATTTTTCTCTTTTTTGACGGATTTGTGTGAATTAGTTTTATTGCAGAGCTTATTTGAAGAGAGGGGGTCAAATTCAACATTTGTTTTCCTACTCATACAAATCAGGTATCAGATTCCCTACCACATGTAGAGATAAAGGCTTTCTTTGAAAATGAACTAGGAAAAAAGTGTTTTTAAAACGCGGCGTATCGTAATCTTTAAAAGGAGCTAACTAGTTCATTCCTGTACCAAATCGAGGGAACGAGACACAACATCGAGTCTGGACAATGGCTGGAAATAATCAATTCGTCTCATCCGATCAGTATCTTGATCCAGAATTAGGAGAAATTCTTAACGACCTATGTGAGTTTTTTATTTTATTTTTTATCATAAATTATAACCTACAAAATTGTAAAGATATCTCAACGAGTGGTTTTATTTACAGATGACACATCATTCCCAGACGGGGTTTCCCCAAATTATTTTTTACAAGGTAAGGGATATATTTTTGTTATGTCTTTTTAATATTTACTATTTTAATATTTGTTTTAAAGAAAAAATCAACTCATAAGCCTATTTCAACAGAACTCACGGAGGATACATCGACTTATAACTCCGCCCATCCACCGGAGCCAGCTAAGCTCCCATTGGGTGTTGATTCAAACCCGTCCAATCAGATATACGAAGACGTAACCCCCGATACAACCCCTCTACACGAAGCCTGCGGAGGGACAGAGAGTCCCGAATGTCAAGTCTCACCTGTAGTCGAAGGACAGGATTCTTTCCCTCAGTCCCCGTCTCTGCCATCGGGAATTACCGGAACGGCTAATATCGTTGGCGGTCCACACAGAGGGATAAAACGTCTTAGGGAAATTTATGGGGAAGAATTAATCTATCCTGAGAGAGGTAAGGGAAAAAAGAAAACTATTTATGTCTAATTATAATTTTATCCGTTTGATTTTTTTAAATAACATAATATTGTTTTTTAGAAGAAAACAGTGAAAGTCCATCTGTTTCATCCACAACTCAAGGAAAAAAACGATTTGGGAAATATTCTCATGAGAGTCCTAATTCTTCGGGAGAAGGTAAGATATATTTCTTGTTTCATTATATTTTATCTATATTAAATAAATCGTATAATATATATATTTTTTGTTCTAGAACAATTCCCCGACGAAAGAGAGGCCCAAGTGTTTTTTGAATCTCAACAATCCGTACTGAACACCATCAATTCTGAACGGGGAACTTTAGATAGTACCGATGAAGATGAGCGGAGCTTCAGTCCTCTATTCAACGCGGGAGATCTCGCTGGCCTGAGTTATGCAACTTTACGCACGGCTAACAGAAGCTTCCAGCGTGTTCTGGAAATCGCCACATTACCGCTCACTTACCACCAGACAGTGGAAATAGTTTCAGGAGCCCAGACCGGTATTGTGGACCTACTGCATAGACTCATTGATACACAGAATCAACACACCACCGATTTAAGAAGTACGGTGGAATTTTTCGCTGTTTCCCAAGACCGCGTCTTGGAAGAAAACAGACAATTGCGTAATACGGTCTTATCACTACAGCAAGACCTGGTGGAGGTGAGGAACGACCATTCCTTGCTTATTACTGTACTGTCTCTAATCTCTGAAAGGTTAAATGTTATGCAGAGACAATCGAGGGATAGGCTACATGAGAATGCTTGACTAGTTTTAAAAAAAAATCCATTTCACTGTTATTGTTTTCAAAATCGTATGCCTGTTATTGTTTTTTATCTACTGTGTGAGATTTTGTATTTGTGTTTTTTAGTTTTTTAAGATCTATTCCCCTGTTATTGTTTTTTTTTTATCTAGGTGTGTGTGTGTGATTATGTTTTACTGATAGTTATGATGTATACCATTAACAACATTGTGTTCTATATTTGATGGTACGCTTCTGTTTCACACAATTTTAAAAATAAAAGTATTAGTCAAGTATTACTCAGAGTAATACTGATGTAACCAGTGATTCGACCTTAACATTACAAATCTCAATTGTGCGAGATAAAACAGGAGGAGGGCGCAGAAAGATTAGTGACCTGGCTATAAGCGAGAGTATCAGTCGGAATAAAATGCATTTATTTAGCCCCATTAATATCGATAATGAAATGTGTTTGAGTTACTGTCTAGCATATTTCCTCAATCCAAAAGCCACAGATCAAGAATTACAGACACCTGCGATGGAGATTCATACAGGATGCGGTTTTAAGACAGACGAGGAGATAGGTCTCCACAATTTGTCTGTTTTCGAAAATAAATTAGACATAAAAATCGTAGTTTTTCACAGAGACTGCTCTGGGAAACTGCAGGTCTACAAAAACACAGATGAATTACACCTAAAGACCGTCCATCTATTTCTGCATGAGGGGCATTTTCATCTAATAAAAAATTTAGCTGGGTTTATAGGAGCTTCGTACGTATGTGAGTACTGTTTCAAAGGGCATAAAGACAGAAAAACACATGAATGTCAGTTTGTTTGTAAAATATGCATGAGATCCGAGTGTCGTACGTATACGAAAAGAACAAGACAGTGTGGAGAGTGTCTGAGATTCTGTAAAAACAACTTCTGTTATGAGTCACATAAAAAATCACAGACCCCCGGCGAAAGATCTCTATGTAAATCTGTGAGATTTTGCTCAAAATGCCATGTCGTTTATAGAACGCCACCTGGTGGTGAAAAAATAAAACTTCACAAATGCTCTCCAGACCATTGTGTGCATTGTTACGAGATTTTGACGAATGGAGGTAATCACGAATGTTATATTCAGCCTCTAAAACCTGAACCAAAGGACGATAAATACATTTATTATGATTTTGAAACATTCGTTCAAGATGGGAGACACATAGCAAATTATGTTTGTGCCATCACACATGGAGGAGAGACGTTTGAAGCCGGGGGGGGGTGGACTGTGCGGCACGTTTGATTAAACACTTCAGACGTCCTAAATATGCAGGATACACATTCATAGCGCATAATTCGTCCGCCTTTGATGCATATTTACTGCTCAATTATCTTGTCGGGGAGGGCTTGACTCCAAAAGTTATTATGCAGGGCTGTAGAATTCTATACATGTATGATACTGTCTTTAAGCAGCGTTTCATTGACTCATGGCAATTTATCCCATTTAAACTTGCAAAAATACCAGGAGCCCTTAACTTAGATGTACAGGAGAAGGGGTATTTTCCGCACCTTTTCAATAAACCACAAAATGCGGAATATATCGGTCCCTATCCTGCAAAAGAGTTTTACGGTTATGAGACAATGAGTGAAGCCGAGCGTGTCAGATTCGACACATGGTATTCACATGTATGGGGTGATATCTTTGACTTCAAAAAAGAACTCGCTTTCTACTGTAGGAATGACGTAATTATTCTACGAGAAGCGTGCAAACGTTACAGAGACGAATTTATAAATTTCACAAACATCGACCCATTCAAATCAATCACATTACCAGGTGTGTGTATGAAAACTTTCAAAACAAATTTTCTCTCGCGCGACACGCTGGCTCTAACACACAGCCACGCCTATATTAAACAACACAAGACGTTTTCAAACGCATCTATCCAGTGGCTTGAATTTGTCAAACTCAGTCAAAACGTGGAGATAGAACATGCACTAAACTATGGCGAGCGTGCGGTAGGGCCATATCACCTAGATGGTTATTATGAGGATGATAATGGGGCAAAGACAGCCTTGGAATTCCTAGGGTGTTTTTTTCACGGCCACGACTGCAGATTTAAGGCAGAAGAAATTCAGCCTTTATCAAAAGTGTCTTTTGGTACTCTCAGAAGGCAGTCGGATGAAAAGATAGAAACCCTGCGAAAAGTTTATGGACTACGCGTTATTGTTATGTGGGAATGCGAATGGGAGGGGCTGAAACAGACAGATCCTGACGTCATTCGTTTCATGTCATCTTACGAAACACGCGAGAGGCTGAGACCTCGAGATGGATTATACGGCGGAAGAACAAATGCGTACAAGTTGTATCACAAAACAGCTGAAAATGAGAGAATCGACTATTATGATTTCACATCGTTATACCCTTTTGTCCAGGCTACTAAAACGTATCCTATCGGTCATCCTAAAATTATATTCAAGGATTTTCAACCAATAGAGAATTATTTTGGCCTCATAAAGGCGGAAGTTCTTCCCCCGCGTGGATTGTATCATCCCGTACTACCTTACAGGTGCGGGGGTAAGCTAATGTTTCCTCTATGTAAGACTTGTGCAGAGAATCAGATTCAGGATGCACAATGCTGTCACACAGAGGCTGAGAGATGTATTACAGCCACATGGGTTACCGTTGAGCTTCAGAAAGCTATTCAACACGGGTATAGCGTAATCAAAATACACGAAGTCTGGCATTTCCCAGACACGTCCGATACATTATTCACCGAATATGTTAAAACATTCCTCAAACTGAAACAGGAAGCGTCGGGGTATCCGTCCGATGTAGTGACAGAGACAGAAAAACAATCTTACGTAGCTGATTACCTGGATAAAGAAGGGATCCAGTTAGATCCATCTAAAATAATAAAAAATCCAGCAAAAAGATCAATTGCTAAGCTCATCTTGAATACACTTTGGGGTAGGTTTTGTCTGAGATCTCACCTTCCACACACCGAACTCCTGACAGACCCACAAGAGTTCACTCAACGTCTCTTTAGCCACGCCCACGTAATACGTCATTTCTCCTTCGTATCTGATTCAGTGGCTTTGATTCAGTCGATAGTGCGACACAAGACCCATCTCCCACGTGTGATGTAAATATTTTCGTGGGCGCTTTCACGACCTGCTACGGGCGACTCGAGCTGTATAATCTTCTGGATAAATTACGGGAGCGTGTGATTTATGCCGATACAGATTCTGTGATTTTTGTATCAAAAACCGGTGATTGGATGCCTGAGACAGGATCTTATCTCGGTCAGCTGACGAGCGAGTTAGATTCTGACCAGCATATAATCCAGTTTGTTTCGTCGGGTCCTAAATCTTATGCATTTAAGACGTCCGATGGCCGTTCATGTCTCAAAGCTAAAGGCATCACGTTAACAGCAGAGAATGCTGAAATAGTTACACTACAGAGTCTGACAGATATTGTGAGCGGCTATGTCGAAAGAGGTGTCAGATTACACCTGTCAGCAAAAACAAACACCATCACACGAAATAAGAGGAGATTCACACTGCACAACAGGTCAAATGTGAAAAAAATTTCCGTGGTGTATGATAAGAGGGTACTCCAAAGAGACTATACAACTCTGCCTTACGGATTCTAGTAATATATTTAAAAATGTGTGAAACAGATGTGTTCGACTACAGAATGCACCATCCTTTTTCGAGCGTTATCTCCGGACCCAGTGGTTCTGGGAAGACTTTTTTTGTGAAGGATCTAATGTATAATTCAGAGAAAATGTGTTCTGTCAAGTTTGACAATTTTGTGTATGTGTATACATCCTGGCAATCAATGTATGACAAAATGTTACATGCTTTTGATATTAAATTCATTGAAGGTATACCAAAGAAATTGGATGACGATTCATTATTTCCTCCTGGCAAAGTATCCCTCCTTATCATGGATGACGTTATGACTCAAGCTCTGACTTTCAACTCTGAGGTCGAAAACGTTTTTACACGACTAGTACACCATATGAAGATTAGCTGTTTGTTATTAATACAGAATCTGTTTTTCCAGGGTAAATCTACCAGAACAATCGGCCTAAATACAAATTATTTAATAATATTTAAAAACCCTCGTGACAAGCAACAGATTGGTATTTTGGGTCGGCAAATGTATCCGGTTAATGCAAGATTTTTTATCGAAGCGTATAACGATGCAACTGAACGTCCTCACAGTTATTTGTTAATCGATTATAAACCACACACACCTGAAAAATTCCGACTCAGAACGGATTTACTGTCAGACTATCCGGTGGTGTACGTACCGAGGTGAAAATGAGCACAAGGCTTTCCAGAAATCTCTACCTCTTAAAGCTATTATACAAGAGCTCACCCAAGCAGCGACGTGTTATTCTCCAATCGTCACCCGACGAGTTAATATTAGCTCTATGTGAAGTGGCTCTCAATATTATTCATGGCAAGATCCCTCTAACTGCGAAACAGCACGGGACTTTAAAAAGAAAGAAAAATGAATTAAAGTACGTTGCAAATAAAAAGATTAATATCAGCAGGAAGAGACGTATGATTAATCAAAAAGGGGGTTTTCTGCTTCCCCTTCTTAGCGTAGCACTTCCTTTCATATCTAATCTAATAACTAGAAGTTGAATCTGGAGAGAAAAATGCAGCATACCGAAAAACTGTATCTTGTCCCAAAACAACAACTGGATAGACTAAGAACTCCACCCCCTCGTGAGAATATCCATACGGTTGTGGAGAATGAATTGGATTCATCTATTAGAAATATACTACAGAGGCATGATTTGAACACTTACGAAAAATCAAAGCTCTACACAAATGTTTTACAACGATTCTTAAGCGCGGTAAAACAAGGTGATATGGAAAGTAACACTCTAACTCTTGCATTACCTGAACACGAGACACCTGTCACCCCCCATACCCCGGATGTTAGGCATGATGACGTCAGTGAGGACCCAATCGTCTCAGAAGTTTTAAACAATATTCCTCAGAGAAGCTTAAAAAATGTAAAATATATTATGGATAAAATGTCCAAAGCCAAACACGTGTCTTCATGGACAGATGATGGAGAATTTGTTTATAAAGGGAGAATCATTCCAGGGTCCCATATATTTGACCTGGTAAAGAGTGTAACATCACCACAAATGATGCAAGACAATCGCCGCCCTGTAGGTTGGTACGAGTTTCTGGATGCATTTGCGGGATTAAAGATTCCTTATTCGACTGTAACCAACCATAATGTAAGACGGATGATTGAATCGTTTAAAAGAAAAACACACGCGGATGACTTTGGTGCTTTACCTACGAAGTCTTTGAAAAAACGCCACACACACACACACGCACACGACTCTGATGAAAACGTATTTAACTCACCCAGTGTAGATGCAGACCAATGGATGAATTTTTAACAAATATATGTAATGGCATAGCTATGTGTTTTTACAAATATTATCATGTGGGGGGATTTTGTATCTGTGTTTATTTTTTAAAACTATGTATGTTATTGTTTTTTGATGTCAAATAAAAGAAAGAAAATTAAATTATTCAACTGTTTACGACTCGTTTTTATTCATTACATATTCTTTATTTATTCGTTACATAGGTATTCATAAGACTGGAACATTTTACCAGACTGTACACACTGGATACATTTAAATCTTTTACTAACACAGACCATGGGTTTCAATTTTTTCACAAAAAGAGACACCATAGTATCATTTCTTAATAGATTATCGTTATGGTAAAATTTCATTATATCCTCATACTCAACACCCCGTGAAATATGATACAGAAAAAAGACACAATGCTGTCCACACGTGACTGATGTAAAATCTTGGACTTGTCTGGTAGAATGATGAACTTGCGTTGAATTGTTTTTTAGAAAGTCGAGAATGGATGGAGGAAAGAAATCTGAATCCGGAGGATTCCCAAAGCTGTCAAAAAAACATCCGACCCCATTTCGATCCATATACATAGCTAACCAGTGGCGTCCCGGTTCGTCCGATCGCGTCTTTTGCTCTAGTTAAACGAATACGAATATCAACTCCGTTTAAAAGTAATTTTGGCTGAAAGAATATATCACTGTGTATCGGAGCCAGTAACTCGACAATATTGCCACCGTCAGTAAACGCAGCTCTCTTTGTCAGTCCTGCATTCGCACCTGCCGGATCCGTAGCATCCATGTGCCCGGCTGTGTCTTTGTAAAACAATCCTGCTGAAAAGTTGTTCTCTAGGGTATCTTTTCCATAATTAATAAGCATCCGTGTTGGACGACTGTGATACCAACCGATCTCCTAGCGACACATCCACCTGCGAGAAAATACATGCTCCAGGATAGTTAACAAGCCCCACTGGAGCTCCCTGCGGGGGATCAGACCCATCTGGCAGCGTTATTTTAACACGAGTATATAATAATGTGTTATTCAGATCAGTGTAATCTTCACCAGTCCCTGCAATGAAAAACTCAATCGGAGAAGCATCATTAATCGCTGACATAGGGGGGATTTCCACATAAGTGTTTTTCTCAATAGCTGTCTGAGTTAAAGGAAGGGTAAAAATATCCAGTTCGGATTTAATACATTCGTCTGACAATGCATGAATCAATGACATGATTTAGAAGATAGTGTTACTTCGTCTTTTCAAACTTGTAGATCTTTTTACACGCTTCGTCCGGCTTCTTCCTCTCCTTTTTGCAACTGGGCGTTTCTTAGTGACGCGTCTAGTCTTCTTTATACCGTGACCACGCCCCCTCCTCATACGGGTCCCTGGGGGCTTCAGCCCTCTGCGCATGATCATAAGACCGTGACCGCTCTGTCGCTCCGTGTTGTCATTATTATTAAATGACTTTGACAAGGCACTGGTGACTACATCACTTACTATATTTTTTGCCGCAGCTTTTATGTGTGGCTTTGCAATACTGAAACCCCTTCTTAGAAAGGGGATTGCCATACGATATAATCCACGAAATAGACCTCCGATCCCTGACGCAAAACCGGAACCGTACATAACTCCGCTTCCGGCATAGCCCGGGAGGGCGTGTCCTGTCTGGGCCTGATAATATGATATGTAACGGTGGGGGTCTTCTTGGTAGGGGTGGAGATAAGCCATTTTTAAAACAAATGTTTTCTCACTGGTCTAAAGTGCAGCTTCGTCACAACTTTGCCGTAGGTGAATCGTACGTCCTTATTTTGATCGTCTTTAATCTCGATCCCAATATCTGATGTTTTTATTAAGACGCACGTAATGAGACTTGTTGTTCCTGACACAAACTGCTTTGTTAGTGGTCGGTTCAATATGTATCGTCTCTAATAATGGAACATACGCGTCCCCGACTGCTTGATATTCTATTATATCTATGTATACAAATAGCGTGTAAAATCATCCGCTTATATCAGCCTGGTGTGGTGCGTATGCGCGCGCGTCTTCGTGTTCATCCGTACTGCTTACATTTTCTATAGGAACGCCTGGTTTTAATCCTAGAATAATGGCCAGCTTTCCGTAAAACGTTAGCGATGCTCTCTGATTTGATTTCAGAGAGATCTTATTCTTTATATTATCGTACCTGAGCTGCACCCGCGGTGGAAGAGTTGCGTTTATTTCCTTGAGTAATACTGAAATATCCTCAAAATACCCATGTTTTACAGTATTATGATTCGTAGATATTTTTAGGGCCTTCCTGAAAGTTTGAATATTAAGATCCCCTCGCACTTTACTACGTTCATCGTCATTCAAACATTGGTCGCATTCAATGATAAAAGCAGCGTCTTCCTCATTGAAAGTATGCCAAGTTTTTGGATAGTGGAACTCAACCAACGCCACTTCCCATAGTCCTTTTAAATGTATTGCTCTTGCCAGTCTAGTTCTGTAATTAGCTATCTGATTTTCAGGGTAAACATGACCTGATGCATTGCACGGTAGGGTGACGTAAAACCCCTCCTCCTCTGACATGTTTTTGGTTGAATGAGAACGCGAGCGACTCTCCCTAGGGTTTTAAACGAGAGTGAAGATCAATCACCTGTTTTTCAGGAATCCAGCTATTGAATTTCGATGGCCATCCAAACCATTTCACCAAAACGTACATGGCTTTACCACGTCGCTTTTTATCCAAAATTTTTTCGACCTTAAATGATTTATCATCGCCCACAATAATTTTTTGGAGTTCTTTTTCGTAGAAAAAACCCTGTATTATCTCGCCATCATAGTCCTGTAATTTATACACAGGTACCTCCCTGGGTATACAAGATGCTATTGTAAAATATTCTACGGTATAGTTCTGCTCATAGCCTTTGGCAAATATATTCCGGACTTTAGATATTCTGACCACGTCGCCCACTGAGAATTTAAAGACGGGTGTCTCTTTACGCATTTTCCCGTATAAATTGCTGAATACCATGGATTCGTTTTCTTTATTTACATCCAACGGTCGCATTTTAATGGACTTGTGATAACTGGAGTTATACCCCTCTGTCAAATCTTGTAGAATATCACAGTAGCGTCTGGAATTTATCGATGTAAGATATCGCCACATTCGTCCTTTTTTAATAAAAAGTTTTATTAAACCTTTCGACTACACTCGCTTTTAATTCGGAAGCTGTTGAAAAATGTGTTATATTATATTTTTTCATCATCTGTTAAAAAGGCTTGTTGAAAAACTCAGTACCCTT
This sequence comes from Squalius cephalus, assembly GCF_949319135.1. Classification (NCBI taxonomy): domain Eukaryota; kingdom Metazoa; phylum Chordata; class Actinopteri; order Cypriniformes; family Leuciscidae; genus Squalius; species Squalius cephalus. The sequence goes on from NC_137129.1 coordinate 24,579,567, forward strand.
ATCTGTCTGTAACTTGATGGGAATTCGCCCCTCTTTCAAAACTGACAAAAATGCTTTAGTTACTTCACACGCGGATTTATTTCGCAACACCCGTGTCCACGCGTACTTGCTAAAAACGTCTATAATGGTAATTATAAACTTGATATTGTCGTTCTCTTTTGCGTATGCGGACATATCGACTAAATTGGCCTGAAATTGTTGGTCTTTCCCATACACCACTACGCGGTTCCGCTTATAATTTATTGGCGCAGTTCTATGCAGAGTGTATGTGTCCTGACTAGCGAGCCATTTGGACACTTCATTATCAGACAGTCTTACACCGTGTTGTTCTAATACAGCTTGTTTTAATCTATCTTTACCCCCAAAAGCTCCAGAGCTCGCTGGGTCATAGTATATATTTTTCATAAGTTCAGCCATGTCAACGCTATGAGATTTCAGTCATAATGAATTGAGTTGCAAATTTGTTCAGTATTTATTTATTTATTATTATTTATTTTTTTTCACAATATAAAAGTCACAAACATTTTTTATTTCACAATATAAAAGTCACAAACATTTTTTATTTCACAATATAAAAGTCACAAAATTTTTTTTATTTCACAATATAAAAGTCACAAACATTTTTTTATTTCACGATATAAAAAAGTCACGAACATTTTTTTATTTCACAATATAAAAAGTCAAAAACTTTTTTAATATATATATATATTTTACAATATAACGTTACACAAAACATTTTTTTATTATTTTACAATATAACGTTACAAAAACATTTCCAAACAACAAAAAATATTTTTTTTCTTTTATTAGAATGTAAGAAGTAGAAAGTTACAAACATGTATAATGTGAATTATATCACACAAACAAAAAAATAAAATTTCACAGACGTTTCAAAATTCTTCTCCATAATGTAATCGACTAAAAAATCAATAATATTACATACATCGGGGTTTTCGTTACTTAAACTGCACACATCAGTTACATACGTACAAAGACATAATATTGTAACGGACAAAACGTTACTTTTTGTAATTTTGTACTTATTGTATTTTTTGTTCTTTAAGTATTTTTGTTAAGACCCTGTGGTGTTGTATTGGAGTCACAGGCAGTAACAATAGGAACAGTTAGAGGGCGCTATTGCCTGCAGGTAACTGGCTATATAAACACTGACACCATAGAGTAAGTCAGTTCGTTTGGTAGAGGGAAATCTGAGGATTGATCTTTCTACCTTCTTTCTCATCCAAAGTCCGGAGTTGAGAACTCTTTGAGTTTCTGCTCAACTGTGAGTATGGTTTTATTTTTGATGTGTTTGTTTGAGATCACTGATATTAGTTATTTGATTTCTTTTTAGAAAGGACTTTTCATTTACCACATGTTCCTTTGTGAATGGCCTTGCACATGGTCAACTATGTGGCGCTGAGGACAACTATGCACTGAGCATCTTCATTTGGAACGATCTTTTCTCGTATGGAGGATTATAGGATTACTATCATTGCATCGCACTCAATCTTTGCATCGCACTCAAATAACTTTGGGGATCTGAGACTCATTGCATCTTCAGCACTTCATCATCATCACACACCTTATCAAAGATAAGACATGCCAATAGATAAGTTTTCCTCATTTCATTGACTCTTTATTGAAGAGGCAAAGACCTCCAAGATCTCTGACTTTATTTCTAATGTTTGTTGACACAATTAAGCACTGGTGAGGAAAATAAAATCTACACAGATGATCATTTGTTTTTGTGAAGAGTTGTTTATCAGTACATGTCAAAATTCTGTTGAACCCCCTCAGAGTAACATCTTTCAAAGAAAGGAGGTGTTACAATATATCTCCTATTCTAAGAGAGTTCTGACACTCAGGCATTAGATCGAGAATGTTTTTAATAACCACACAAGGGGTCTTGTCACAGGTAAGAGGGTACATGTTTACCATATGATTCCATTCATCCGATAATCCACGTACGCCTTTCATTAATTCCATTAGTCGTTTTTCATCCGGACTCACGTCGATATTTGTAGTCCAATTATTCAGGATAATCTTATGGAGCAGGTTAGATATTCCAGATTTAACACGTGATTTAAAGAAATATTTCCCGTGTAAAATGATCACTACAGAGGCGGGTTTTGGCGGTGATCCTCAGCTCTCCATCAAGGTGGCTCTTCACAAAATTAATCCACCTCTTGTTGATATGAGAGTTTTTCGGAAATTTAAATAAGGACACCGATCTGTTTTGTACGTGATCGCATCCAGGTAATACGCATTTCCGTGACGAAGGCATAGCTAGCTAGCAAACTGTAGGATGTAGTAGTAACTAATAGTACTGACAGTAACTTGCGATTGAGTTGCAAACTGATGTGAATGGGCTCCAGTGCGTCAGCAAGTAGGGGCGTGTCCAGGAGCTCAGGGGCTCCAGTGCGTCATCAAGTAGGGGCGTGTCCAGGAGCTCAGGGGCTCCAGTGCGTCATCGAGCCCCCGTTTTAGCCCCGCCCAAAAAATCCGGAACACAGCAACGGTGAAAAACTGTTTAACGGTCTAACTCCACAATTCAGTACTTCACAGTTCACAGTCTTTGTAATATGATTTAGCAATACATTTCTAACATTTATAATGTGTTTAGAATTTTTTTTTTAGAATTGCCTTTACAGGGACTTTAAACACTTTTTTATTTATGGTTTTTTAACAGAAGTTATCTTGCGCCTTTAATTGCCTCCGCTATCGTCCTGTCAATCATCTGTCTCATTCTCACAGGTCGCGGATATGATTACAGTTTCAGTAAAAATGTATTTCACCATCATCGGTACCCACCCTCAGCCGATTGGCATTACAGTATTTGCAATCACCATCCCGTGTCAAAACAGAGCGTCTAAAAGAAAAGTTCTGACTGCTGACTGAACATTGGTCAGTGAGCCTCTCCCGCTCGGCGCTGTCAAGCGCAGCTTCACCACACAGATTTAACTCCGCACAACTAAATAAAACAGGCTGGTGGCAGACTAATAATTAATATTTCTGATGTAAAGATTTCTGTGAAACTTGTAAAGTTGCACAGAAGAAAGCCCAGTAGGACCTGCCCTGTACAGTTTAAGAATCTGTAGCCATAGTAGAGGACTATTATTTTGTTGAACAGACCTGAGCGACAACTTATGACGTCACATGCTCAGATTTGCTTGACCAATCGGCGGAAGGGGGCGTGTCAGGCCGCCCACATGTGGAAAACGAATTTTGAAGTCATTTATTTGTTTTTTGCCTGTGAACTAAAAAGCGAAAAATCAAGCCGAAATCTCGTTTTGTCGTTTTTTTGAAAAAACGAAAAAACGAATAAAGGGGCCGTTTTCTCGTTTCTGCTTATGGCAGAATAGAAAAATATAACTTTAAGTAAATATTAAACAAAGGCAATCAAATTATAAATTAAAAAACGATTCGTTTTTTCGTTTTCTGTTTTTTAAATTGAAAACGGATTTGGAATGGACGGAAGATACCCTGATTGATTATGAGAACAGATAAAATGTTTTTGAAGCATATTGTTTGATTTTGCCAGAAGAGTCAGAGGTTCTCTGAACGTAGTTTGAAGATTGAAATGTGTTTTAGGAAGTTCATAAAAACTGTAATACGAAAATATAGTAATGGGAGAAACAAAGCTTTTCAAAGCTTCGAATCAATTGAACCAACTGCTTTGCAAAATGATTCACTGTTTCGAAGTTCGAAACGCGACACGCTGGTGGTAGGTCCGTGTACGGTCCGTTTTGATAGTTTGTTTTTTCGTTTGAACCACAAAACAAAATAACGAGAAACCACATTTTTTTTCGTTTGTCGTTTCAAACCAAAAACAAAGGAACGGTAAAAAAAAAAAAAAAAGAGCCGTTCTCCCGTTTTTGGTTTCTGAATCCAAAAACGAAAAACGACTAAACCAAATTCAAATAACGGTTCGATTTTGTTTTTTTGAAATTCCTTTTTTCATTTCTCCGTTTGAAGATCTACATTAAAAGAAAGACAGGTTGCCCATGTGACCCGGAATAGTAAATATAGCCTATAAAAATAAAAGCCAAGCTTTTTAGAACGGTGACGCACTGCTGCCACATAGGCTACATATTATTTTTTCCACTCAATTATGTCGTTATAACGAGATCTTATGTCGTTAAAACGACATATTTTCTCGTAATAACGAGATCTTATATCGTTAAAACAACATATTTTCTCGTAATAACGAGATCTTATGTCGTTAAAACGACATATTTTCTCGTAATATAAATAACGAGATGTTATGTCGTTAAAACGACATATTGTCTTGGCCTTATAAGGACATGTGTAGTCATGTACAAAATATGCCTTGATCCACATAAAATTGATAGCCAATCATGTCTTTATCATACATCTACGTTAAAAAAGCTGAAGAAATAGCAGCCCCCAATGGACATTCATGTTAAAAGATCAAATTCTGTACACACCTTATTAATAGCAGATGAGCCCAGAATACGAACATTGGGTCTCATTCATGAAACATTCTTAAATATACGAGTAAATATGTGAGTGATTTGCGCGTAAAGAGACCTTCCCGAAAACTCTTCTCCTGATTCACAAATAGCCTACTTCGTAAACGTCAGATGTGATAGTGAAATGTGTGTGTGTGTTAATGAATTCCGATCAGTAGTAAATCGGACGCGCGTGCACGCTCATTCTCAATTACCATAAATCCCGCCCATTAAATCCGACTGACAACTATATGGGCATCATATTATGACACCAAACGAAGGATTTCAACATGTCTTCTCAAAAGCGAATGAAAAAGAGAAATTTCTCAGATGCAGAAATTGAACTTTTATTATCAGAAGTTCATTCAAAACGCCACATTTTATTTTCAAGCGTACATAGTGGCGTATCAGGTCCTAAAAAAAAGGAAACTTGGCAGCATATTACAGATGCAGTTAATGGAGTTTCATCTGTTAATCGAACAGTCCCAAAAGTGAAAAGAAAATGGTTCGACATGAAGCTTGACTGCAACACTTGTGACTTGCGGACTTGTGTTCTGTTTGCAGATGCTATTACTGGCTCTCATAATAAAAGTAAAAAGAAAAACCGTAGGCTATGTAAATTTTCAAAATGCTGTGTAAATATGTACCCGATTAAGGTGAATTAAAATGCAGCCTTATTAATGAGCAAAACGTTCGGATGTTAAACGCACTATTTACGCGTGGCTGGGAGCAGGTGTAGATTTCTTTCGTACCAACTAACATTTGGAAAATACAAACATTTTAATGAATCCGAAAATTTACGCCAGAACCACTTTACACACGATTTACACAAAAATTCGTTCTGCTCGTGTTTCATGAATGAGACCCATTGCGTTTAATTGCACATTAGGCTAAGCGTTTTCCTCCCAGAAAACCCTTATAATAAAGAAGAAGCTTAATGTGGCTTAATAGGCTACTTCAGTGATAAAGATCAAATGCTGTACAGTGGCGGCTTGTCCATAGGGGGCGCTGGGGCGCCGCCCCCATCAACATTTCAGAAATTAACATGTGTAAAAACATTATATTAAAATGAAATAAAAAAATAATAATAATAGTTTACTCATGTGCCGGCTGGTAGTAAGAGCCTCAGAATTTAATAAAAACTGTCTTTAATCGATTAACTATTTACTATGTTTTTCAATACGTTTCATGGGCGAGGGACGCCGGACACATGGGTGTTTATGTGAGTACACAAATTCTCGGGCAGCATGTGACCTGAAGCTGGTCTCTAATTGGTTTCTTAAAGATCCTCCTCGGGGCGCAAGTCGTTGCGTCCCTGGCCAATCATAATTGGATACATGTTATTTTATCCAATCTGATTGGTTCTCGTCACCTGTCATTCAACTGTACTACGCGGTGGGAAATAACCTTGCTTGCTACTAGGCTGATCACTTTTTATTACGCAATGGCAGCAGACAGCAGTTAATCGAAATTCTGTTATTTATTTACAAAAAAACCCTTTCTCAAGACTTTCGCTTGAAGAAAAAAAAGATTAAGGATCTCGGACCGGAACAACCAGATTTACACATCCAGCAGCAGGCAAGTGACAGAGGACGAAGCATGGTAAGTGTGTGCGCCATGGTGATGCAGGATTGACTGACAGCAGATGAACTCTGACACGGTGGGCATCGCAGTACAACAGCCACGTTACAACAAACACATGCTAACTTACGAGACGTTGAAGAGAGACAGGAATATGATGGCAGACATCGCAAACATATGTTTCAATGTGCAGTTTATTTACATATAACGTTAGACGTCGTCTTTTTGTCTGGTACTAATAATCTTCACTAAGTTAGCTAAACACTAAGTTAGCATGAGTTTTATTTATTTAATATTTATTTGACAGGGACAAATGCATAGAACATTGCTTTATAAAGAATACAAAGTAGATGCCATGCAATTCATAAAGCTTTTCTGCTGAAGGAAGCATGAAGTGCAGAATGTCCTGGAAGTCCAGAGTCAACGTAGCCGTCTACCAGGACATTTAGAGCACTTCATGCTTCCTTCAGCAGAAAAGCTTTATGAAGATGAAGATGATTTTCCAGCAGGATTTTCACCTGCCCACACTGCCAAAATAACCAAAACTTGGTTCAATGACCATGGGATTACTGTGTAACTACTGCAGTGTGATTTCATGTAATATTCTAATTTTCAAAAAAATTTATTTCGTGGGTTCCATAAGCTGTAAGCCATAATCATCAAAATTATAACAAATCAAGGCTTAAAATATCTCACTTTGCAAGCAATCAGCCTTTTTTTATAAAATTAGTTTCACATTTTAAGTTGAATTCCTAAAATAATTTAACTTTTCCATGATATTCAAATTTTTGGAAAGGGTCTGTATATAAAGGAGAGCAACATTATGTTCAAGTAGGAAACATGCTTTTTGTTACTACTTTGTCGGTCTGAAATGTAAATAAAAAGAGATCAAAATTGCTTTTTTGTTTCTGCTTTGTATTTTGACCCCCCCCCCCCCCCAAATAAAAATGGCGCCCCCCCAAAAATAATTATCACCAGCCGCCACTGCTGTACACACCTTATTAATAAACCATACTATCCTACAGAAAAGCAGATGAGCCCAGAATATGAACGCAATGCATTTAATTACACGTTAAGCGTTTTCCTCCCATAAAGGTGGCTCTTAACGTGTCTTTCTATGGGGGGATGGCATTGCGGTGCACAGCAAATCCTTTAAATGGTATTCAATGCATAACAAAAATGAAAAATATAAGTAGCCAATAAAATAAACAAATTATTGTGGCATTAATTAGCCCACAAACAATATTTATTTTAAAGCTTAAACGAATTTATTTTAAAGCCTAAACGAATTTATTTAAAACACCAGCGTTGGGCGTGTATCTGAAGGCTAAGTGTTTCAGCCGCCCTTTTCAAACTGACGCAATAAAATGCAACAGAATTTGATTTGTTAAACATGAAGAGGACTTATCCGTCTGGCATGGCCGCTCGCTCTAACGTTAACCTAGATAAATGTTCGCTATTATTAAGCGCATATCCAAGTGTTTGTGCGGAGTGTGGAGCACGCACTGCATGACATGGAGGCGCCGGTGTCATCACTAGCATTTTCCTATCAACAGTGGAAACAACTTAAAATATTCCATAAATTCTGGTCATACAGAAAAGAATAATACATCAGTCGCAACTACTTTTATTTGTGTAAACTCACAACAACAAGAAAACGTTGTGCTTTTGTAAAATAAAATAAAACGAACAGGAGCGCGTCTCAAAAATGAACTGAAAAACAGTGTATAGACAAGCCTCACAGACATGAGAAATATAGCTATCTATATAAAGCTTATAAAAAATGTCCACCAACGAAAAAAATCCAATCGAAAGCAAATTCGTACGGTAGCCTACCATCTGATGTAATCCTGTCAGTATGAAATAACAAATAACAGTTTAAATAAATAAAATACTTCTGATATAAACATTTAGGTTAAATATGCCATTCAAATTAATGTAGTTAAACACCTAAACATGAAATCATTACTGAAGTTACAACATTTTTTTAAATTCAATCATTAGAAATATTTGTTGTGGATGCGATTGTTTTTGAACACTTTTCCTGTGGCGTGCTTTAATGTTTTAACCACAGAGATAATTGCTTATCATGATAATACCAGATTTTCTGAGAAAATAGTATCGTGCAAATAATGCCCAAGGCCTATCTGTTTCCATTAAAAATATAAATCAATTAAAAATACAATTCGGCAAGTGGAAAAGATTGAGAAAAACTTTCTCTGAAATGTATTTTACACTATTTGATTTTCAGGCTATTCAAAAACAAGGCAAGGATAGACAACTACTTGATTTGTATTAATGTAATGTTTCTTGTACCGTTTATATCATTTGCATATGATTATTCATCCACGTGATAACGTTTAAGTTATCACGTGGATGAATAATCATATGCAAATGATATGTAGATGAGGATCTGCATAGTAAAACTAGGCGTTGTAAGCTCCATATATGGTTATTTCGGGTGGAGACGCATGTACGCACAATCTTCCGCTGACTGGGATTTATAAAGTGAATTCTGCGCAGGTTCTGGCGTACGCACGGTTTTATAAGTCTGAATATTTTTTTGCGTACGCCATTTTTGACTTTCGGGCGCACGTACACTTTTAGTAAGGTTCCTACGCACAGTTTTATAAATGAGGCCCCAGCTCTTTACATTAAATTAGTTGAGTAAACATAATGAACTAATAAAATAAAGTTTAAATTAAGATACTAACCATATATTTATAGCATTGCTTATTCCACCACACAAATGACTGTTTATAAGGTGACAATCCGTTATACATGTGAAGATTGTAGGCAATAGGCATATATTGAAGATTTTTGTATTGTATTGTATCTTCTGTTATAAAGACGAAGATTGACATTTCGTTAATTAAACAAAATAAGAACACAATGTTGTAAAAAATAAACAACTTATGTTATGTCGTTAAAACTACATATTTTCTTGGCCTTATAAGGACACGTGTAGTCATGTACAAAATATGCCTTTATCCACATGACAGCCTATCATGCCTTTAGCACACTTCTGCGTTCAAAAAGCTTAAAGTCCGCGTGAACCGGAAGTTGCAAACGACTTTTCTCCAGTGTTGTGACGCATTTCCCAGTGAAACGGAATATTGAACAGAGGGCAGGGTTTTACTCTAGCGCTCCTCCTCTCCATCTCTGCTCATAACAGACTAACGGTTTGAGGGGAGTGGTTAAGCGTTTCCCAAACCAATTCCTCAAACCTACGTCATCAGAGAAGGTCCTCCAATGCAGAGGGGAGGGGCATTTTCAGATTTTGATTAAAGATTACGTAGGCAAAAAATTTTTTTGTGTGGATTGACTTGCATGGATGAATTGTTCACCACAAAACGATCAATTTAGGCAAACAAAGTAAATATGGTCAATTTTGATTTCATGTGGACTTTAAGCAAATAGCAGCCCTCAATCAGGCAAAATTAATCAATGAGGCCCTTTTTTTAAATATATTTTATATAGGCCTATAATTTTTTTTATATAGCCTATAATATATTATAGGGCCTATATAAGATTTATTTTTGTTAATAGGCTATATCTTCATTACCTAGAGATATAATTAAAACAAATAGTAGTAACAAAACATAGCCTATCTCGTTATTACGAGAAAAGATGTCGTTAAAACGACATAAGATCTTGTTATTACGACATAATTGAGGGGAAAAAATAATATGTATGTAGCCTATTTATTGATTGATTTTTTTTCTTCTAACGTTACTCTGGTATAACGTTATGCTGCATATTATGACCGTTCTAAAAAGGCTTTTATTTTTATAGGCTATATTTACTATTAGGCTACTTCCGGGTCACATGGCCAACCTGTCTTTCTTTTAATGAAATGAAAAAAAAGGAATTTCAAAAAACCAAAATCGGACCGTTATTTGAATTTGGTTTAGTCGTTTTTCGATTTGGATTCAGAAACCAAAAACGGGAGAACGGCTCTTTTTTTACCGTTTCTTTGTTTTTGGTTTGAAACGACAAACGAAAAAAAGGTGGTTTCTCGTTATTTTGTTTTGTGGTTCAAACGAAAAAACAAACTATCAAAACGTACACGGACCATAAAAAGACCTTTTACAAACACATTGCAAATGTTTTATTGAAAGTAAAATATGCGGTTAACTAATCATCTGATAAGATTCAATATCAAGTGTCTTGTCTGTGTAATATGTGTTGTTTGTTTATACATTTTTAGGGATTGTTTTCTTTGTTTCATGGATTGTTCAGCTAAACAGGCCGAAAAGAGACTATTAACTACTATTATTCTTTTTAATTATACTAATGTCTAAATAAAACGTGTACACATGTATAAAACATCTCTGTGAATCCGCATGATTCATGGGACAGAGATCATCGGATCCCAGCGGTTAACCATTTAAATTTTGGAACGTTTCGAAACAGTTATGACGTAAGAAGCCTTGTTTACTCAAATCACGTGACTTTAGGAGTTCGCTACATGGTCCGAACCACTGATTCGAAACTAAAGATTCACAAACATTTTGAAGCTTCATGACGCAGTGTTTCGAAATCGCCCATCACTATAGTAACGAAAATACGTAAAATAGTAGGCAATTATGTAGTGGTGGGCAGATCGAGGCTACGTGAAACAATCTGACACCGTCTCCACGGTGACACCTAGTGGTCAAGAATAGTGTAAATGCAACAAAAACCCGGGCCAAACATGCATAAAAACACCTTTTACAAATATATAGCAATTTTTTTATTGAAAGTAAAATCTTTCAAGTGCAATTATCTAATGATCTAATAAGATAATCAATGGTCAATATGTTATTTTATCAATTGTCAGGGTTTGTTTTGTTTGTTCTATGAATCGCTCAGCTAAATGGCCAATAAGGGACTTTTACCTACCATTACAGTAATAATTTTACAGTTTTTTCAAATTGCTTACACACTAAAACTGGAACTCGAGGTCCACTCAGTGAAACCATTCACTCATGTACCAAATCTTCAGACCAAGTCTGCAAAACTGCAAGCTCATTATACGCTTTACACTCAGTTTGCAATTGAAAAATAAACTTTTTGCAAAACTCTAAACACAGTTCCATTAGACACATCTCTCTCTCTTTTGTTTCATTTGGGAAACACTGCCATTTACAGTTTTTTACAATCGCTATGACAATTTTTTTCAATACTTTTAACAAATTTCCTAAACTCTTAACGCACCAACACACCTACAACACACAACTGGCAAAGCAGTTAATTTCATGCTCAAAATCACACATTGTAAACTAAACTCCAAAACTAATTTTCAAAATACAATAATACATTAGCAACAATACACTATGTCTACCAAAACACTGCAAACATGTCTCAAAATCAAATAATTTTTCAAAACACTAACATATGTTCTCGTCCAACAGGAAGATTTAGTCAGTCGTAGCACAATGTCATAAAAACACTAACATCAGATGGAATTACAGAAACAGCATTATTTTATGTGTCATGTATGCCCTTATACAACAGACAGTATATTGTATTGATCATAGATTGTGTTTTGCACTGCAGTTTCTTTTGAAGCCTCTCTACATTTTTGTTTTGTTGGGTTTAGGTCTTTTGCTGCAGAAATTCAATAAAAAAGACCTAATTGTAAAAAACTGTAATTGTATGCATTTTGTGTTAAAGCAACAAGAAATGTGTTACAGTTTTTTACGATTGCTATGACAGATTTTTCAATACATTTAACAATTTTCCAAAACTCTTAACACAGTTAGCACTACATCCGTCTGTGTAAGCTATACTATTAACACATTTCTTGTTGCTTTAACACAAAATGCATACAGTTAGCACAAATTTAAAATGGTGTAACTTCTTTTACACACAAGCTCAAACAAGACCAAAACAATGGATTTTTACAGCCAAATTTACCAATGCTTTAACACTGTATGTCAGAACAGATAACACCATGTTCTAAACCTAACCTTACAGGCTAAACTCAAGGTAAACAGCTGTTTATATTGTGAACTGAAACACAAATATATCCCCTGTATTTTATTCTATTCTTACTGAGAAACAGCTGATTGAATTATGCAAATAATTAGAAGATGACTATTTTTTTATTTCTTTTTTTATTCTTCTGGTGCTTTTTCTGTTCGTATATTTTGTATTTTCACATTATTCCATTGCTAGTGAGAAACAGCTGATAAAGTTATGCAAATATGGGACAATGTGGCATTCCACCATTCCCGTGCAGTCACAGCCAGGTTTGACGCCCATCAGAGGATGATGTCCATTTTCCTGGCCCCTTACTTCCCTTTCCTCAACCCCACTGAGGAGTTTTCTCTGCCTGGAGATGAAAGGTTTTTGACCATAGTCCACAGGACCAAATGTCCCTCCTGTATGCAAAAGATGCTGCATACCAAGACATCACAGCTGAACACTGCCAGGGGTGGATAAGGCATGTTACTGTAAAAGATTCTTCCCAAGATGCCTTGCCAGGGAAGATATCAGGTGTGATATGGATGAGAACGTGGACAAATGCAGAAGACCGGGCAGATTAGAAGATGGCCTTTTCTGTTTGTATATTTTGTATTTTCACATACAGTAATACTGTAAATGGCAGCTATATGCATATTTTTGTTATCTTGCAGAAATGTCCTGTTGCAAATAAAGCCGGGTAACACTTTATTTTACGGTGCCCTTGATACAGAGTAATTACTTAATTAATTACTTAGTAATAGACTTTGTAATAACATGTAACAAAATGTACTTAACATGTAACTAAGTTATGGAACAGCCTATACTTACAGATTGTAATTACGCACATGTAATAGGCAGCTACTGTTACACATGTGTAACAAGCCGAGTCTGTTACATACGTGTTACGGACTTGGTACACTGTAATTATGTAAGAAAGTTAGTGTAACACAATGTAACACCAAGTACTTAAATATGTTAGGCTAAGGTCTGCAGTTACACATGGTAAATGTGTATGTTCTGTAGCATTACTTGTATGTAACATTACATAAAGTGTATCAAGATTGTACTTGAGTGCACTTCCTGTGTATCTACATATGTTATCCATCTGAATTAACCCACTAGTTCATAGCTTAAATAAATGCATTAGCTTCCTAATTACATTGCCATTACAAAATATTACACAGGTATAAGCTACGTAAAATAAAGTGTATCAAGAATGTACTTGTGTACTTTGTGTATACACACCTTATCCATCTCTGCCTTACTTTGATTTAACTCACTAGTTCACAGCTTAAATGCATGCAGTAGCTTCTTAATTACATTGCAATTACATTGCAATTACACAGGTATAAGCTACGTAAAATAAAGTGCATCAAGAATGTACTTAAGTGTACTTTGTGTATACATACCTTATCCATCTCTGCCTTAGTTTGATTTTACTCACTAGTTCACAGCTTAAATGCATGCAGTAGTTTCCTAATTACATTGTAATTACATAATATTACACAGGGATGAGCTACGTAAAATAAAGTGTATCAAGAATGTACTTAAGTGTACTTTGTGTATACATACCTTATCCATCTCTGCCTTAGTTTGATTTAACTTACTAGTTCACAGCTTAAATGCATGCAGTAGTTTCCTAATTACATAATATTACACAGGTATAAGCTACGTAAAATAAAGTGTATCAAGAATGTACTTAAGTGAGGATTAATGTCATTAAGATGAATATCTTGCCTAAATTCTTATATATATTTCAATCTCTCCCAATCCATATTCCACAAACTTTTTTTTCTTCCCTTAATAGTTTGATCAGACGTTTTATATGGCGTGGTAAAACACCCAGATTAAGTCTTGATAAATTGACTTTAGAGTATAATCAAGGGGGATTAAAATTACCAAACTTTAAAATGTACTGGTGGGCAGCACATTCAAGATATCTGGCCCAAATATTTGGAAGTGAGCCCACCCCCTCATGGCTTAAAATAGAATTATGTGAATTAAAAGAGGAAGACCCCACAGATATTTTATATAAATGGGATGAGAAATTGATAAAAAAAATCAGGAACCCAATGATTATTCATACAGTCAGTTTGTGGGTAAGGATGCAACAGACATTTGGACAGAAAGGGATTCTTTCCCCTAAGACACCATTATGGAGCAATAGATTGCTCCCAAAATGTTTCCAGGATAAGCATTTTAAACTATGGGCTGATAATGGAATTTCTCATCTACAACAGTGTTTTGAGGATGAAATACTGATGTCTTTTGAGCAGCTTAAATCCAAATACAATTTAAATAATAAAGAGTTTTTTAGGTACTTGCAATTGCGAGACTTTCTAAGAGTTAAAACCCAACTGAAACTACCTAGTTTAACACAACTGGAGCAATATGTCTACTCAAGTCAACCGCTACACAAAATAATCTCTAGAATATATAAATCTCTTATGATAAATAAACCACTGCCTGAATTAGATAATCTAAAGTGAGATGGGAACAAGACTTGGACATTAGCATTGAAGGAGAAACATGGGGTGAACTGTGTCAAAATGGTGTTACATCATACTTGAACTCTAGATATAGAATGATTCAGTTTAACTTCCTTCATCAGATGTATATCACACCATCTATGCTTTATAAGTTTAACAAAAAAATTTCACCTCTTTGCTTTCGATGTGGTGTGGAGGAAGGAACTTTTTTGCATTCCACATGGACTTGCCCTCTCATTCAGGGATTTTGGCAAAAGTATGTCATTTTATTTCTGATATCCATGGAGTAAGTTTTCCACCAGACCCAGAAGTATGTTTATTGGGTAATTACACCAATTCCAATATTACACAAGATTATGCCATAAGACTCACAGAAATTCTGCTAATAATTGCTAAGAAGTGCATTGCAATTAAGTGGAAATCTGATACTGTTATTCCTATAAATTTATGGTTATCTGAGGTTAATAACTGTGTACCACTGGAAAAAATAACATACTGGTTAAGAAAAAAAAGTAAAATATTTAATAAAATTTGGCAACCCTTTTTCCGCTATATGGAAGAAACTTCAATAGACCGGTTGGATTCTCTTCTCGAGTGAGGCTTTATACCGTATATTTACGATATCCTGTATCATCCCATTGTGCTGTATAGTGTGTATTTTTATTTTATTTATTTATTTATTTTTGACGTTTGGTTGTTTTGTTTGGACTAATCTCTGTCTTATTTTGTGCAATAAGTTGTGTGAGTTTTTTGTCTGTTTTCTTTTGTTTATGTAACAGTTCAAAAGCTAAAATAAAATATTCCCAAAAAAAAGAATGTACTTAAGTGTACTTTGTGTATACATACCTTATCCATCTCTGCCTTAGTTTGATTTAACTCACTAGTTCACAGCTTAAATGCATGCAGTAGTTTCCTAATTACATTGTAATTACATAATATTACACAGGTAAGCTACGTAAAATAAAGTGTATCAAGAATGTACTTAAGTGTACTTCATGTGTATCTATAAACCTTATCCAACTCGGCTTGTTACACATGTGTAACAGTAGCTGCCTATTACATGTGTGTAATTACAATCTGTAAATACAGGCTGTTCCATAACTTAGTTACATGTTAAGTACATTTTGTTACATGTTATTACAACGTCTATTACTAAGTACCTAATTAAGTAATTACTCTGTATCAAGGGCACCGTAAAATAAAGTATTACCTAAAGCCGTTACTGCAGCAATTCTGTCTCTGTCTTCTTTTTTTCATAAACCATACATTCTATAAAGCTACTCTAAGAAGGGTCATTTATTTTGTTGTATTGAATTTCTACTGCAAAAAAACAAAAAAAACAACAACAACAAAATGCATGCATTTACATTACAAACAAAACAAAAATGTAGAGAGACTTAAAAAAAAAAAAACTGCAGTGCAAAACACAATCTATGATCAATACAATATACTGTCTGTTGTATAAGGGCATACCTGACACATATAAAATAATGTAGTTTCTGTAATTCCATCTGATGTTAGTGTTTTTTTTGTCATTGTGTTATGATTGACTAAATGTTCCTGTTGGAAGAGAACATGTGTTAGTGTTTTGAATAATTATTTGATTTTGAAACATGTTTGCAGTGTTTTGTTAGACATAGTGTGTTGAATTTGGAATTGGGAATTAGAATTTATCTCTTAAGGACTGTAGGATAAGCAACACTCGCCCTGGATGGGCCTATCAGAACCCAGGAACTCAGTCAACCACAGTTATTTCCTTTGATGTCTTTACTGAAGCATATTGTGTGTGGTCTGTACAAAGATAAATAAAATTACAATAAGTAAATAATACAGATTTGAGATCCAATTATTTAACATTCTAATATGGTAAACAATAGTACAATCTGTGTGGAGAATACAATAGCTTCTCTATTAGCCATATTAACATCTGAATAGGCCATTTAACTATAATCTCTAACTAATTTAACTAAATCAACTCACACTTATACTGGCAATTTACTAACGACATCTTAAACATGCAAAACAATCTCTCTCAACATAAAATATGAGAGCATTATAACAAACGATTGCATAATTTGACGGCAGATGTGAATATGATCATGCATGTAACGATCGTTATTCAGACACGATCAGAAACATCTGAATTTAGTTATAACTTCAATAATCAAGAATTATATGCAAGATCACAACATGAACTTTCTCCTAAGTCTATATTAACAAGAATTGACTCACTTTATAGGATGCACGCACACATATAACACTCCATCTCGGATCGGCTTGCATTTCTTCCTCACAGAAAACTTTGCGGCATCAATTAAAAGGGCAACAAGTCTTAAAGGGGCCACACACGCAAAGCCGTTTGTACAGCTGCCCCCAAATTGTGTTTAATTTGACTATTAAGATGGCTGCGTGTGAGTTACCGATGCTGCAGTGGGTATGTTGGGCTCTTCCGTGTCTTCTGGGATGGGGGGTAGAGCTATCAGTCGAGCCACAGGTCTAGTATAAACCTTCCCTTGAACTTGGACGTCCACTGATCTCACATGTGAGTCTTGACTGGGGTGCACTTGAACAACTCTTCCAATAGGCCAATGTGCTCTGGACTGTTGGGGATCCACCATCATGACTATCGTGCCCGTAGTTATATTAGGGAAGTTGCGGTGCCATTTCTGTCTGACCTGCAGGTTCGTAAGGTAATGGCAGATAAAGGAGGACCAGAAGTGGTCAGCTAGCACCTGGGAGTGTCTCCACCGGCGACGACTTAGGCCTTCTTCTTTAGGGTATATAACTGCAGGCAGGGAGTTATCCATCCGCCCCATAAGAAGAAGGTTGGGCGTTACTGGATCAGGATCAGCCACATTAGAAGATACATACCCGAGTGGTTTTGAATTAAGGATGTTCTCTACTTCAACCAACACAGTCCTGAGTACTTCTTCTGATACTGTTTGTGCTCCAATAGTCGCAGATAGTGCCATTTTAACGGATCTTATCTCCCTTTCCCACACTCCTCCAAAGTGTGGTGCTGCAGGAGGATTAAAATGGAATGCGATCTTCTGTGGTGCAAGTCTTTGTTGAAGATCAGGTGATATACACTGGAATGCTTCCCTGAGTTCCTTTTCCCCACCTCGGAAATTTGTTCCTTGGTCTGACAGTAATTCTACAGGGGAGCCTCTACGTGCAATAAACCTCCGAAGTGACATCAGAAAAGAATCAGTGTCCAAACTGTACAGAAGGTCTAGGTGTACAGCCCTGGTGGTAAGACACTTGTAGAGGATTCCCCACCTCTTTTCTACTCGTCGACCAATCTTCACAAGTAAGGGACCAAAACAATCCATCCCAGTTGAATGAAAGGCTGGCTTGTGGAGACGCAAGCGTGCTAAAGGAAGGTCTGCCATTTTGGGAATGGTAGGTTTGGCTCTCAGACGTTTGCATTCTGTGCAGGCATGCTGTAAGCTCCGGATGGCTGCTCTTCCTCTTAGAACCCAGAACTGTCGTCTTATTTCTGCAAACACCCGATCAGGGCCTGGATGACAGAGTCTTTTATCGTAATCATGGAGGAGTAACTTCACAGCTGGATGTTTAGAATCTAGTACAATGGGATGTTTCAGGGCAGGATCTAAGGTTTCAGCACGTCTTAGCCTACCACCAACCCGGATTAGATTGGTAGCTGTATCATATTCTGGAGCTAGAGTGAGTAAGCGACTATTATGTTGAAGAGTCTTGCCTGATTTCAGTTGTTGTAATTCCTCAGGAAAACTCTCATTTTGTACCTTCTGGAGTATGCATGTTTCTGCTGCTTGATACGTGTATGCTGTAGGTTCTCCTGACTGTCCAGCCGCCCCATGTAGCTCCTGCGCAGTGGCCTTTACTAATTCTGTCCATGTCCTGTACTTATTACCAGTTGGTTCATCTACAGCTACTATTCCACAGAATGCAGATTTCTTAAGCTCAGACTTGTCAATCTCAGGGCGCTCTGTAGGGTTTGTGGGCCAGCTTTCAGGTGGAAGGAGCAGGAATGAAGGCCCTTGGCTCCATCTATTGGGCTCAGCAAGTTCTTTCAGAGTCTTTCCCCTTGTAAGGTCGTCTGCAGGATTTTGACCTGAATTCACATATCGCCAGGCAGTGAAGTTGGTAAGCTCGTGGATTTCAGCCACTCTTGTACCGACAAAGACTTTAAAATGGCAGGACTCTGATTGAATCCAGGACAGCACAGTGGTGGAGTCTGTCCAAAGAACTGTGTGGCGAAGCGACAAAGTTAACTCTTTCTTCAGCAGGTTTGCCAACTGAGCACCAATTACTGCTGCACAGAGCTCCAAACGGGGCATTGACAAGACTCTTTTTGGTGCTACTCTAGAATGTGCCAGTACGAATGATAGATGGATCTTACCAAGCTGATCTTCGGTGCGCAGGTAAGTGACTGCTCCATACGAACTCTCTGAGGCATCGCTGAACACATGAAGGTCTGTAACAGATCTGGTTTGATCTACTGAAGTTGGTACATATGACCTTGGGAAACTGATCTTGTGAAGAAACTGCAGTTCACCTTCCCATTCGTTCCAGCTCTGGATTAATGTTTGGGGAAGTTGGGCATCATCCCAGCTGTGCTGCTTGCTCCAAAGTTGTTGGACCAGTACTTTAGCCCTGGTAGTGAACGGAAGGATATATCCCAAGGGGTCGTACTGGCTTGCTAAAACTTTATAAATAATCCTCATGGTGGGAGCTCCATGATTTATGGGCCGGTGACGGTACGTCAGGACATCTACAGGGCAATTCCAGCTAAGACCCAATGTGGACTCCTGGACATCTGTCTTTTCGTGGGCTAGCCAGAGTTCCAGACCATCCGATCTGGCTTCACGTGGAAGATGGTGAATGACAGATGGCACATTGCTGGCCCATTGTCTCAACTCGAAGCCTCCTTCAGCAAACAGCTTCTTCAGCTTGTCAACCAATTGCTTAGCCTCCTCTGGTGATGACAAGCTCTGCAAGCAATTGTCAACATAGAAGCACCGTTCGACTGAGAACCTCACATCTTCGTTAGGTTGGCTATGTTCTCTCACATGCCGTTGTAAGGCAAAAGTAGCACAGCAGGGGCTGCAGGTTGTGCCGAATGGCAGAACTTGCCATTCAAAGACATCAGGTGGACCCTTCTCCTTTGAGTCACGCCAGACAAACCGAAGAAGTGGTCTATCTTCTGGAAGAAGGCGGACCTGATGAAACATGCCCCGGATGTCTGCACTGATGGCCACTGCATGCTCACGGAATCTGAGCAAGACCCCAAGAAGTGATGAACCCAAGGTGGGGCCAGCGAGGAGTGAATCATTTAAACTGAGGCCACCAAACTGAAAGGAGCAATCAAACACCACACGATTCTTTTCATTGTGACGCACCATATGGTGTGGAATGAACCAGGATTCACCATCTCTTTCCATATCTTCTGGAAGGAGCTTTCTGATAGCTCCGGACTGAACCAATTTCTGGATTTCTGAGGAATAAGCTTCAGCTTGTTGCGGGTCTCTTGCAAGTTTTCTCTCAGTACTTCGTAGGCGTGGCATGACAGCTTCCATAGTGGCATGAAGATAGGGCATGTCACACTTGCGTAACAAGGGTGTTGCATAGCGACGTATTCCATCCACCTCTACACGAACAGTCTTGGTTTCAAGTAACTCAATGGCCCTTTGGTCCTGCTTGGATCTTGTGCACACCTTTTCATTCTGAAATGGCAAAACATCCACTTGCCACAGCCTTTCAACATTCTTGAACAGTTCTGTGGTGCTGAGAGGAATGGATATGTGGAGACACTGGTTTGGCTCAAGTCTCTGCTCCAACAGGCTGGTAGGGCCCTGGAGTGTCCACCCTAATTTGGTTCTTATTGCAGCTGGACCCCCTGGTGGACCAAGTCTTACTGGCTCAATTGGTGAGATTATGTGAGTTTGATCTGCACCAACAAGGACAAGAGGTTTTGCCTTTTCAAAATACTGCAGTGGTAGTCCAACCAAGTGTTTGTATTGCTTCTGCAGCTTTGGAATTGGGTAAGAGTGATCAACGAGATCAAGCTGTGGGGCAGTAAAGGCTCTGGAAATGAGATATCGCTTCTTCGGATTGGAGTATGGAGAAATGGAGAATGAGACTGAAGCTCCATCAAGGGTTTGCACATCCTGACGGATTGTTTTCAGAGATAAGCTTTCTTGTGTCCCTCTCAAGCCAAGTTTCTGTGCTGCCTCTGGCAGGAGCATCGTACGGTCAGAGCCATCATCAAGGATTGCGAATGTGTCCAGAGTACAATTGCCATGGTGTAAAAGCACTCTGACAACTTTGAGTAAAACCTTACTGCTGACTGGTTTGTTCAGGTACAACGTTTGTGTCGCTGAGCTGACTAAGCAAGCCTCTGTTTTGGATGCCTTTATGACAGGCCTCTCATTTACCTCATGGAGGATTCGTAGATGCTTTCTCTGACAAAGCGGACATGGTTTCTTCAGACCACAGTGGATAGCCTGATGAGCAAGGCCACAACGCCAGCATCTCCTATTGATGCGTATCCACTCTGAGAGCTGGTCTTTGGAGAGGGTTGGAATTTTGGGGCATTGACTGAATGCATGCTCAGAGTTCTGACAGTAAGAACAATATACTGAGGGCCTACTCTTAGCCTTTTCATCAACCTTGGCTGGTGAATATGTAGCGCTTGTAACCTCAGCACTGTTCCCAGACCCAGTCAGTACAGTGGCAGTGGTTCTGCGTGACCATGGAGCTGCCCGAGACTCTAGTTTGGACTGGCTTTCTCCTCTTGCTGACTGATCATCATAGCTTTGGCACCAAGATTCATACTTTAGCCAGTCGGCCAAATCCATCAATGAGTATGTCACCCCAGGCTGATGTAACATGTGGCGGCAGAAATCAGCCCGTCTTTCAGGTGGCAGCTTGCTGAGGAGACGTGCAACATGCGACCCACACTGCAACTCAATGCTACCCGCCTGTCCTAATGTCTTAAGCAGACCAACTAGAGACTGCACTTGAAGGGAGAACTTCTCAAAGGCTGATGGGTCATTGTGGCTTATATCAGGAGAATCAAGAATAGTAGCAATCCTTTTTAATGCTACCTGGTGGGGCTGACCGAACCGTTCATTTAGGGCCATCATGGTGTCTCTGTAAGGTGTTGGGGAGTGCAAGAAGGAGTCTGCTATTAGACAAGCATCGTCCAATTTCAGATGGTCAACCAGGACCTGATATTTGAACATTTCAGTACTGTCAGGTGGCAAGAGGTTGTCTAAGGCCATTTTTAATCGGGCAAACTCACTCAGATCTTTGTTGCGGAAAAATGGAATGGTGGGGCATGGTCCTTTGTAATATTTCTCAGTCAGATCCATAGATGCCATGGGAGGTGCCATATTATAGGATGCCATTCTGTGATGTTCAGTATTAGGACGCTTGGATGATTCCCATGGGTGGTCATAAACATACTGAGGACTTATCGTTTGGGCAGGGTACTGACCATACCTCAGCTGCTCATCATATTGACTTGGACGGTGAAAATCCATAGTCTTCTCCACTGATGTGAGTCTGGGGGTGAAAGTTGGTGTAGCCCTTGTACTGCTGCAAAACCTTTGCTTGTCATGCTGATTCATAATTACTGGCTCATCAAATGCAATGGGTGGAGGAGGCTCTGGCCAGTCTTCGTCACTCACATGTTCTGCATGGTGGAATTTAACTGTTGGATAATTAGACTGGGTGTTAGGAGTAGATAAAGGCCTTTGCAGACTACAAGCTCTGTCTAAAAGCTGAATCAACTCGTCTTTGGCTGTCTCGATTCGTTTAAGGTCAGCTTTAATAGCCTGCTGTGTTTCACGGAGTCTGGCATTCTCCTCTGAGATCCTTTGCAACTTTATAGAGCTAGCATCTGACCGATCACTCTGGTATCCATCACCAAGGGAAAGAGACTCTGCATTGGATTCAAACTGTAGTCGTCGATTCGAATATTGTGGTGGTGACTGGCGGGAAGACTTGGAAATGCGATGCTGTAGAGGGTCTGGGAGGTCATGATGCTCATCCCTGACAGTCAGCCTCGAAGGGGAAGAAAAAGCAGGTAAACTGTGTGCTCTTTGAGATTTTGCTGCAGATACTCTAATGTGTGTTGAAGAATAATCGTCATCAGATGACTCTACTGCTTGTTCTCTCGCACTAACTGGTGAAGCTGATTTATGAAGACTTGGGAAATCCACCTCATAATCTTGTAAATAGGCTGGACGGCGCTTTGGGCGAACCGAAGGGTTAACTGGTGTAGAACTGGCTGACATCTTAATCCAGGGAAGTGTAATCCGGCTCGAAGGACCATTTGTTGAATTTGGAATTGGGAATTAGAATTTATCTCTTAAGGACTGTAGGATAAGCAACACTCGCCCTGGATGGGCCTATCAGAACCCAGGAACTCAGTCAACCACAGTTATTTCCTTTGATGTCTTTACTGAAGCATATTGTGTGTGGTCTGTACAAAGATAAATAAAATTACAATAAGTAAATAATACAGATTTGAGATCCAATTATTTAACATTCTAATATGGTAAACAATAGTACAATCTGTGTGGAGAATACAATAGCTTCTCTATTAGCCATATTAACATCTGAATAGGCCATTTAACTATAATCTCTAACTAATTTAACTAAATCAACTCACACTTATACTGGCAATTTACTAACGACATCTTAAACATGCAAAACAATCTCTCTCAACATAAAATATGAGAGCATTATAACAAACGATTGCATAATTTGACGGCAGATGTGAATATGATCATGCATGTAACGATCGTTATTCAGACACGATCAAAAACATCTGAATTTAGTTATAACTTCAATAATCAAGAATTATATGCAAGATCACAACATGAACTTTCTCCTAAGTCTATAAATTGACTCACTTTATAGGATGCACGCACACATATAACACTCCATCTCAGATCGGCTTGCATTTCTTCCTCACAGAAAACTTTGCGGCATCAATTAAAAGGGCAACAAGTCTTAAAGGGGCCACACACGCAAAGCCGTTTGTACATAGTGTATTGTGTTAGTGTATTATTGTATTTTGAAAATTAGTTTTGGAGTTTAGTTTACAACGTGTGATTTTGAGTATGAAATTAACCGTTTTGCCAATTGTGTGTTTTAGGTGTGTTGGTGCGTTAAGAGTTTAGGAACCTTGTTAAATGTATTGAAAAAACTGTCATAGCGATTGTAAAAAACTGTAATAGTATAGCTTACTCAGACGGATGTAGTGCTAACTGTGTTAAGAGTTTTGGAAAATTGTTAAAAGTATTGAAAAATCTGTCATAGCAATCATAAAAAACTGTAAATGACACATTCATTTACTGATGACCTACACCCAATGATCACGTTTGAAAACACTTAGATCACTTAGACATCAAAACTCAGTGTTTTGAAAAATAAAAAAAGATTATTTTTACCCTTGAATTTCTGTTTAAAGTATACAGTATATATATACTGTATGCGTATACAGTATATTTATGTGGATATATACACTGTAAAAAAGGAGCCTCAAATATCCTGTCGGATACTCAAGGAACTTCAAAATGTAATTTAGGTACCTCAAAGCTCTTTCTCCTAGGGTTACTGGAGGAGCATTGACAATCTTTGAGGTTCTTGCTGGAACTTATGGGATCCTTTAAGAACTTTGTATTTAGTTCAGAGGGTTCTCAGGAGGAGAGAAGTTTTATTCTGTCACGAAACAGCTGCTATTCCTCTGCTGTCGTCGCTTCAGTGATGCTCGCGCTGCTCGCGCGCAACAAAGCTTAGCTGATCGACGTCATCAGGTTTGAAAGTAACGGCTTCTCTCATCAAAGCTTCCGCCGTTTGTTCGGCTCTCTGTTACAAGGTTTGTAATTTATTGTAAACTCGACAAATAAATATAAATACAGAGTCTACTCACTATATATTCAAACACACATATATATAAACTAAATTTATTATACATTACTACGTTTTTGCAGTGTTTACCACTCGTTTATTGCACAGTATCTGGTATGAAGGTTTTAGCCGCGATGCTAACTACGTTGATCTAATGAACAAATGGAAATTATTGACTTATTGTCTTAGACTTATTGTCTTTTTTTCCCATGTGCATGGAAGTGTATGTATAAAAATGAATATCAAATATGTAATAAACAATTCTTATTTTGTATTTGGTTCAATTTGTTTATTATAATAGAAGTCAAAGGTAACCATAGTAACAACATGAAATTAAATATAAAAAAAAAAAAAAAATGAAATTTGGTTCCTGGAGGCACCAAAAGTGGTTCCACACAGTGCCTGATATAAGAGTTCCTCAGGAAACTTGTGTGGTTCTTCAGAGAACGGCCCCTTTTTAAAGGGTGCCTAGAGGATCTACAGACGGTTCCGCCGGTGTGGCAAAGTGAAGAACCCCAAAAGGTTCCTCCAGGCACCTTTTATTTTTACAGTGTACAATACAAATATACTTTAATGCATTTTTAATACATTTAACAGTCTTTTTCACTTGGGTAGCTTACATTTATTTAGTATAGGCCTATTTTATTAAGTAATTTAAACCTTAAACAACAACACTAAATAATAATAATATTAATAATATGAAGAAGAAGAATCAGGAGGAGAAAAGTGTTATTCTGTAACGAAACTGCTGCTATTCCTCTGCTGTCGTCGCTTCAGTGATCCTCGCGCTGCTCGCGCGCAACAAAGCTCAGCTGATCGACGTCATCGGGTTTGAAAGTAACGGCCTTTATATGATATCTATGGTAACGGCTCCTCTCATCAAAGCTTCCGCCGTTTGTTCGGCTCTCCCTTACAAGGTTTGTAAACTCGCCAAATAAATATAAACACAGAGTCTACTCACTATATATTCAAACACACACATATATAAACTAAATTTATTATACATTACTACGTTTTTACAGTGTTTACCACTCGTTTATTGCACAGTATCTGGTATGAAGGTTTTAGCCGCGATGCTAACTACATTGATCCAATGAACAAATGGAAATTATTGACTTATTGTCTTAGATTGATTTAGTCATTCAATTCAACATATTCTGTACAACTGTGGGTGCTTCTCATTTCTTATTTGTGCATCCTCGTTTCCTCCCCTCGCTTCCTTTCCTCGCGTCTCAGCTCCACCCCCTGTAGGATGCGAGGGAAGGCTGCAAGGAAAGAAAATGAGGACGGAGGAATCGAATGTAACTTTAGGTGTGTTCGACATCGGCTGCGGCTGGATGTAACCGATCGGCGAGAGTAGCCGCGTGCAGGCGGGGAGGAGCTGCAAACGGAGACGTGAAGTCGGACACTTTCTGATTCCCGTGGTGACCGCTCACGTGGTGTTTGGATACCACAGCTGAAGTGAAATAAATGCAATATTTGCCAAATAATAGATGTTTCAGAGACATTTTCATTCAATACTTTATGTACTGCTTCATACAGCGTCTGTTTGAACAAGAATAAAGTTAAACATAAACTAGCCTACTATCAATGAAGTGGAGTCAACCAGTACATTTCTAAAATAATCTGAACATTTCAGTGGCAACATTGAATTACAGTAAGTTACCTGCACCACATGCAAGTACTTTATTACTATGAACTTTCTCTGTGTGAAATTGTATTGTTTGACTGTGTACTTGTGTTTTTTAATCAGTTATTCTCTGAAAATCTTCCCTCATGCTCTCAAATCTCATTCATGTTACTCAGAAAAATAATATCACAGGTTTGGCGCCAATAATGCTATGCATTTTTTCTTATCATGATCTTTATGATCATCATCTGATCTGATCTTTATCATTTGCATTTGAATATAAGACATTTTAACTCTGAATTATAACTTCAAGTTTAGTCTTTTTCGACTAAAAAATAGGAAAAAGCTATTATGCTTCAGAAGACTTGCAACACAACCCATAACACATGAGTTGTGAACTCATTGATTATTTTTAGGATCTTTTCTGGGACATTTTTGGAGCTTAACCATTTTTACATAAATTGTTGCATTGAATTGAACTAGACAGGAGTATAAGAATGGTTTCATGAATGATTTACACATTTTTTTTTCTGCTTGTGTTTCACGCAGTGAAAGCGGACGGTGACTGGGGTTGCATTATGCCTGAGATCTGCTTTTGGGTTCCACAGACAGAAAGTCAAACAGGTCTGGAACGTCACAAGGCTGAGGAATTTATTTAAATTTCACAACTATCACTTTAATAACATTACTAACAGTAAATTTTGTACTTTGCAGGGATCTCGGTAAGCTGAAATACAAGTTTGAACAAGAATAAAAATCCTCCTGTAGACCTGAAAATCACTGAAGTGCCTGGACCGACCATCCACCAGAAAAGAGGAAAAACACACGAAAAACGATGCTGTACCTTTTCACTTTTCTAACTCTTTAAGTACCTCACACCAACTTGGTCCCATAGTGACATTTTTGACCACAAACGAAATTGCTGATCGTGTGGATTCTTATTGAAATGACTGTAATTCACCAGTGAACATTCACAGAACAACAGATCATTTTACTGCACCTTAATACTGTTTCCGGGTCGAAGCCTCTACTTCCTCTATCTTGTTTCTAGTGAGAATACTCAACAACCATTTATGAACACTGTTGATTCAAGTCACACATTTAAGCTTTTCAAAAGCCATAGTGTACATTACAGTCTCAGTCTCACGGCATCCCAGACTTCAACATTTTATGATTCAAAATAGCTGAATATCTAACCATCTGAGATTTCGGTATAGAGATAAAGGTTAGGATCATAATTTTCAGGAATATTACAGCACAATGAGTGCAAATTAGCACTGTTTGTTTGTTTTTGGCATCTGATAGAGCTTTTGGACTTGGAAACAGTGATGTCAGACTAACCATCGGACTGAAACACAAATGTTTTAAAGTTGAGTAAAGATGGACATTTTTAATTAGTCAAAATGTAATTTTTTTACATTGATTTATTTTGTGGGACATATGTGTTTCCATGCATTTTGTTGAGATGTCTTTTCTTGTTTATCTATTGTATATACATGGTTGATTATTCATGTTGCTTATGTATTATACTATTTTTTGTGTATTCATTGATATTAAGCTATAGTTAGCTTTTTTTCCCATGTGCATGGAAGTGTATGTATAAAAATGAATATCAAATATATAATAAACAATTCTTATTTTGTATTTGGTTCAATTTGTTTATTATAATAGAAGTCAAAGGTAACCATAGTAACAACATGAAATTAAATATTTAAAAAAATGAAATTTGGTTCCTGGAGGCACCCACAGTGGTTCCACACAGTGCCTAATATAAGAGTTCCTCAGGAAACTTGTGTGGTTCCTCAGAGAACCGGCCCTTTTTAAAGGGTGCCTAGAGGATCTACAGACGGTTCCGCCGGTGTGGCAAAGTGAAGAACCCCAAAAGGTTCCTCCAGGCACCTTTTATTTTTACAGTGTACTTACATATATATACATACACATATATATGAATATCACACACACAGAGAGAGAGACAAAGCGCTTCAGAAAGTTGACTTTCTGACTTGGCATGTATGCATATTCAGTGTGTGTATATAAATATATATATATATATATATATATATATATATATATATACAGTATATATGCACACAAGATGCAAAATAGATTGTTTCGCAGATTCACAATAGTAACAAATTCAAGTTCAGCTGTAAAGCAGTTCTAACAAGCTAATAGTGTCATTATTCAGCTCAAGTCAGATCAGTATTGATTCAGTTCAGTTCCATAATTGTGTACAATACATGTACGTGTACGTGTAACAAACTCCTGTAACTCAACTGCACACTGAACAAGCAAAAGACACAAGATAATAGTGTTTTACATTTTTCACATCTGTGTGCAGTTTGGCGTGTATGTAGCTCATCATTTTATCTTTGTGTGTAGAGTTAACCCTCTGGGGACCAAGGTGTTTTTGGGGCCCTTGAGATGTTCTGACATGCCTTGACATTTGTGCTTTTTTCAGTTATTTATAAACATGTTACTGGCTAAGGTGTAAATTCACTCTATATAGCACAAACAGGGCTACCATAATATGCGAGCAACGTGTATGTAGATGTTTGTATTTTTAAGAGAATAATGTTTATGCGTGGTTATTGGAAAAAATAAAAATGAAAGTTGCTGAATTAAGACCACAAAACACATATTAAATATGTGTCCACAAGACTTTTGACTAATGGATGTTGTCCCTTTGAGTTCTAGCTTCAAAATTATGTGAAAATAGTCTTGCGTTATCGTTCACAAAAACAAATACATTGATTTAAATGGTGTAAAACAGGTTTTGCTTGGAAATGCATTATGCGAGGGGGGCGTGGAGGAGGAGTAGTTTACACCTTAGATTACAGTGTCCCACCCACTCTGCATAATGATGAGCCATTCACTCAGGTGTGAAACTGACTGAGCCACAATGCAAGGACAAAAGATGTTTTTAGAAGAAGACTTATATTGACCATTTAAGATTTCGCTTACATCTCTCTTGTAAATATGTTTTGCTATTTTATTAAAAATGTTACAATTACAACAATAATTACAATTTCAACAATATTTCAAGTGTACTCTTTCTTTGTAAAAAAAAAAAAAAAAAAAAAAAGATTATAGGCCTACATTTTATCATATGTATTCATTAGATTGAATATAGCCAACATTGGAACATCTAACATCTTAGTCTATGACTTTATTTTTGACAAAAATAGTATATATATATATATATATATGGGCCATTCTACAGAATTGGTGCAAACTGCTGTCCCTCATCCAAAAAACACATTTGAAAAGCATTTAATTATTAAAATCTTAGATGTTTACTAAGATCCTTCAATTATCTATTGAAACCCACAATAATATTTAAGATATCAGTAAGCTTTATATATATAAAATCATAATTTATGGGCTACTTTCAATTAGGAGGTGGCTGTCCCAAACCCTAACCCCTAAATTTCAACTTGTGAAAATGATATTGAATAATTTTTTGCAAATTTTTCCATTCTTGTTTTAAAAAAAATATATATATTTTTTTTTTTTTAAATGAAGTTAAAAAAATATTTATTTTATATTTTATTTTTAAATCATGAAACTTTATCTAAAAAAACATGTCCCGCATTTTCATGTCACTACCAAAACAGTGAATGTTGTAGTCCATTGGCTGAGACTGATTTTAACCACACTCCTACATTTTTGATCAGGAAATATTCCTGTGTCCCTCTCTCTCATGTGCTATATGGTGAGTAGATTGATCCCATCATTTTGAGGTAAATGTGTTCTAAAGTCTAAAAATCTGTGTGTAACTTTAAGGAATGTCACTACCAAACTCATTTTTTCTGCTATTGAGAAATTTTTTTGGGATGTTATTCCATAAAATTTAGTTGTTATATGTGTTCAACTGTTCTGACCAGTGATGGCTAACCATGTGCTGATTAGCATCTTCGAGCTAGGCTCAAAAGTTATCTAAAATTGTCACTACCAAAACAGTCACAACCGAAACATTTTCTTGAAGTTTCGGTTGTGACATTGTTTTGGTAGTGACAAAAGGGAACACATAATCCTTTATTTGGAGGAATAAACTACATTTTAGTACAGTTATGCAAATAATTACTACTGTAGTATGTTTTAGTAGTGTTTTAGTATGCAATATTCTGTTAAAATTCTGTAATGTGATGAGGTTACAATTACTTAAGGTTGCAGTCCATGATACTAGCTTAGGTGTAAGGTTGTTGTCAGTAATGTTAATTTCTATGATTAACTTGGCAAGGAGAATGACATAAAACACCAACATGCCTAAAAAAAATAGAAAAACTACAACAGAGAGACAGAGAGAATACAAACAAAGGTTGAGGGAAGACCCAGTGAAGTACGAGGAATACTTAAGGAAAGAAAATGAAAGAAATAAGAAACGAAGGGAAGAAGGAAAGTTGAAGAGTATCAGTGAATTATCTGACAGGGAGCAAAGACATGTCAGAAAAGCATGGAGGAAAAGACAGAAAAGACACAGGATGATGGTGAAAAGACAAAAAGAGATGGAGACATTTTGCAGGGCTTCCACACCACCTAGCACTTCCAGTGAGGGTGATCAGACACCAGTACACACACACACACACACACACACACACACACACACACACAGACAGAGAGTTCAGTGGTTCTGGAGATTTATCTGAATGACTCATAAACAAAATGTTGAAAATGTGAAAATAAAACAAAGTGGTTCTGAGTCTACATTGTAAGTTGTTGTTTTTTTAGGAAGAAAAATCTATGAGCATACCTCTTCTCACTTGCACCTCAAGACCCAAAATATAGAATAGCTCTAGGTGTTCTTATAAGATATTTACTGTCAGATGTGTGTCTGCTATATGTACTGACTGCATATGTGCATCATAGTTATTTATTTATATTAACATAAAATGTGGACAGTCTGATTCAGCCATGGCAAACTAATTTTCACTACCAAAACATTACTGTCACTACCAAAAATGTGCAGTCACTACCGTAACATGGGATGTTTTGTCAAAAATAAAGTATATTGAATTATCAACTAAGATGTTATGATAGTGTTTGGTTCAATGCATATTAATACTAATGAATCCTTAACTTTGAAATCAGTACGATAAACTTTATGCCTTCTACAAAGAAAGATTGGGTTCAAAATACAACAAATATCATAAATCACACTTAAAATATTATTAAAATTATAATCTTTATTGATTTAACCAGTAAAAATATTTTTTAAAAATAGAAAAAATATATATTTATAAGGTAGATGTAAACAAAATCTTAATAGGTCATTATAAGCCTTCTTAATAAATTATTTAATATTGTGTTTCGGTAGTGACAAATTTGGGGAGAAGGAAAATATTCCAGCATTTTCTGAAAATACAATATGAGAATTAACTGCACAATTACTAGAAAAGCATACCTTGGATATTATACAATTTGCATACATGCAAAATTTGTGGGAAAAAACAAAAAAATTTCAAGATGTTTCCAACTCTGACTTTGCACCAATTCTGTAGAATGGCCCATATATATATATATATATATATATAACGTTAGATATGAGCAGAAATTGCTAAACAAAAGCTTTTTTGATGTGGCGGTATATTCTACAGTAGCCTAAAAACTGTACCCTAGTCTAGTCAACAAAATGTTGTCTTTCATACTTCGCCTGACTGTAACGTTGTTTTTATGAAATATTAGGGCATATAAATGCTAATTTGCAGTTTAATACGTTGCTTATACAAATACAATACTTTTACTCATCTCAGTAGGCTATAGCAAAGCAGTTTATTATTTTACACACAGACGCACGATTCATATTTAGGCTAAACAGTCTTTACAAATATGTACCCTTCATTCATCTCACAGAAAGGCGAGTCATATTATAGAAATGCGATTCATCTTTTTGCGGTTTACAAAGGCCTACACTAACGTTATTCCACAACGTTATTCCACACGTGAGAAAAGAAAACAGCCTACCTCACTCCTCAGCGGAATCTGCTCCTCATTTCAGGAGATATTGCTCCTCATCAGCACTGTTCTGAGGAATCGTTTCTCCATAAGGTAGGCTATAATGTCTCACTCGCGAGGAGTCGCGACGCTGTGTTTACAGCTGATGTGGGCGTTTCACAGATCTGAAATAGTTCTCAGAATTTGCGTTTGAATAGCACGCGCTCTCCGGGGCGTGGTCACATTACTGTGAATCATCTCGTAATGAGGTCGACTGGAGTCGCTCTCTTTTTATACAGATTACAGAAGCTGAGAATATTTGTTTTTTTATATAAATGGCTTCATTTAAAAGATGCGATCTCAAGCTTTATGCCCGTGGGTCTGTTTGCCTGTTTGAATGAATTTTCGCGGAGTTATAGATCATTTTCGAACGCGTTTCAAATGGGAGTTTACTGACAGAGAGAAGGCAGAAATCGCATCATGTTAATTTTTCTTTATTTGTCAAAAAGCTAAACACTTTATTTTTATTGTGAGTATACAGAAAAAAAATAGACACTGAACAGGATCGATTGATGTATTACACGAAAATGAAAGATCAAAATTAACAGAGCATTTAGTGTTTATTTTCATTGCTAAAAAAAAAAAAACGAGCAAAACGCGCGGGCGCGTTTTTGGTCCCCAGAGGGTTAAGTAAAAACACCATTTTTTAATTTGAGTTAAAATAGTTTTGAAAGAAGTGTTTGCTTTTTCAAGAGATGTCTGATGTTTTGCACGTTAGGTGTGTTTTGTGGTTTTGTGTGTAGAGTTTCAAGAAATGTGAAGCCATAGTTTCAGAAATTGTGTGTAAGCAATTTGTAATATAAACACTACAGATCATTCATTAGACACTACATCAGAAAATTGAGAACACAGAATCCAAAGCATGCAGTTACATAAAAAAAGTATATTTTAGTAAACAATTTACTAGACAAAATTTACAATTACGTAAAAAGTAATCACAACTGGGGGGGGGGCGCTCGTGCGCAGTAATGGAGTAGACGTGTCTTCGGAGTGCTCCGTGACATCTCCTTAATTTTACTTTCACATTATTGCACTTAAACTCTATTTTACGCTGATTTGCCCTTAAAACTGTGCTGTAACCTGTCGGGAGTGGTTTCATGCCAATATGCCTAAGAAAGACGATAGTCAGAGGGATACATCCAAGACGAGCTCGTCGGCCGCTAGCAACGATGCGATACTAGCTGGTATTGCTAGCCATGGGGTTGAGCTCGCGAAAATCACCTCTCTCATGGATGCCCTAAAGAAATCTCTGGAGGGTCGCCTCGACGCAATTGAAGTAACGCTATCATCGCTTCAGAAAAAAACCCAGGAAACAGAGCGCCGCTTTGATGATTTCGACGAAGCCTTGTCAGCCAGTGACAGCCGCATAACAGCTCTGGAAGTTACGTGCAGCGAGCTACAGGTGGCTAACGGTCTCCTTAGGGCGAAAGTGAACGACTTGGAGGGCCGCTCCCGCAGACTCAATGTCAGGATTGTGGGCATTAAAGAAGGGGAAGAGAAAGGCAGCCCTACTGACTTTGTTTCTAAGCTGATTCCAGAGTTACTCGGCCAGGATAACTTTAGCAGACCTGTAAAAATAGACCGCGCCCACCGTAGCCTGAGACCGAAGCCTCAACCTAACGAGCAGGGGCGGACTGGCCATCTGTGTGATCTGGAGAATCACAGAACGGCCGGTACTCAAGGACGGCCGGCGGGCCGGCCCACCACCCGCCACGCACGCAGTCATCACCTGTTTTTTTCCCCCACTAATCTGTTTCACACTCCAGTACTGTAGGTGGCAGCAATGCACCTTTAAGTTGGATGCCAGCTGCACTGGCCGTGGCCGCCAAGTAAGAAGCAAAGACGTTAGATAAAAGCATAGAAACAAACAAACAATATGCATAACGCAGCCGCGGGTAAAAAACGGAAAAAAAGGGTGGGGCTGAGAAGGCAAGAGAAAAAAAAATTGCGGAATTTAGAGACTGAAGCCGCTAAATGTCGCAAACTAACTGGAATATTTAGCAGCACAGCCAGCAGCAGCACCTCACAGTTAAATTTTAGCAGCCAGACACCAAGTGAGCCAGACAGCTATGCAGCAACATGCCACCAGTGATGATGAGGGACAGAAAGATGAGCTGGTTCCACAGGCAGATCCAGGGCAAGTAAGTATGGAACATGAGAGGAGAAAGAGAGTTACTTGCTAAGGATGATGTTAGGAAGTGATATTCAGGTTGCTACATTTTTAATGATTACAGTAATTAAAACAGCTAAACTTAAACATTTTAGCTGTAAAATGCCACATGCAGTAGCTAATATAAAGAAATATGTTGAGCTTTTACTTTTAAAAATGTTGGTAAAAATGTTGGTAACGTTACAGTTAATGCTTACAAACTTTGAAGATTTTGAATACAGAAGTTACATTTGTAATGGTGTATTTTCATTTAGATGTGGTATTATTACTTGTGCAGTAAGATTAATTACTGCATAAATTAATTAAGATTATTAAGTAATAAATTCATTTTAAGACAGCATGGAATAGATTGTATAATATGCTGTTATAACAGCATATTATTATAATCTATTCCATGCTCTCTTGGAATAAAACCTGTTTTTTTGTTGTTGTTTTTTAAATCCATTCCATCATTTGTTTATTCAGGTTGAGCTTAGACCAAGTCCATTTATATGTGAGTATTCAAGTTAATCTAGAAGAATATGCTTTTAACACAACATCTAGTCAACATCAGTGCTATTGCTATAATTTGGATGGTATAGTATCATGAGCCACAATTAAAGTCTTGTGACACTCATGCCAGGCATGCCGCCGATTGCTTTGGGCCGGGCCTAGTCAAAGTCCAGGGCCGTTTTTTAGTCCCAGTCTGTCCCTGCTAACGAGCGACCCCGGATTATCATCGCCAAGGTCCACAACGATCGGGACGTGCTCGACATACTGCGACTCAGCCGTCAACAAGCACCCCTGTACTATCACGGTGAGAGAGTCTCTATTTTCCCTGATTACACGGCGGAGGTCTCGGCACAGCGGCAAGCCTATACAAGCGTGAGGAAGCGGCTAACCGAAGCTGGTGCTAAATGTTCCCTGCGTTTTCCAGCCAAGCTCCACGTCGACTATAATAACACAACGAAGATGTTTGCGTCTCCAGCTGATGCTGAACGGTTTGCCAACTCTTTAGGCCCAGCGAATGACTCTTAAATCCTATATATCATAGGTTATTATTATTGTGTATACATGTATATATGTATATCTATCGTTATACATAGGTTATATGCACATATATATATTTTTTTCTCGCTCTGGATATTTTCCTATTCCACGTATTGATAAAGGTTCAGGTCTAACTTTTACTTTCAGTTGGTCGTTGAAGCAGCATAGTAACGTCATGTATTTAAATAGCGTTTCACACAGTGTCCTTTTCGGGTACACAAATCTATATCTGGGAGTCTGGGACAATTTCATTCATTTTTTTTATTTTTTTTATTTGTATTATGATATATTTTTTAAATGGTTACTATAATTTTATTTGTATTTTTTTTATCTTCGATTTTACTGATTGACACTCCCAGCTATGTTTATTAATTTATGCGCTTATCTTTTCTTGTATACACACACTTACCTGTGATATTTTCTCCTTATTTTCTCAAGTTTGATGTTCTATGCTGCACCGTTTATACCCTTCCTCTTGTTATTTACATCTCACCAAGCGTGTGTTCTGAA
Organism: Squalius cephalus; assembly: GCF_949319135.1. Taxonomy (NCBI): domain Eukaryota; kingdom Metazoa; phylum Chordata; class Actinopteri; order Cypriniformes; family Leuciscidae; genus Squalius; species Squalius cephalus. Next base: position 24,615,300 of record NC_137129.1, read on the forward strand.
TATCGCTTATTGAGTACTATTTGTGGGTGCATTTTAACCACTTGTTAATGTGTTGGAGATGCGCACGGGGCCCAGTGGTAAGTGTTTTTTTTTGTGTGTGTGTGTGTAATTTGGCGGGCTCTGTTACCCGGCTGCCTCCTTGTTAGCTAGTGGGATTTACCGCTTAGTTCTTTTAGCGGGTTTGGGTCTTTTGGGGTTTTTATTTGTTTTTCTTTATCTGTCTTTTTTTATTATGCTTTGTTTTGCCAGCCCTTTGTATGTCATGTGTCCAACTTCACCATATGTCCCTCCGCATAGATATATGTCATTTATTCACTTAGATCAGGGATGAGTCACATCACTTTTACCACTTGGAATTGTAGGGGTATGGGCAGGGCTCTTAAACGAGGTAAAGTATTTTCACATTTGAAGTCCCTGTCGTCTGATATTGTATTTTTACAGGAGACCCATATTCAGCCTTCTGAGCAGAGGCGCTTAAGATCTGCGTGGGTGTCACAGGTGTACCAGTCCACCTTTTCCTCCAAGGCGAGGGGGGTTGCCATTCTTGTTCGCAGAACCATCCCATTTGTATTCAAATCCCAGACTACCGATCCAGGTGGGAGGTTCATACTTGTTACGGGTACGGTTAACTTAGTCCCTTTAGTCCTCTTAAACATTTATGCCCCAAATTTCGATAACCCCGATTTTTTCTGTAAAATATTTAACCTTGTCACAGAATACAATGATTTCAACATAATTATCGGCGGCGACTTTAATTGCTATTTTGATCCGCTATTGGATAGGTCCTCCTCATCCGTGGCCCCATGATTGAAATCGGTCTCTGTTCTCAATAACCTTGCCAATTCTTTAGATTTGATTGACATATGGAGGCACCAGCACCCCCTAGAAATTTTTTTTTCTTTTTTCTCCCCCGTGCATGGCAGTTTCACTAGAATTGATTACATGCTGGTTGACTCCAGACTTATTTCAAATGTAATAAGCTCAACTTACCACAGTATCTTAATTTCTGACCATGCGCCCCTTTCATTGGTGATTGACTTTAAACTTTATGCCCCTCAATATAGCTGGAAATTCAACCCTTCTCTTTATCTAGATGACACTTTCAGTGGCTATATATCAACCAAAATTGTTGATTTTATGCTCACTAATGACAACGGCGCTGTCTCTGACTCTACTTTGTGGGAGTCGTTTAAAGCCGTGATAAGAGGGCACATTATCTCGTACCAGTCTTCTCGCAAAAGGGCCAGGATCAGGCATCGCACTGATATTGAGGCTGAACTAGCTAAACTGGAGAAGGAATATCAAAACTCAGGCTCTGAAGATACTCTTAGCTCTATTTTGAAAGTGAAATACGAATACAACCATATTCTGGGTGAGCAGGTTGGGAACTATATTCGCAAACTAAAGCAGAAGCACTTTGAGTTGGGTGAGAAGGCTGATAAACTGCTCGCTAGGCAACTGAAGGGCGTCATTTCTGATAGGGCAATACATAAAATTTCCTCCTCCACCGGTCAGCTATTAACTGACCACAAGCAGATTAACGACAGATTTTTTAGTTTTTATAGCCAGCTATATATTTCCAGATCTATTGCCACGGATACTGATATTGCCAATTTTCTTCATACTTTAGACATTCCAGTTCTTTCTGAGTTTGCAAGATTAGAATTGGAATCTGAATTTACACTGGAGGAGATCAAAAACGCTATTCGTTCTTTTCCCGGTGGCAAAGCATGCGGTCCAGATGGGTTCGGGATAGAATTTTATAAGACGCACATAGACGTTGTTGCCCCCCTCCTACTGCGGATGGTCAATTGCTCAGTGAAAAAGGGTACTTTCCCCCATACTCTCTACGACGCCCATATCTGTGTCCTATTAAAAAAGGACAGAGATGAAACAAATGTCTCTTCGTATCGTCCCCTATCTCTTCTTAACTCCGACCAAAAAATTATAGCTAAAGTCCTGTCCAACCGGTTAAAAAAATATATTGGCACTTTAATTCATCCTGATCAATCAGGTTTCATTCCCGATAGATTTTCCTTCTCAAACACAAGGTGTTTGCTTAATTTAATGTATTCAACTAAACTGCCCCACTCTGCTGTGATCTCTCTTGATGCCCAGCAACCCTTTGATCAGGTGGAATGGAAATATATGTTCGCTGCACTTGACAAATTCGGATTTGGGTCGAAATTTATGAATTTATTAAAAATGCTTTATGCTGCTCCCCAATCTTCTGTTCTAACCAACCACGAAAGATCTCCACCATTCCCATTACACCGCGGCACCAGGCAGGGCTCTGCTGCCTCTCTCCAATGCTCTTTGCTTTAGCTCTTGAGCCGTTGGCCACTGCCATTAGAGTCAACCCCCAAATTTCCGGCATAAGGTGCGGCACATCCGAGTGCACCATCGGTCTATACGCAGATGATATAATTCTGACCCTTTCAGATGTAAAAACATCCCTTTCACCCCTTCTTAATCTGATAGATGGCTTTGGACGACTCTCTGGATTTACTATAAACTGGGAGAAATCTGTTTTTATGCCTTTATCTAATGGTCTTGACTCCATTTTTCTTCATAATCTGCCCTTTAGAGTATCCCATGAACATTTTTCTTATCTGGGGATTAACATCCCCAGAAATCCAAAACTTCTCTTTAAACTTAATTATATGGATCTGATTGACAGGCTTAAGTGTATGATAGATAAGTGGAAACTTCTCCCCCTCTCATTGATTGGCCGTGTCAACATTGTTAAAATGGTTGTGCTCCCAAAATTTACTTATTTATTTCAGAATGTGCCCATCTTCCTCTCTTCTTCCTTTTTCAAGACGTTAGACTCTATTATCATGCCCTTCATCTGGGCCTCCAAGCCTGCCCGTATTTCAAAGGCCCACTTACAGAAGTCCACGGAGGAGGGTGGTTTAGGCCTGCCTGTCTTTCGGCATTACTACTGGGCTTGTAACTCCAGAGCTTGGGTTTTCTGGAATCAGTCCACAGCTGGGGGGTCGGAGGTGTGCGGTCCTGGCCCTAGATGGCCTGAGATTGAGCTTAATAATGCTGTGTCACTTACTGGTGCCTCCTTGTCAGCCATTCTATTCTCAAAACCTGATATTAAAATGAAATCGCTACGGAATAACTTCTTACTCAGCAACTCGATAAAAATTTTAAAGCAAATCAAGGTAATTCTGAACCTCCCAGAAAAGTCAATTCATGCCCCCATATGTCAGAACCCCTGTTTCAAGCCTGGTATGATGGATGCTGTTTTTATGCAATGGTCAAATAAAGGTATAACTACTATCAGAGATCTCTACATTGATAATTACTTTGCTTCTTTTGCCCAACTCCAGGCTAAATTTAAACTCTCTACTAATCAATTTTTTCGTTATCTACAAATTAGGAATTTTGTCAAGCATACTTCTTCTCTTCTAAATGCAACCCCTATGCAACATGACTTTTTTGATATAATGACCTCCCCTCCCACTTCCAAACATTTGGTCTCTCGGTTTGTTAATCTCTTCGTTGTGGCAACCCCATCTCTCCATATTAAAGAGGCGTGGATCAAGGACACTGGCGAAGTTATATCTGATGAGTTATGGGAGATAGGTTTAAACAGGATAAAATCATGCTCTATTAATGCTCGACTTCAGCTTATCCAGTTTAAAGTAGTTCATAGGTTGCACTATTCCAAGACTAGACTGAATAAATTTTTTCCTGCTGTTTCCCCAACTTGTGATAAATGCAAATCAGCTGAGGGAACTCTTGGGCATCTTTTCTGGTCCTGCTCTAAGCTCACAAGATTCTGGGTTGACATTTTCAGTTTGTACAGTGCTGTTTATAATAGACAACTAGCTCCTGACTGTCTCTTAGCGATATTGGGCTGCTCCAACGATTCTTTGGCTCTTCCTTCTGCTTTACAACAAGCCCTCATGTTTGGTATGACCATCGCAAAACGGGTTATCCTAAAGGAGTGGAAGTCAGCTTCCCCTCCTTGTTTCAAGTGGTGGCTTAATGATATGGTTTCCTGTTTATACCTTGAAGAAATACGTTTTTCTATGTCTAACTCTCGAGATAAATTCAAGAAGATCTGGGGCCCTTTCATAGATTACATCAGGAAGAAGAGCCCACAAACTGGGACCTAATTTTTTCATTTTTATATATATATATTTTTTTATCCTTACTGGGACCCTCACTCCCCTCAGGTCCAGGCTTCCTTGACTTAATCTGTGGACGTTTTAGGGCATCTGCTCAGTGAATGGACACGTATATGTATACTTTTTTCTTTTTATATATTGTGCGATTGTTGGCTGTTTATGTTTGTTTGTTTTTGTTTTTGTTTTGTTTGTATTATGTATGTAAAAAATCTGCATAAATAAAATAATAAAAAAAAATATAAAAAAAATAAAAAAAGTAATCACAACTTACAGTATAAGGTGAATAAATTGTATGCACTGCAAGTATAGTATTGTATTGAATATATAGTAGGCCAATTGAATGTCTGTATATTCAGCACTTGCATACTGTGAAAATATAGTAACCCAACTGCAAAAGTCAAAAAGGTTTAAAAACTCTAAATGAAAAGCATGTACAGCTGAGAAAAGCTACACTCAGAAGAGTTGTGCAACTTCAAAATCAAGATCAATGAGAAGAGACTTATTCTGCCTCAGCATCGCCTTCATGCTGGATCCGGCCTAAGGACTTTGTCCACACCACAAGCAAAGTTGTCTCTTGCCAGGCAAAGGGAAAAACCCTCTATCTAGCTTCCACACCTTGCTCTTTCTCGTCCTCATCCTCCTTGTTCACCACCTCTTGCATGTATATATTGTATGTATATACACCTTGCATGTATATACACCTCCTCTCCCTCTTACAGTTTTTCTCATTTGCTAAGACACACTAAATGAAACTGGGATCCGCTTGATCTTCATCATCACATTATTAGCACAGCAGAAGTCTTCTCTTGCAAATGGTTTAACACTTTTTCATTTGTTTCACACATTTTTCACACCCTTTTTCAAAACAGTTACCACAGATCTCATTGAAAGACCCCGAACTCTATTGGATTCACTGTGTTGAACAAAAGGAAAACATCTATTCACTGCTGATAGAAAGTACTTGCATAATTATAAAACTCTATGCACCTGTGTGAAACTCATTTGCACAACTCTTCAATCAGCAATCAGTCCTCATCCATCTATAAAAGATGCCACCTCTGTGTTGCTATTTGCAAGCATGGATCAAAGAGGCCATAGAGTAAGAGGCCATGGCAGAGGGGCCCGAGGAAGAGGAGCCTGTATGTGTGGTGGAGGAGCTGCAGCAGCAAGAGGACAAAATCGAGCTCAAGTTTCAAATGAAATTCGGGCAACAATTATTGACCATGTCATCAATCATGGCTTGTCCTTTAGAGAGGCTGGACAAAGGGTCCAGCCCATTCTGAGTCGGAGCACTGTGGCATCTATTGTCAGGCTTTTTCAGAATGAGAACAGGTAATTCAGTGTTACTGTAATGTATACCATTATGTATTTCAGCTTTACTGTATTGCCCTGTTAGCAGAACAAACTGTGCCTACAGTAATGCAGATGTTTTATCAATCCCATTTATGTGACTGTCATACAGTAATGTCAATTTTGCCATGCTTTTTGCTTTTACTTTATAGGATCCACACATTACCACACACTGGAGGCAGAAGAAAGATATTTAGTATTGAACAGGAGTCTGCCATTGTAGATATGGTAGTGGCAAACAATGCAATCAGACTGCATGAAATCCAGGCAGCAGTAATTGCAGATCAGGGAGCATTTAGAAATATAAACAGTGAGAGTTTGGCAACTATAGATCGAGTCCTTAAACGAAACCATGTCAGAATGAAGCAGCTGTACCGAGTTCCATTTCAAAGAAACTCTGACATCATAAAGGAGGCACGATTCCAGTATGTGCAGGTACAGATTTTTTTATTGTAATACCTTGTTTACCATAAGCCGCTTTCCGACCGGAGGAACCTTTTCACAGTTCCTAGAACTATTGGCTAAAGTACCCGGATGTCGGCGTGTTCGCACCGCAGGAACTAGGAACGATTTTAGTTCTAGGAACTCCATTTGTAGGAACTAATTTAGGTCCTACTTCAGAGTAGGGTCTAAACTAGCACTATAGGAACTATCCGTGACGTTAGTGCACGCTGATTGACCGAACGCACGCGGAACACCAGCACCCGCCATTTTTAAAACAGCTAGAATGTAAACACACAGATTATAGCCTATATATTTATTCCATAAACTAACTATACAAAGTTTAAACATGGAAAACAGTGATAGATGGGTCTCTAAACCTTTATGCTGAAGAGAAAATCCAATGCAACTTTGAGGGGACCAAGCCAAACATGATTATGTTTATCTGCCCAGCTAGCAACACTGGACATCAACCACACGGTATAGGCTAATAACCTTTTTTCACATAATGTCTACTTTTTATAACAGTTCTATCTGATAAGATATTAAACAGTACTGTTAGACAGATCGCTAACAAATAAACAGAGAATACGAGCATTGTTTGCTCTGGCGTTCTCAGCGCCGCCAAAATAAAGGTCCGTCGCGCCGTCAAAATAAAAGTCACCGTGCTTGCGTCACTCCCTTACCCCTCCTACCAGTTCCTATGGCCACTTGGCCAGTGCGAACGCAAACAGCAAAACCGAGTTTGGGGGAGAGTAGTTCTTAGAACTGTTTAGAAGTGGACAGTTCCTAGAACTAAGTTCCAAGAACTACTTGGTCGGAAAGCGGCTATAGTTACATGCGACTGGAATTCTGTAATTTGCTTTATGAATTTTCTCTTTTTCTTAGAGAATAATGGAGCTTGAACCTGAAGGGGCACATCACAAATTCATTTTTGTGGATGAAGCCGGCTTCAACCTCTGTAAAGTGAGGAGACGCGGGAGGAACATCATTGGGCAGATGGCCACTGTCACAGTGCCAGGTCAGAGGGGTGCCAATATCACCATGTGTGCTGCCATCTCCAATGATGGGGTCCTTTGCCACATACCAACCATTGGCCCATACAATACAGAACGCCTCATCACATTTCTTGATGCATTGAAAGAAATACTGATTCCACCTAAAGAGAGAGAGCTGTTGAGGCCTGGCATGACTCTGTATGTCATAATTTGGGACAATGTGGCTTTCCATCACTCTCCCCTTGTGAACGAATGGTTTGCAGCACAGCCTCGTATTCTGATGCAATTCCTCCCTGCATACTCCCCTTTTCTGAACCCAATCGAGGAGTTCTTCTCTGCTTGGAGGTGGAAGGTGTATGATCACCGGCCATATGAGCAGATGCCCCTCCTGGAGGCAATGAATGCTGGTTGCCTGGCAATAGGTGCAGAGGACTGGATGGATACGCCATGCAAGGAGGTATTTCCCTTGGTGCATTGCAAGGGAAAACATTCAATGCGATGTTGATGAGAACCTGTGGCATAATCGTCAAGAACGAATGGACTAAATGTGAAAAATCTTTTTTTTTTGCTTTTTTTTTTAAAAGGAATTTCCACCCATAAGTTTCCTTTGGTAGCTTTTTCTTTTTTTTTTTTTTTTTTTTTTAAGTATCCATTTGAGTTTGTAAAGTGTCATATTTCATATTGATGGCTGTATTTTGTATTTTGTTGTCCATTGTGTATTGGTTGATTGAAAGAATAAATTAATTTGACCACAAGTTGTGGTGTTTGATGGAAATATTTGCTTATGTTGCATGCTTTTAATGTTTTGTGAGTGTTGGAGCATTTTGCTAACAAAATGAGTCATTTTGGCCATTGAGCTTCAGTTTTATCCTGTGTGTTAACTGTTTTGAAAATGTGATGTCAGAGTGGGCAAATGTATTTAAGCAATTGAGAAAAACTGTATATTGTTTCCATCCATTGTTGGTATCAACATTCAGTGCAACATTTTTACTCAATTTAGGCACTCTGAACTGACTTGTATTATGTACAGTTGGTTTGGTTACATCATTAGAAATAAGTGTGAACAATTTTGAGTCGTTGTGTGTAAACAATGACAACTGTGATGTAGTTGTGTTTAAATTTTGCCTGCCTGTGCATCACAGTGCAAAATGTGTTTTAGTGAGTAAGTGTGTTTAGAGTTTTGCTAAAAGAGTGCATGAGATTTGCCAACAGTGTCTTAACTGCCTGAACTTGTTTAATGTTTTACAGAAAGAGAGATTTATTCAACAAATTGGTTTAGGCTATTGAGAAATTGGTTCAGAAAATGGGATTTAGTGCAGGGCCGGCCCGCGGCATA